>NC_030821.1:25701451-26004481 GCF_001704415.2 Capra hircus | reverse complement strand
GGCGGGTTTTTTACCACAAGTGCCACCTGGGAACCCCACTGTATCCATACTACCAGAATAAAAAATAATGAACTATTATACATGCAGAAACATGGATGAATCTGGGAATAATTATGCTGAGAAAGAAGCCAATATATATGCTGTGTAATTCCATTTATATAAAATTCTAGAAAATGCAACCTAATATCTTGAGTGGTCATCTCAGCTGGAATAGAAGTAGGAAGGGTTATAAAAAAAGGCACAAAAATACTTTTGAGGGTGATAGGTATGTTTATTATCTTGCTTGTGGTGGTGGCTTCACAGGGGTATGCAAGTGTCAAAACATATATTTTTTAGTACAATTCAAATATGTGCAGTTTAGTTTAAGTCAACTACATCTCAACAAAGTTGTTGAAAACAAATTTTAAAGCTCTTCTTTTTTTATTTAAAGACTTTGTTAGCATTATCTATGGTGGTGTCATTTTTATTTTGTATTTACTTTGATTATATGCTGCAGTGATTTCTAATATGGCTAGACTTTTCATTTTTAGAATACCTTGTTAAAAGCCTGTTTTATCACTTAAAGACAGCACAAATATTTTAATCAGTTGTCTGGGAGAAAACAAAAACTCCATCTCCCTCAAAAATAAATTAGGAGTCCCACAGATTAGAAGGTCGCATAAACTTTTATAATGCTGTATGTTTTAAAATTCAATAATTGGCAAATTTATGCAGCAATCTATGGATTTATCTCATGTATTCTGACCCATCTGTTAAAACAGGCAATTACCAGAGAGCACTGCTGGTGAGAATATACATTCTCAAGGCTAAAAATATACCCACACACTTAAGTACATTTACTCTCTAAGCATCAATTTGCAGAAGCTTTTGTTTGTCTTTTTTGCCTTTCTCCAAAAGTAAATAGCACAGCAGATTCTTAAAAGACAAAGTTGCATTTTAACAAGCTGGTTCTAGGATTTATTCATGTTCTGTGCTTACAGTTATTTATTGCTTTTTTAAAGGTTATATAGGTAGGTAAATATGACTAAATGTTGATAAAATAGAACAGTTTTTATAGAACACCTCACTGGTTTAACATGGTAAGACTTCTGGCCTTTAAAATCATTTTAAATAGTGAATATCTTCAGAATTATTAGACCAGAAGTGTTTAGGACATATAGATAAGAATAGATGGTTTTAAATACCTACAGAGAAATGTCCATAACTTGCTTTTATAATCTACTTTATGGTAATTTACCTTAAAGTAAGGATTAAAAGTAAATTCTTATTCAGGACTTTGATGAATGAGATATTAATAATTCATATTCTTGTTAATAGGGATGCCAAAGATAGTATGCCCAGATTTCTAATTTTTCAAAGTAAAAGTATTATTAAGGACATTAAAAAGAGGCCTTAGAATACCTAAAACAATCTTGAAATAGAAGAATAAAGTGTGAAGAATCACTCTTCCCCATACTGGGGCCCACTATATAACTACCATGGTCAAAACTATATGATACTGATGGAGGAAAAGATGGATGAGTCAATGGAACAGAAGAGAGAACACAGAAATAGACCTACACTCCATCAGTGTCCGTGTCCTGGCTGTTAAATTTAACTGTGGTTTTGCAAGACGTTACCACTGAGAGGAACTGGGGAAGAGTACAAGAGATTTCTCTGTACTAATTCTTACACATGCATCTGAATCTACAGTTATCTCAAATAAAATTGTACTTTAAAAAATACACTAAAACAGTAGCAAATGAAATCGAATTTTTCTGGTTTGCTTTTATTTTTTTTTTTTTCGTTTTCTTTTTTTATTATTAATTTTTATTTTTACTTTGTTTTACTTTACAATACTAAATTAAATACAGTATTTCACAGTTCTTGGTGACTTTTATTATAAAGATGAGTTATCACATATAAGAAATAACTCATTATTTGAAATTTCTAGTTAAGTGAATTGTCAATGAATAAGCCTGGACTGTACATAAGAATTGCAGTAACAAGACCTCAGATAGTTCTGGAAATAACCCAGTAACCCTTTCCAGGGTTCAGAAAGGTGAGACTTAGCAATCTGACAACCTTGATAGCTGTTGGTGCCTCCATGCGTTACCTATGTCTCGGTCATCTGACTGTTTCTTACGTAATGCAGTAAGGAAAGGATGCTCTTCATCAGGATACTACAATACTTACATTTTTGTCATAGAGAATTGCTTGGAGTGGAGGAAAGCCTCCATATGGTGACCAGAACTGACGTGTTCTCTTTGAGTATGAGTATGAGAAGAGATACACGGAGAAGAAACACACCTTAGAGAAGAACTGGATTATTCCCTATGCTGAAAGGAAAAAACTGAATTTTCCCAACACATCGTTTGTTTCTGCCCTTTCATCCTGCTGGAATCACCTGATTCATACTTACTTAACTTGCCTGAATAATTTAAGTAGCCTACAGATGGTCCCCAACTTATGACGATTAGACTTTAAATGATTTTTTTTTTTTTTTTACCTTACAAGGGTGTGAAAGGGATACACAATCAGTAGAAGCCATACTTTGAATTTTGATCTTTTCCTGGGCTAGTTCTGTGCAGTGGAATACTCTCTGGTGATGCTGGGCAGTGGCAGTGAGCCACGCTCCCAGTCAGCTGGACAATCACAGGATAAACCACAGCTACACTTAAAACCATCAGTACCCATACTGCCATTGTGTTTTTCACTTTCAGTACAGTAGTCAGCAAATTACATGAGCTGGTCAACACTTTATTACATAACAGGTTTTGTGTTAGATTATTTTGCCCAACTGTAGGCTAATGTAAGTATTCTGAGCATGTATAAACTAAGTTAGGATAAACTATGATGTTCAATAGGTTTAGGTGTAGTAAATGCATTTTCTGCTTAGTATTTTTAACTCACAGTGGCTTTATTGGAACTCAAGGAAGATCTGTAGTGATTTCTTTGCTCTGACCTGTTTCTCACCTCCTACCCGTAAGTCCATCTTCCAAACTGTCCCCAGAGTGACCTTTCTAATAAGCTTGCTCACCAACTCTCTATTTGAAATCCAGTCATTGCTTCTGCTTGTCTAAAATATAGAGTCTAAATTTTGCTGGCCATTCAAAGCTACCCAAAATCTAGGCCCAATACCTGCCACTCCTAAGTACACATCCCACAGTCTGTATGGGCCACTTCATCGTCTCAGAACACACCACGCTTTTTGTCATATGGGTCCTTTAATTCTTAATCTAGAGTGCCCATCTTAGTCTTTGCCTGGTTAATGATCTCACTTTCTCCCTGAAGCTGTCCTCAATATCTTGAGACAGCTCATCACTCCTCCTTTTTTCTCTCATGGGATTTTACATGGAAGAATAGTTACTATTTATTGAGCGCTTACTAGGTACCAGGCACTGTGCCTAACTAAGCATTTTACAGACGTGATCTCATTTAATCTTCCCAGCAGCCCTATGAGGTCATGTGGCACTTTTCTCACTGTCTTCTCATTCATTGTTTTCATGTCCATGTCCTCAGTAGAAGAGAGTGGTCTTGTTCATCTTATCTGAACCACCTTCTCCTGTGGTGTCTGATCACATCTGGTGTTCGATAAATGTTTGTCAAGTGAGTGAACAATGGAATGAACAAAGTGAAATAAATTAACAATAGGGTGCTTTTAAAAATATCCTTTTAGAAAGGACTGGCTTTACCATATCGTACATGGCCAGAGCACTGGAAGTGTGCTTCCTAATCCAAATATCGCTCTCCTTGCTCCTGGCATGATGCCTGAAATCCCCATGGTTCTCAAGAATGTCCTGCCTTTATTTTTTATTCTTATTGCCAATAGCCCAGATTAGACCCTGTCTTGCTTCTTAGTTGATCTACTCATCTACTTTCAGATCTTCTCCTTAATTATTACTAGACACCTTGGAAAAGATCAATTTTCCTAAAATACTAATCTGATTATATATTTTCCCTGCTCAAAAACCTTAAATTTTTTAAAAAGGAATCTTCTCTCGCTAGCTTGACTTTCAAAATCCTCCACAATCTGTTCTCAACTATTTCTTATTACACTTTAAATCCTATGGTTCAATCAATCTGAAATAGTTGTCATTCTCACTTCCATGCCTTTGTTCACTGTAATTCCTCTGACTCTCTGGGCTGGCTTCTTTCCCTGCATTGTCTATGAAAATTTAATCCTCTCCACGATGCTAGAATACACCAGTCAGAAATGACCTCTTATTTTTCTTAAATGCTTATCCACTAATAGGCTTATAAAAGACATTCACATTTTAGACTTTTCACCTGTATTAAAAAGTCAGCTCTGGAACTTCCCTGGAGGTCCAGTGTTTAAGATTTCATACATCCACTGCAGAAGGTATGGGTTTGACCCCTGGTTAGGGAGTTAAGGGGCTTCCCTGGTAGCTCAGATGGTAAAGCGTCTGCCTACAATGTGGGAGACTTGGGTTCGATCCCTGGATCGGGAAGATCCCCTGGAGAAGGAAATGGCAACCCACTCCAGGAGTCATGCTTGGAAAATCCCATGGACCGAGAAGCCTGGTGGGCTACAGCCTATGGGGTTGCAAAGAGTCAAACACAACTGAGCCACTTCACTTCACTTCACTTCACTTCACTAGGGAATTAAGATCCACATACTGCAGGGAAAAAAAAAAAGAGCTAGCTCCTTGAGAAGGGTCAGGTAACTTTTTCAGTTAACTGCCCACCTCATAGACAATTCCCTTTTAAAATGTGGCCCCTTCGCTATGTGAGGGTGAATCCCCCACATCTGTGCTTCTGCCATATTAGTCTGCTTCTGAGTAAATTAGGGATGGGACCTAACCATGCTTGGCCAGCTAGGTTCTCCCCTTGAAGACCATGTACTTTTATCAGATAAATAAATAAAACAAAAGACCTTTTAGCCTAGATCTGTCTCCTAAATGGAGGAGCTGGAAACTAAACTGTGAAGCATCACCAGTGCACCTGTAAGGCTGTGTCCCTCCAATGGGGACCATTTTTCACATTAAAAAAAGAGCATCCCTCTAGGTGGATGCAGCTTCAGATGCAGGGCACAAATATATGTGATGACCTTGGAGGGCCATAGTATTTTTCTTCATGGTAGGGGAGGTAGAAAGAGTTGGGTTTCAGAAAGAGGAAAATGAACCCTAAATGAAAGTGCCACTGCCTGGTTGCTGTCAGGTTTCCAAACACTGGGTATAGTCCCAATTGAGATACCATTGCCTATGCCTGAGAAAATCCAGTATTCTTTCCAAAAATTCCTTTTTTACTCAAGGGTAAAATGAGTTGTGCATTAGCTATCTGATCCCACAAGGCTGAGAGTAGCTTTTCAGAGTAACTTACAGTGTCACTCTATGCATGCTAAGTTGCTTCAGTCATGTCCAACTCATTGCAACCCTTTGAATTGTAGCCCAAGAGGCTCCTCTGTTCATGGGATTCTCCAGGCAAGAATACTGGAGTGGGTTGCCATGCCCTCCTCCAGGGGATCTTCCTGACCCAGGGATTGAACCCACATCTCTTACGTCTCCTGCATTGGCAGGCAGGTTCTCTACCAGTAGCACCACCTGGGAAGCCCATACGCTAAGTCGCTTCAGTTCAGTTTAGTCACTCAGTCGTGTCCGACACTTGGTCACTTCAGTCATGCCCAGTTCTGCGACCATGTGGAATGTAGCGTGCCGGGCTCTTCTGTCCGTGGGATTCTCATCAGTCACCTGGTAAATATATGTTGAGTGTGGGTTACGCTTCTGGTTCTTAATGTTGGCTGTACATTAGAAACACCTGAGATGCTTTTAAACCTACCAATGCCCTCATCTCACTGCAGACTAATTAAATTCAAACTGTCTTGGATGGGACGGCATTATTTTTTATTTAGACCTTTCCTGATGATTCTAAAATGTAATCATGAATTATCACTGCATTAGATGTTATGAAAATAAATACAAATACTGAGGAAGAGCTGGTAGCACATTAAGCCATTTTTATTTGTTAGCTCATCTGTGTTGAATTATTTAACAGATTGTACAGTTTAGGAAAATATTTACACCCAAGATTAGGGTCAAGGTAGCATCAGAAGCAGTAAAGAAAAATGTATAAAAAAATGAAGGACAGGCTTTGAGTTTAGTTCATATTTTTTAAAAAACAGAGCAAATTATTGGGGCGGGCACTGGGAGTAGTTATATAAGCCATTAACTGATCGAGCCAGGAGGAAATGGGTAACAGTAGTCATTTTCATTCCAAAAATATGGAATTCTTCTGAGAGGATATCTTTAAAACAATATTCTGATGAAATTTTAGTTTAAAAATCAAGCTAAAACAATGTAACATAATCTATAGATCAGCATAATTAAGCAAGTGATTATAGCTTAATGTCTAATTATTAGTTCTGTATTAATAATTTAGTTATTAATAATGTAAGTATTAAGAGGTAGCATAAACTAAGAATATTAAAATATACTTTTTAAAGGCTGTATTCCTGGTTTCTCCACACTGCTCCCTGAGCTCAAGTATGACTTCATTCCACTGAAGACTTTGTTGGTACTGTATTTCTTTCTTTCTCTTTTTAATATTTATTTATTTGGCTGTGTCAGGTCTTAGTTGAGGCATGCAGGATCTTTGTTGCATTGTGAGGGTCTTTTATTGAACCACTCAGACTCTCTAGCTATGCCCATAGGCTTGGTAGTTTTGGGCTCAGTAGTTGCAACATGCAGGCTTAGTTGCCCCAAAGCATGTGGGATCTTAGTTCCCCAGACCAGGGATCAAACCCATGGCCCCTGCATTGCAAAGCAGATTCTTAACCACTTGACCAGCAGGGAAGTCCCTGTACTTCTTAATACATTCTGTCTGATATTGTGGCTACTTTACTGCTTGTCTTTTGCCTTTTACTTAACAAGAAGCTCTTTGAGAGAAGTGATCATAGTATTCATTTTTGTATTCCTCCCACAGAACCTTCTTCTATTAGAGCATGTTAGTTTTATTTGTTGTGTTAGGCTTTACAAATTAGGCATAAATTCTACTGCAAATAAGGTAAAACATACTACGATGGCTTAAACCATAGGTTTATTTTTCTCATGTAGCAAGAAATTGAGATATAGGCAGTCCAAGGTTGAAACAGTTTCTCAAGAAAGCAGTTAGGGACACATTATTTCCATCTCTCTGCTTCTCTTGTCCTTACTCTTTAGCATGTCACCTCATGGTCATAAGACGGCTGCTACACCTTTAGGCATTGCTTTTTTTTTTTTTTTTTAAGCAAGAAGGGACAGGCTCAAAATGTCCAAAGGAACACTCCAACGCAATCTATCCTTTTTATTTATTTGTTTACGGCTGTGTTGAGTCTTTGTCGTTGCACTCAGGCTTTCTCTAGTTGCGGGAGCCGGGGCTGCTCTCTAGGTGTGGTGGGTGGGTTTCTCACTGTGGTAGTTTATCATTGCAGAGCACAGGCTCTAGGGCACACAGGCTCGGTAATTGTGGTGCAGGGGCTTAGTTGCCCCCACAGCCTGTGGAATCTTCCTAGACCAGGGACTGAACCAGTGTCCCCTGCATAGGCACCAGTCTCCCCTGCATGGCAGGCTGACACTTAATCACTGGATCACCAGGAGATGCTCCCAGTCTATCCTTTTTTAAAGCTTTCCTGAAATTTTATCCAGCAGCTGTTTGTTGGATAGAATTGGACACATGGTTATTCCTGGACTAATACTGAAAGATGGTTAGGGAGAAAGGAATTATGCATTGGGGTTGAGCCAGCCAGAAACATTGTACCATGAGGTTTTATTCTAATTAGACTTGAAATGATTATTGCAGATTGTTTGGCAACCCCTACCATGATCTGACAGCCAAGAAAATCGTGGGCCAGAAATGTCTGAGATCCATAGCCAGATAATGGCAGAACAGAGACTAGAATAAGATCCAGCTATTACCATTCTTAAGCCACTGAACATTACATACATCTGCACACAGACTATTAGAAGGTCCTACTTTAGAAGCTATGAGTCATTTCCAAAGACAGAATTTAGATTGCTGGAACTTTGTTTTAGCCATCTCCCAAAGAACCTTCCCCTTCCTATAAATCATCAGAGCAGCAAATAGGAAAACAGACCTTTCAGTCTTCCTTTGATGTAAAAGAGGGCAAAATAAACTGTCCAAAATTTCTGCGGGACATGTCCTCCATAAGTTGTCCTCTTGCTTTGTGTAACTGAGAAGGTTGTTTTTTTAAAATCTCTAATGTAGAATAAATTAATTAAATGGTGAAAATCCAAAAGTGTTTAAGTGCAATCCCAGTCTTTGGTCCTCTCCCTTACTATTCACTACCATTATTTTTGCTAAGAATTTTTTTGAAATTATTGTTGCTGTCAAATTACTTTAATTCTGACCTTTGACCCCCCAAATAAGGTTTTGCTAAATGTATGCCTCCTAAATAATTATCCTATCAAAATTTTTGTTTCCCCAAATGACTAATTTTAGCTTTCTAGGTATGATATTCACATTTAAGGAAAAAAAAAAAACTATATCTATTTCAACCAACCAACGCTCTACAAGAGTGCTGATTATTCTCCACATCTATGATTTTTATCATTATGAATAAATGCTGAGTAAGTGGTGGCTATTATTATGCTTGTGCTTAGTCATTCAGTCATGTCGACTCTTTGAGACCCCATGGACTGTATAGCCCACCAGGCTCCTCTGTCCATGGGATTCTCCAGGCAAGAATACTAGAGTGCGTTGCCCGGTCCTCTTCCAGGGGAATCTTCCCAATCCAGGGATTGAACCCAGGTCTCCCGCATTGCAGGCAGATTCTTTACCAGCTGAGCTACCAGGGAAGCCCCTGTGACTATTATTAAGTTGTTATAAGTTCAACATGACAATGGATGCACATTTTTTAAAGTTAAAATAGAAATCAATTGTATTCTTATCATGCTCAAACACGTTTGGGCCTGAATTTCTAAGACTCTAATGGTTTTTCATAACTAAATCATTACCCCATGCATGTATGCTTAGCGTAAACATAATTAAAGCATTCAGTCACCTGCTGTCATTTTTTTTTTTTTTTAAACTACCTTAAAGATTGTGTGTGCTAAGTCGCTTCAGTCCTGTCTGACTCTGTGAGCCTATGGATTGTAGCCTGCCAGGCTCCTCTGTCCATGGGATTCTCCAGGCAATAGTACTAGAGTGTGTTGCCATTTCCTCCTCCAGGGAATCTTAATCCAGGGACTGAACCCATGTCTCTTACGTCTCCTGCATTGGCAGGAGGGTTCTTTACCACTAGCGACTATTCAGCAATAATCTTGGTACCACTGCAAACTCTGTTAGGAGGAATAATTTCTATGAAAATTAAACTTAATAAGCTATCATTTTTTAAAAGAAAAGCATAGTAATGTTTTATACACATTTTGTAATTACCCTCTATAGTCTTTCTAAGTCAATTTTAATCTGTTTGGGGTGTGTAGTTTATTAGTTATATTTCAGTTTCTATGGCAACAAATGCAATCATTGCATACACATTCTGCAGCTGGGTAGACAAGCAGTCTCCTCTGAGACTTACACTTGCAAATAAAGCAGTGTGTGAGTAAGAAGCAAGCATTCTTCTCCTCCAGGAGACTGAGTACACTACACTTCCAAGATACCAGGCTTAGGCGATAGCCAAAAAAACGCTTCCAAACATAACCCGTTCTCCAGGTTTCACATGGAACAATTGAGATGTCTTTACTCAAGGCATAAAGATACTTCCACTGCTGCTTTTAGAATTTGGGACACAATGGAAAACTGTACAGTAAGTACCTGGTTCTCATCCATTTCTTAAGACTTCCTGTGTTTCTGAAGTGGAAATTTATAAAAGCACAGTTCAGATGTTCTGAAATAAAATTTAGATGATGATGAAAATAAAGTAATAGAAGTCATTACAAAAAAAAAAAAAGGAACCAAAGAAATCTCTGTAACAGAAATTCCTTAAAAGTCTTTCACGATGTTCTGAAACTGAGATTGTGCATTAATTTGAGCTACTTCTGAGCAAGTGAATGTCTTATAGATAACTGACTCAGTTAAAGAAAAAAACTTTTCACTTTTCTATTATAGAAAATTTAAAATGTACCACACAACTAGAAATTTAAAACACACCACACAATCCACCTGGCTGAGTCCTTTTTCTCAGTACTAATGCCCTGACAGGGCATTAGGCTAGTACTTCGGAGAAGGCAATGGCACCCCTCTCCAGTACTCTTGCCTGGAAAATCCCATGGACGGAGGAGCCTGGTAGGCTGCAGTGCATGGGGTCGCTAAGAGTCTGACACGACTGAGTGGCTTCACTTTCACTTTTCACTTTCGTGCATTGGAGAAGGAAATGGCAACCCACTCCAGTATTCTTGCCTGGAGAATCCCAGGGATGGGGAAGCCTGATGGGCTGCCGTCTCTGGGGTCGAACAGAGTCGGACACGACTGAAGCGACTTAGCAGCAGCAGCAGCAGAATACAATGAACTTTAATGTACCTACCTCTCAGGTTGCTATCATTAATACTTGATGTGTTTTATCTATAAACTCTCATACTCTTCTTTTAACAAATTATATTAAATTATTTCCTTTCATTCATATATATCTGTGCTGTGTTGTGCTTAGTCATTCAGTCATGTCCAACTCTTTGTGACCCCATTGACTGTAGTCTGCCCGGCTTCTTTGTCCATGGAATTCTTGAGGCAAGAATACTTGAGTGGGTTGCTATGCCCTTCTCCAGGGGATCTTCCTGACTCAGGAATCAAACTGGAGTCTCCTGCATTGCAGGCAGATTCTTTACCAGCTGAACTACCAGGGAAGCCCTGTATACATCTAGTACATATTTAATTGATAAGGATTTTGACATGTAACAATTACACTGTTATCTATAACAATTAAAATGAACAGTTAAGTCATTAATATCAAAATATTCTATTTTAACTTAATATGGAAAGTGATTGATGTTAACAATTGTTATACTTTATGTAAAAGGCTTGTAAATAAATCACTTCCATAAAAGTGTATGTGATTTATTATACCCATGGAAAACAAAATACATTTTAAAAATCACTTTTTACTTTGTCCTACAAGTTTCCTTTTCTTTTTCTAGAGGAGATATCAGAATGTAGTTATTTCCTATCATTTTACAATAGTGTAGGGAATACCTATTGAAGAATTTAATTTTCATCAATTGAAATAATATTGTAGTATCTCTGATTTAGTCCTCAATTTCCCTTCAGTTGGCCCAGAAGTAAAAACCACGAGGTTTTCATTCCCCATATACCCATCCTGCTTGATACTAATATGTTTATGAAATATGTCTCATTAAATGCTATTGATTTAGCTCTTTCTCCATGAAAACACTCTCTTGGAATGATGCATGTTTCATTGTTGAGTGTCTGTCTCTTTGCTTTTCCACTTAACTTCTGTGAGTCTTTCTAATTTTGTCTCTTTGTTCTTGATTTTGCCTGTTTATCTGTGAATATCTTTATCTTTTTCTCATTTTCTTTTTCTCCTTATTCACCTTTCATTTCCTCTAATCTCTGACTCTCCTTCATGGTTATTATATTTATTGGTCATAAGGCAATATTTTCTGTGTTTTATTTTTAAAATAGATGAAAGAAACATTTGGGGCTTCTGTAAAAGAAAATAAAATGGTTTTTCACCTGATTTGTTTTCTTCTTTCAAAGTATTAACTGTCTTAGCATGTTCGTTTAGAATACATATTTAGCCATTCTAAGAGGTATTGCACGTTTACTGAAGATTTCCAAAGAACTTTTTTTCAAAGAACAATTCAATTTATTTAAACAAAAACAAAAACAGTTCACCCATTCCTCCCACCTCCCCACTTCCCCCTTCCCCCTACCCCCCACCTCTGACAGCCACCAATGCATTCTCTATATCTATGAGCTTGGGTTGATTGATTGCCGTTTCTTTCCTTCCTTCCTTTCCCTTTCTCTGTCTCCCTCTCTTGCTCTCTCTTCCTTTTTTCATTGATTCCTTCTCTCTTTTCTTTTCTTCTTTCCCTTTTGATTCCACATATTTAAAGAGACTAGAGCTTTCCTGGTGGCTCATCACTAAAGGAGACTCACGACATGTGGGTGTGATCCCTGGGTCAGGAAGATCCCCTGGAGGAGGGCATGACAAGCCACTCCGGTATTCCTGCCTGGAGAATCCCATGGACAGAGGACAGTCAGACATGACTGAAGCAACTGAACATGCACACATAACAGAGATTATACAGCAATTGTCTTTCTCTGACTTATTTCACTTAGCATAATGCCCTTAGCACTCATCTCACACGCTAGTAAAGTAATGCTCAAAATTCTCCAAGCCAGGCTTCAGTAATACGTGAACCATGAACTTCCAGATGTTTAAGCTGGTTTTAGAAAAGGCAGAGGAACCAGAGATCAAATTACCAACATCTGCTGGATCATCGAAAAAGCAAGAGAGTTCCAGAAAAACATCTATTTCTGCTTTCTTGACTATGCCAAAGCCTTTGACTATGTGGATCACAATAAACTGTGGAAAATTCTGAAAGAGATGGGAATCCCAGACCACCTGACCTGCCTCTTGAGAAACCTATATGCAAGTTAGGAAGCAACAGTTAGAACTGAACATGGAACAGACTGGTTCCAAATAGGAAAAGGAGTACGTCAAGGCTGTATATTGTCACCCTGCTTATTTAACTTCTATGCAGAGTACATCATGAGAAACGCTGGACTGGAGGAAGCACAAGCTGGAATCAAGTTTGCTGGGAGAAATATCAATAACCTCAGATATGCAGATGACACCACCCTTATGGCAGAAAGCAAAGAGGAACTAAAAAGCCTCTTGATGAAAGTGAAAGAGGAGAGTGAAAAAGTTGGCTTAAAGCTCAACATTCAGAAAACTAAGATCATGGCATCTGGTCCCATCACTTCATGGGAAATAGATGGGGAAACAGTGGAAACAGTGTCAGACTTTATTTTTTTGGGCTCCAAAATCACTGCAGATGGTGACTGCAGCCATGAAATTAAAAGACGCTTATTCCTTGGAAGAAAAGTTATGACCAACCTAGATAGCATACTCAAAAGCAGAGACATTACTTTTTGCCTACAAAGGTCTGTCTGGTCAATGCTATGGTTTTTCCTGTGGTCATGTATGGATGTGAGAGTTGGACTGTGAAGAAGGCTGAGTGCCGAAGAGTTGATGCTTTTGAACTGTGGTGTTGGAGAAGACTCTTGAGAGTCCCTTGGACTGCAAGGAGATCCAACCAGTCCATTCTAAAGGATATCAGTCCTGGGTGTTCTTTGGAAGGAATGATGCTGAAGCTGAAACTCCAGTACTTTGGCCACCTCATGCAAAGAGTTGACTCATTAGAAAAGACTCTGATGCTGGGAGGGATTGGGGGCAGGAGGAGAAGGGGACGACCCAGGATGAGATGGCTGGATGGCATCACGGACTCGATGGACGTGAGTCTGAGTGAACTCCGGGGGTTGTTGATGGACAGGGAGGCCTGGTGTGCTCCAATGCATGGGATCTCAAGGAGTCGGACATGACTGAGTGACTGAACTGAACTGAATCCCCTAGGTCCATCTTAGTTGTGCCAAATAGCAAGATTTCATCTTTTCATGGCTGAGTAATATTGCACTGTATCTGTATACCACAGTTTCTTTATCTATACATCCATCAATAAGCATTTAGGTTATTTCCATATATTGGGTATTATAAATAATGCTATGATGAATATGGGTGTGCATACATCTTTATTTGGGGATTAATTTTTGTTTTCTTTGGATAAATACCCAGAAGTAGAATTCTGAATCATACCATAGTTCCATTTTTAATTTTTTAAGGAACTGTCACACTTTTTTCCATATTGGCTATACCAACTTACATTCCTACCAACAATGCACAAGTGTTCCCTTTTCTCCACATCCTGCTAATACTTGTTATTTCTTGTCTTTTTGATAGTAGCCATTCTAACAGGCAAGAGGTGATACCTCATTGTAGTTTTAATATGCATTTACCTGATGATTAGTGATGTTGAGCACCTTTTCATGTACCTATTGGCCATCTCTATGTCTTCTTTGGAAAAATGTCTATTCAGATTTTTTTTAAGTTCATTGACTTTTATTTATACATGATAAATGATTAAAAATTCTTATGTGTCATCTGCTAAAACAATGGATGCCATATTTTATTTATTTATTTTTAAATTAATTTATTTATTTTAATTGGAGGCCAATTACTTTACAATACTATAGTGGTTTTTTTCCATATAGACATGGAAAAATGTCTATTCAGATTTTCTGCCTAATTTTTGAATTGAATTGTTTTTGCTATTGAGTTGTATGAGTCTTTTTATGTATTTTGCATATTAACCCCTTATTACGTATTTTGGGTATTAACCCCTTAACAGATATACCATTTGCGAACTTTTCTCCCATTTGGTCAATTGTCTTTTCATATCGGCTTCCTTTGCTGTGCAGCTAATGGTAACTTATTAAAAATAAGTCAAAATGCTGTTGCCTGGGAGTTTCAAAAGGGTAAACTCCCCTCCTAACAAAGAAAAAATTGGAAAATTTTATAAAACAGTACTCCAGTTTTTTATCTATGAAAGAGAAAGAGTATCATTCTTTTCTCCACCTTCAATAATTCAATGTATTTGTTGGCTTAATAAAATAGTTCCTATCATTTTTTCTCTGTTTTATTATTAAGTTCCCAACAAGCGTGTTTCTTGCTTTACTTACATGACAAGCATAAATGGGTACACATGCCACATTCTTCTTGTGAATAAAGTGCCTTGATAACAATAATAGTGGGGAAGATAATAACAAACATGCCATAAATACTCATTTAAGTGATTTAAACCCAATGCCTATTGCTCTCCAAAAGCAACTTTGGGAAATGTGTTTCAACCCCTAATGAATGAACTATATTTTAAGACATTATTAACCTTATTTAATATTAGCTATTTCTCTCATGTATTTTTAAAATTATTAGGTTTATTTCTCTTATGTTTAAAATAACTCTCTTTTATGACACACAGTTTTATTTTAAGGATATGTTATCAACAATTCACTATGTTTTTCAGTAGGTTTAGAACCACTGCTGGAAGAAAAAGAAAAAACACTATCCTTCACTCTGTCTTTCCAGTGAAAAAAATAAATAAGTAAATATTAGAAATGTCACTTTGGTGAGGTTATTAACAACCTTAAATTATAGGGAGGTTCCCCTAAAAGGAAAAAGGGATGATAAAACACGTCTACTTGAAATGGCTTCATGTTTAAGCAAACAACATGGTAAAAAAAAGAAAAAAAGTCCCACCCAGCAGGAAATGGTAAGAACAGCCTTAAAATATTCCAGAGAAATAGACTATTTCAACAAAAAATTAGGGGAAAAAAGTCAGCCCTCAACATCAATTGAGTTTTGATGGAGACTGTCAAAGACTTGGACTGGAAAAACATACTAGAGAATCTCAGATTTTTAAATAACACTGGAAAACACAGTTCCTAGGAAAACTAATGCAGATTAATGCATGAAAAGAAGGTAAAGATACTGATCATATTTTAAGTATAAAATTAAACATTGTTACAACATAGCTAATTAATTTATTCTAATATTATTAAAATGCACTCACTAAAAACATATTTCCAGATCTCTATACTTCACATCTAACCCATGCTGGGTACTATTCAAATTATCTCTTCAAAAATTTCCCCTTATATCTCAGAAAAAGTTCTTAACTTGTAGTAGCTTTTCCCTAACTTTAGTATCAAGTAATAATCAAGAAATATAAATAGGATATAGTCATGGGAGTTGATATAATGGAAAAAACTGGTAAACTCCCCTAATGGAGAAACAAAAAATTTAAATAATTGGGGCCTGTAAATTTAGTTGAAATGTTTACATTCTAGTTTCTAGTCAGTGACCTTAGATAGGTTATTTAACTCCTCTGAACCTCTCTTTATATATGAAGTGGGACTAATGATATTCACTTTATTGGTTTTTAAGCAAGATTTAAGCAAGATTACATATGTCTTGCTTAGAGCATGGTAGAGGCTCAATTAATACTTAACTTTCTTCCATTTTTATGATTAAGATAGAGCTTGAATTAAAACTTGGATATCTTAAAATGTGGGCCAGTGCTCTTTTCCTGTAGCTAGAGGGCCATCCTGAGAAGGAGGCTGGAGAACATAGATTTGTCTAAAGAAAAAATTTTAAATAACATTTATTTATTAGTTTATTTATTTATTTAGACTCCCCAAGTGACTCAGTGGTAAAGAATCCGCCTGTCAATTCAGGAGATGTGGATTCAATCCCTGGGTTGGTAAGATCCCCTGGAGAAGGGAATGGCAACACACTCCAGTATTCTTGCCTGGAAAATCCCATGGACAGAGGAGCCTGGCAGGCTATAGTCCATAGGGTCACAAAAGAGTCAAACACAGCTTAGGGCCCACACATTTATCTCCTTATTTATTTTTGGCTATGCTGAGTCTTCATCACTATGTGGGCCTTCTCATTGCAGCGAGCTGGGGCTCCTCTTCCTTGTAGTGCGCAGGCTTCTTATTGCAGTGGCATCTATTCTGGAGCACTGGGCTTCAGGAGCTGCAGCACGTGGACTCGGTAGTTTCCACTTGCAGGCTCTCGAGCATAGGCTCAGTATTTGTGGTGCAACAACTTAGTTGCCCCAAGGCATGTGGAATCTTCCCCAGACCAGGGATCAAACCCACATCCTCTGCATTGGCAGGCACATTCTTATCCTCTGTACCACCAGGGAAGTCCTGAAAAAAGACATTTTAATCAAGTTTAGAGTGTTGAGATAGACAATATGATAAGCAAGGAGAAGATCCCTATGAAGCAAATGTAGAAATAATACTTCAGGTTTCTGTACTCCAACATCTAGTGCCTCATAGGAATCTTTATTGACATACAAGTACCCTAACACTTGTCTTACATTTTAATCATTTATAAGATGACTTCTTATAAATTTCAAATTTTCTTAATAAAGCCTGGTATCTTGTTTTTCTGATTCTTATAATATATGCAGTTGAGACACTTTATTTTACAAATTATACAGGTAATAGTTAAGGGATTAGTGAACATTT
Source organism: Capra hircus (assembly GCF_001704415.2). NCBI lineage: Eukaryota > Metazoa > Chordata > Mammalia > Artiodactyla > Bovidae > Capra > Capra hircus. Next base: position 25,987,432 of record NC_030821.1, on the reverse strand, counting down.
GTATAGAACATTGCCACCTTTTGCTTAGATTTTAATGAAAAGATATATGTTTTAAGCAAACTGTTTGGAAATATATTTTTACAAAATTCAGAAAGGGCTAGGCAAGAGCTATCACAAATATATTTACTTTTATTTAACAACTCTGTTAGTGGTTGTGTCAGCAGATAGGGTAAGGGGTCCCAGAAGAAAGAGAACCAGTCATGGCTTTCTCGACAATAGAAAAGCAATTTTTGGTCGAAGCCTTTATGTGATCTGAGTCTGGCCCTGTTCAATGCTTGCCCTTGAATAGGTGTCAGTAATTAATGATATTAAAGGAACAAAAAGCTGTTTGTCAGGCAAGAGAAGGAATGATAGTAAAGGTAATATATCGATTGTAAAGACTCCCAGTTCTGTTTCAGTGGAAAGATTAGCCTGCAGGGCTCAACCACCAGAACAACCAAACCTAAGGGATGATGATGTTGGCCTTTTTTGACCCTCATGGTTTCAATCAACTAAAGCCTGGACTCTATCTCCCACCCAAGCCCCTCCATGAATACGTTAACATTGCTGTTCAGGAAGACACTATTTTGGAAAAGACCCTCGTGTTCTTCTCACTACAAGTGATAAATTCTGCCTTCTCCCAGTCTTTGGCTTGGTTGTGTTTTTTGGATAGATGCCCACCATCTAGAGTTGAACCCAGTTTTAGGTAATAGTTGGACGTAGTATGATCTGATCAACTCAAAAGGATTTCCCCTCCTATTTCTGAAACTGTTCAGCCCAGATTGGGACTGGGTTGGGATTTGAACCCAGCCAAAACCTGGACTGGGAGTTGAACACACTTTAACTGAGACCTAGCATACCTGGTCTCAGGACTTAATGAAACTCGGGATCTTGATGATTCAACACAGAAAGAATTTAGACAGAGACAAAGTGATAGGTAAGAAGTAGATTTATTTGGGGAGAAATACTCTCCACAGAGTGTGAGCCACCTGAAAAGGCGGGAGCAGCCCCAGGGTATGTAATTGTCAGTTTTTATAGGGGTGGATAGCTGGCACTAACGGTAAAGAATCCATCTGCCAATGCAGAAGAAATAAGAGATGCAGGTTTGATCCCTGGATCAGGAAGATCCCCTGGAGAAGGGCATAGCAACCCAGTCCAGTATTCTTGCCTGGAGAATCCTGTGGATTCAGGAGCCTGGCAGGTTACGGTCCATAGGATCACTAAGAGTCAGACACGATCAAAGCCACTTAGCATGCTTGCATGCATGCATGCAACCAGTGGGTGGGGTAGTCTAGCTATTTTAGGAAGTGGTGGGGATTTCCAGGAATTGGGCTACCACCCACTTTTGAACCTTTATGGTCAGCCTTGGAACTGTCATGGCACCTGTTGATGTGTCATTTAGCTTACTGATATGTTACAATGATCATATTACTGAGGCTAAAGGTCTAGTGGAAGTCAACTCACCTGCCATCTTGGACCTATTTGGATCTCATCGGTTTATGTCTTGTCCTTGTGCTATGTCATTCTTTCAAAGATTGTGCCCTGTCCCCTTCCTTCCTGTTTCATTTCTACTTACTTAATTTCTGGAGAATGCTCTGAAAAGTGCTACTATTTTGGCATCAACTAGGTAAGTTTAAATTCTCAGTCTTTGTCCTATGATATGAAAAGCATAGTCACTGATGATGATTATTCTTACTTAAGAGGTCATGCTTGATAAAACTAATATATCCTAAACAGCAGTCTAAAGCTTTACCATACTTACTGCATGTCAACACTCATTGATTCCCATGAGATCTGTATTATTGTTTTCTTTATAGATACCTTTTAAGAATGTGGCTCTTCTTCTATTATCTCCTTTTTACAGTTCAATAAATTTTAACTTATTAATACATAAAAATTCACAGTTTGATTGGAACAGAGATGAACTAGAAACTCTAACTAATGACTCCAGATCCATGCTATAATAAGATCAACACTATATTCCTGAAATGGTTAATACATATTTTTTCCTCTAAGGCAATTTATCTTCTAGGGTTGTTGTTGTTGTTGTTCAATAGCTAGGTTGTGTCCGACTCTTTGAGACCCCATGGATTGCAGCACACCAAGCTTCCCTGTCCTTCACCATCTTCCAGAAAGTTTTTTTTTTTTTTTTTGTGAAAGTGTTAGTCGCTCAATTGTGTCCAACTCTTTGCAATACCATGGACTGTAGTCCACCAGCCCGTTTTGTCCATGGAATTCTCCAGGCAAGACTACTGGAGTGGGTTGCCATTCCCTACTCCAGGATATCTTTCCAACCCAGGGATTGAACCCAGGTCTCCTGCATTGCAGGCAGATTCTTTACCATTTAAGCCACCAGGGAAACCTCACCATCTCCCAGAGTTTGCTCAAAAGAGTCAGACACTACTGAGTGACTAAATCACCACCACTTCTCTTGGATGTTCTGTCATTACAGAGACTCAACTTGATGAAACTGAATGCTTCTTTTTCTGAACTAATTTTCTCTTTCAAACTGTCCCCTAATCATTCTGGAGTGGACTTTTCCTTCTTCCTCCTCTACTACATCCTGTCAGTCACGTAATCTTTTTAATTATTTAACTGATTCAGTCTTTACATCAGTTCAGTTCAGTCGCTCAGTCTTGTCCGACTCTTTGCAACCCCATGAGTCGCAGCACGCCAGGCCTCCCTGTCCATCACCATCTCCGGGAATTCACTCAGACTCACGTCCATTGAGTCAGTGATGCCGTCCAGCCATCTCATCCTGGGTCATCCACTTCTCCTCCTGCCCCCAATCTCTCCCGACATCAGAGTCTTTTCCAATGAGTCAACTCTTCGTATGAGGTGTCCAAAGTACTGGAGTTTCAGCTTTAGCATCATTCCTTCCAAAGAAATCCCAGGGTTGATCTCCTTCAGAATGGACTGGTTGGATCTCCTTGCAGTCCAAAGGACCTTCAAGAGTTTTCTCCAACACCAGAGTTCAAACGCATCAATTCTTCAGTGTTCAGCCTTCTTCACAGTCCAACTCTCACATCCACACATGACCACAAGAAAAACCATAGCCTTGACTAGACGGACCTTAGTTGGCAAAGTAATGTCTCTGCTTTTGAATATACTATCTAGGTTGGTCATAAATTTTCTTCCAAGGATTAAGCGTCTTTTAATTTCATGGCTGCAGTCACCATCTGCAGTGATTTTGGAGCCCCAAAAAATAAAGTCTGACACTGTTTCCACTGTTTCCCCATCTATTTCCCATGAAGTGATGGGACTGGATGCCATGATCTTAATTTTATGAATGTTGAGCTTTAAGCCAACTTTTTCACTCTCCTCTTTCACTTTCATCAAGAGGCTTTTTAGCTCCTCTTCAATTTCTCCCATCAGGGTGGTGTCATCTGCATATCTGAGGTTACTGATATTTCTCCCGGCAATCTTGATTCCAGCTTGTGTTTCTTCCAGTCCAGCGTTTCTCATGATGTACTCTGCATAGAAGTTAAACAAGCAGGGTGACAATATACAGCCTTGACATACTCCTTGTCCTATTTGGAACCAGTCTGTTGTTCCATGTTCAGTTCTAACTGTTGCTTCCTGGCTTGCATACAGATTTCTCAAGAGGCAGGTCAGGTGGTCTGGTATTCCCATCGCTTTCAGGATTTTTCACAGTGTATTGTGATCCACATAGTCAAAGGCTTTGGCATAGTCAAGAAAGCAGAAATAGATGTTTTTCTGGAACTCTCTTGCTTTTTCCATGATCCAGCGGATGTTGGCAATTTGATCTCTGGTTCCTCTGCCTTTTCTAAAAGCAGCTTGAACATCAGGGAGTTCACGGTTCACGTATTGCTGAAGTCTGGCTTGGAGAATTTTGAGCATTACTTTACTAGCATGTGAGATGAGTGCAATTGTGCGGTAGTTTGAGCATTCTTTTGCATTGCCTTTCTTTGGCATTGGAATGAAAACTGACCTTTTCCAGTCCTGTGGCCACTGCTGAGTTTTCCAAATTTGCTGGCATATTGAGTGCAGCACTTTCACAGCATCATCTTTCAGGATTTGAAACAGCTCAACTGGAATTCCATCACCTCCACTAGCTTTGTTCGTAGTGACGTTTTCTAAGGCCCACTTGACTTCACATTCCAAGATGTCTGGCTCTAGATTATTGATCACATCATCATGATTATCTGGGTCATGAATATCTTTTTTGTACAGTTCTTCCATGTATTCTTGCCACTGCTTCTTAATATCTTCTGCTTCTGTTAGGTCCAGACCATTTTTGTCCTTTATCGATGCTGTAAAGATCCGATGCTGTAAAGAGCAATATGGCATAGAAACCTGGAATGTCACGTCCATGAATCAAGGCAAATTGGAAGTGGTCAAACAAGAGATGGCAAGGGTGAACATCAACATTCTAGTAATCTGTGAACTAAAATGGACTGGAATGGGTGAATTTAACTCAGATGACCATTACATCTACTACTGCGGGCAGGAATCCCTCAGAAGAAATGGAGTAGCCATCATGGTCAACAGAAGAGTCCGAAATGCAGTACTGGATGTGTAGGGAACTAGGTTTAAAGAAGGTTGAGAAGTGCTTGCAAACGAGACTCTCAACCAGGGCTGAACATTCTTGCAAACGAGGTGTTCTGCCCAGTGTAGGAAACTAGGTTTAAGAAAGATTGAGAAGTGCTTGCAAACTAGACTGTCAACCAGGGCTGAGCATTCTTGCAAACGAGATGTTCAGCTAAAAATCCTGTTTGTTCCCATGGGAAAAGAACATTGCTTGCACACAAGGATGTTTCTCTGATTCCTCAAAAGGAACAGACCTTGGGACAAAACGGATTCTAAGTTGATAAGGAAGTTCCCCAAAACAAAGTCTTAGCTGCAGTAAATAAGCCAAGGTAAAGGTTATCTCGCCCTGTGCCTGCGCACTGTATAGTCTCTGAATCATAGTGCTTGGCAGCTTGCCCTGTAGGGGGTTGTGCAAAAGATATAAAATAAAGCAGCTGTAAGAAGCAAGTGTTAAAAAATATAAAGATTTAAACCACTCTGCAGTGTTGGTGTTTCATTCCGCCGCCGGCATGGATGCAGTCTCATAAACAACAGAATGATCTCTGTTCGTCTCCAAGGCAAACCATTCAATATCACAGTTATCCTAGTCTATGCCCCAACCAGTAACGCTGAAGAAACTGAAGTTGAATGGTTTTATGAAGACCTACAAGACCTTTTAGAACTAACACCCAAAAAAGATGTCCTTTTAATTATAGGAGACTGGAATGCAAAAGTAGGAAGTCAAGAAACACCTGGAGTAACAGGCAAATTTGGCCTTGGAATGCGGAATGAAGCGGGGCAAAGACTAATAGAGTTCTGCCAAGAAAATGCACTGGTCATAGCAAACACCCTCTTCCAACAACACAAGAGAAGACTCTACACATGGACATCACCAGATGGTCAACACCGAAATCAGATTGATTATATTCTTTGCAGCCAAAGATGGAGAAGCTCTATACAGTCAACAAAACAAGACCAGGAGCTGACTGTGGCTCAGATCATGAACTGCTTATTACCAAATTCAGACTTAAATTGAAAAAAGTAGGGAAAACCGCTAGACCATTCAGGTATGACCTAAATCAAATCCCTTATGATTATACAGTGAAAGTGAGAAATAGATTTAAGGGCCTAGATCTGATAGATAGAGTGCCTGATGAAGTATGGAATGAGGTTCGTGACATTGTACAGGAGACAGGGATCAAAACCATCCCCATGGAAAAGAAAGGCAAAAAAGCAAAATGGCTGTCTGGGGAGGCCTTACAAATAGCTGTGAAAAGAAGAGAGGTGAAAAGCAAAGGAGAAAAGGAAAGATATAAGCATCTGAATGCAGAGTTCCAAAGAATAGCACGAAGAGATAAGAAAGCCTTCTTCAGCGATCAATGCAAAGAAATAGAGGAAAAGAACAGAATGGGAAAGACTAGAGATCTCTTCAAGAAAATTAGAGATACCAAGGGAACACTTCATGCAAAGATGGGCTCAATAAAGTCTTTACATAGGTCCTGGATATGCCCTGTGCCCCTAAGCACAGGTCTGGGAGCTATAAGTCTCTTCCCTCTAGGCCCACAGTGAGTGGATTTCAAATTATTTAATGTCTTTCACATCCAATTCTTCCTTTTCATTTCCACTAACCATATTTTAATACAATTATGATCTTGGGAGGATCAGACCTTTTCAAGAGTTTTCTAGCTCATGGTCTGTCATCTTCTAGTCTCCCTGCTCTTCCCCAGTCTGAGCCCCCATCCATTGTGCCCCATCTAACCAATCTATTCACTACCAGCAGAAGAATCTTCCTGAACCTTGCTTTGCAATGTTGCTTCTTTACCCATATGCCTTTAAAGCCTGCTATTGCTGGAAAAATTATGTTCAAAGACATTAAACAACTTCTTTTTATTTTATTTATCTATTTATTTTTGGCTGCACTGAGTCTTCATTGCTGTGCGCAGGCTTTCTTTAGTTGCGGTGCAAGGGCTACTCACTGAGGTGGCTTCTCTTGTTGCAGAGTATAGGCTCTAGGCATGTGGGCTCCAGTAATTGTGGCTCGCTGGCTCTAGAGAACAGGCTCAGTAGTTGTGGTGCACAGGCTTAGTTGCTCTGAGGCATATGGAATCTTCCAGAACTAGGGATCCAACTCATATCCCCTGCATTGGCAGGTGGACTCTTAACCACTGGACTACTAGGGAAGTCCAATTGCTGCTTCTTTACCGATTACAGTTCTAGCATTGCTAGGTTCTTTTCACCCCTAGGTAAAAATTGTTGAGATACACAAGAATTACCCTTGCTTTTTGACAGCATCTAATCCAGAGCAAAGCCCTGCTTCTTTGGACCTTCCCCCAAATCACTAGCACAAACCTAAGTCCTTTTTTTTTTTTTTAATTTCAACATTTTACTTTGCTTTATTGCCATGATTTTTTTTTTACTTTACAATATTGTATTGGTTTTGCCACACATCAACATGAATCCGCCACGAGTGTACACATGTTCCCAATCCCAAACCCCCCTCCTATCTCCCTGCCACACACACCATCCCTCCAGGTCATGCCAGTGCGCCAGCCCCAAGCATCCTGCACACTGCATTGAACCTAGACTGGCGATTCATTTCATATATGATATTATACATGTTTCAATGCCATTCTCCCAAATCATCCCACCCTCACCCTCTCCCACAGAGTCCAAAAGACTGTTCTATACATCTGTGTCTCTTTTGCTGTCTCGCATACAGGGTTATCATTACCATCTTTCTAAATTCCATATATATGCATTAGTATGCTGTACTAGTGTTTTTCTTTCTGGCTTACTTCACTCTGTATAATAGGCTCCAGTTTCATCCACCTCATTAGAACTGATTCAAATGTATTCTTTTTAATGGCTGAGTAATACTCCATTGTGTATATGGACCACAGCTTTCTTATCCATTCATCTGCTGATTGACATCTAGGTTGCTTCCATGTCCTGGCTATTATAAACAGTGCTGCGATGAACACTGGGGTAAACGTGTCTCTTTCAATTCTGGTTTCCTTGGTGTGTATGCTTAGCAGTGGGATTGCTGGGTCATAAGGCAGTTATATTTCCAGTTTTTTAAGGAATCTCCACACTGTTCTCCATAGTGGCTGTACTAGTTTGCATTCCCACCAACAGTGTAAGAGGGTTCCCTTTACTCCATACCCTCTCCAGCATTTATTGCTTGTAGACTTTTGGATCGCAGCCATTCTGACTGGTGTGAAATGGTACCTCGTGGTTTTGATTTGCATTTCTCTGATAATGAGTGATGTTGAGCATTTTTCATGTGTTTGTTAGCCATCTGTATGTCTTCTTTGGGGAAATGTCTATTTAGTTCTTTGGCCCATTTTTTGATTGGGTCGTTTATTTTTCTGGAATTGAGCTGCATACGTTGCTTGTATATTTTTGAGATTAGTTGTTTGTCAATTGCTTCATTTGCTATTATTTTCTCCCATTCTGAAGGCTGTCTTTTCACCTTGCTTATAGTTTCCTTTGTTGTGCAGAAGGTTTTAACTTTAATTAGGTCCCATTTGTTTATTTTTGCTTTTATTTCCAATATTCTGGGAGGTGGGTCATAGAGGATCCTGCTGTGATTTATGTCAGAGAGTGTTTTTTAAAACCCTTTTACTGAGACATCCCTTGGTTCTCCATGGTGTGTGGTCTCCCTCTTTGCAATAAATTAATAAACGCAAACTCCTTCAACCGTAGGTGTGTTCCTGGTTGTCTTTGAATGGAGGGCATTGATAGATCACATGAATTCTCATTTTATTGAACTTCTCAACTGAATTCAAAAGAAGTTGAGAATCATTGCTATTAATACAACCAAGCTATTCTTTATGTTTTCCTGTAAACAAGTTATATGCATTATTACCCATCTAAATCCTTTCTATCTCTTGAAGCTAACTCATGCTCCCCTTCATCACTCAGGGCCTCAGACCCTGCCATTGCACATCACTTCCTCCTTCACTGCACTCATACCAGTGCACCCATTTGGAACTAAGTGCAAAACATTTCATTGCTTTCTCATCCTTTAACATTGCTTGGACCTCCTCTACTTACAAATTGTGGCTATTCAACGTCAGACTCTCCAAAGAAGAATCAATTCTAACTGATATCAACAGAAGACTCTTCCTGAACCATGCTTTGCAATGCTGCTTCTTTTCTGGGATAGCTTTGATGGTTGCTATTGCTGGGAAAATTAAGTCCCAATATTTCAGCCTGTGAGGAATGAACAAATTGGGCTGTTCAATATCAGATCTTTGAAAGCAAGAGATAGGAAAGAGAGCATGTACAGGAAAGTCAGGTCTCTGCCAGGGCCAAACCTAGGAAGAGACCCCCAAGAAGGCTCCAGAGGACAAAGAGGAGAGGCAAAACCTGGCCTTGTTTACTATTAAGGAGGAAGAGAGAATGAAAGATAATTAACAAGTGCTTGTGCTCCTGGCAGGTTTATCATCAGACGTACTTGAATAGCCTTAGATGTTGATTTCATGTCTTTCTGATGGTTTTCTTGATATTCTGTTTTGAAAAAAGCATAAATTTGATAACTGGTCTTTTTTTTTTTTAACTCTCTTTTATCCCCATTTATTTACTCATTTTTTTCACTACACACATGTTTTGAGAGCACTTTCTGTGTGTGAGACACTGTGCTAAGGCCTGGAGGCACAAAATCCATCAAGAAAGACAGGCCCCTGTTCTCATTGAAAGCCCACAATATACTGGATGGAAACAGACAATTAAATATTAGATTGCTGTAAATTATGCTAATTATAGGACCAGGGACAATTGGACTACATATGAAGGATTCTTAGAAGAAACAACTTTAAATGGACACCTAACAGATTAGAAGGAGCTAGTCATTTTATAAAATTGTAGTGAATCATTTAATATAAGTGAAAGTCACTCAGTCGTGTCCAACTCTTTGTGACCCCAGGGACTATACAGTCCATGGAATTCTCCAGGCCAGAATACTGGAGCGAGTAGCCTTTCCCTTCCCCAGGGGTTCTTCCCAACCCAGGTCTCCCGCTTTGCAGGCGGATTCTTTACCAGGTGAGCCACAAGGGAAGCCCTGATATCTACTACTTGCTCAAATAAAAATTTTCAAATACTAAGGCTTAAGAACTTATTTTCTAAGGACTTACCTCCTCCCTTCAATATGCTCTGACAGTTATGCTAGCTGTGACAATATGGTAACTGCCTACTTTTAAGACACAGCACTATTCTGTCTCTCCAACATTTGTGTTCTTTGCATCTTGTTATGTGAGTGCATCTTTCTGTCCTACAAAGCATTCTGTGTTGCGATCTTACAAAGCTTTCTTTGGTGGGAAATATCACTTATGGCACGGTGTCAGATTGAAAAATGTATCCTCCATTGGGGAATATCATGGCATATCACGAGTATTGCCTTCACATATTCCCAGAAGCTGCTGCAGGTCCTGTGTATTATTGATTAATTAATGTTTTACCCAATACTGTGCAGACTACTTGGGCAGCAAAAAACAGGAAGGCAGGGTCCACGTCAATCCTTATCTATAGCAGTATGGCCTCCTAACACCTAGTGCCATTTCTTACACTACATCATAATGCCCACAATATAAAGAAAATGATAACACCCTTATGCAAAAATTGGAGAGAATGTAACCAATAGTATAGAAAAGCAGAAGAGGGGTAGAAACATATAACCCAAGGGTGTTGAATTTTACTAGAGATAAAATGATGGCAACTTGAAATCATTCATGCGTAATGATCCAAAATTCTTGTGGTTTCAGAGAAGGTATACAGAAATAAGTCCACATATGCTCATATTTCGAATGAGAAGAACTTGTGGCTAGAGGAGGATTACTGACTGAGACACGATCCTTTCTTTAAGCAGCCTCCAGTCTAGCTGAGAAGACAAGGCTCAAGAACAAGAAACAAGCTGGTAGCAATTAAGTGCGAGGCGTGAGGTGCTGAGAGCCTTAGTTGTGACAGAGGCAGGAGAGAAAGAAGAACATGCGTTTCAGATTTAGTGCCACACCCTTTCATATGCAGGGCTCCCTGGTGGCTCAGATCGTAAAGAATCCACCTGTGATGCAGGAGATCAGGTTTGATTCCTGACTCAGGAAGATCCCCCTGGAGGAGGGCACAGCAACCCACTCCAGTTTTCCTGCCTGGAGAATCCCATGGACAGAGGAGCCTGGCGGACTACAGTCCATAGAGTTGCAAAGAGTCAGACACGACTGAAGTGACTTAGCACACACACCTTTTATATGCTTGGTAGCAGTTGTATCTATTTAGATGACTAAACTCCGACAGCAAGGACAACTTTCACATCAAATGTCTTACAGAGTCTCCTAACCTATGAGGTAATTCTAGCTTCTCTATAACTTCCTCCTGTAGGTCACTCATCTACATCCTCTACTAACCTTTGGGGTTAAAACTCTTTGGTGCCAGCTTTTCCAGAGTGTGCCAGTTTTGCTGGCTTCCAAACCTCTAGCCTTGACACGGTGATGGTCGAGGCCTGTGGCATATATCGTTTCTCTTAACCGACTTACTGAAACATGATGTATTCCTGTTTAGTCCCTCTGCTGAGATGAGTTCTTGGCCTGTCCTTTCCAGCCTACACTGTGTGTTATTATTCCTGCCCCCTTGTACGAATTACCTATTGTTGCATAACGAATTACCCCAGTGCATAAAGTGGCTTAAAGCAATGAACATTTATTATCATACATAGTTTCTGAGGATAAGGAATCTGGGAGAAGCTCAGTGCAGTGGTTCTGATTCAGTGTCTCATGAGGCTGCAGTCAAAGTGTCAGCTGGGGCTGCAGTCATCCAGTGGCTGGCATGGGGCTGGAGGATGCACTTCCCAGCTCATTCACATGGCTGTTGGCAAGAGGCCTCAGGTCCTTGCACATGGGCCTCACTATAGGGTTGCTCATGGTATTAATACTGCAGCTGGGTTCCTATAAAGTTAATGATATGAGAGATAAAGACAGAGAGAGAGAGAGAGAGAGGCAGGGAAGGAGGGAAGCACTGCCTCTTAGGACATACACCATTAGTTCCGCCTTATTCTGTTCATTAAAAGTGAGTCACTCAGTCTAGCCAACACTCAATGGGAAGGGATTACACAAAGATGTGGATATCAAGAGGTATGAACCATATTTGGTAGTTTTATAAAGATACCACTTTATAAAGTGACTCCTCCATTCTTCATTTAAAATAGTTACCTTACTTTTCTCATATATGTATAAGTTTCTGATGAAATTAAAGTGAATTCTAATCTGTTTGCCTGTGAAACTATATGAAGTCAGTATTTTATATGGTAGACTCAAAATAAGAGTTCCCTTTTCCTCCTACTTTTCGAGAGTGAAAACGTATGTGTCTTTCCCCCTAATATTGTCTTCCAGTGAAAGCTGTAGGTTACAATTTTGTAAGTATGTCAGGATAACAGCACAAAACATTCCTTAAACTCACCATGTCAAGAAGCAAATGGAGAACTCTTTCTCCTTCTTGCTGCCAACTGAAAATATTCATATCCAAATCCTTCACCACTTAGCAGGCCAAACCAAATTCACTGTAAAAGCGAGCATTTGCCAAACATTTTCTTGGTTTACTTATATCAAGTAAATAATGAACTGTATTAATGTGAACATTTGTTCATTTCATAAATAATTGAAATAATTCAGGGCTTGAGCCTTCAGTGTTTAGAGGAAGCAAGAATTCAGTAACTCAGATATATTCTACTGTTGCCATGGTTTGACATGTGGCAAGATTCCTTTAAACCAGGTATAAATTGGAAATGAGAAGTCAAGGTCATGGCCTCTGTCATTCAGAAATTTACAGCTGGTGAACACTTTAGAACTTGGTTCCTGAAACCATACCTGTTGTCACTAAGAAAACAAAGACTGGTCTGATATCCCCTTCTTCTAAGGAAGCAGTGGAGATTTCACTTTCTTAAATGCATGCCAACTTGGACAGCAGTGAAAGGATTGTCTGATGAAGAAATAATGTTGAAATACTCACGATGGTTGCTCCACCAGAAGTCATCTGCATTCATAGATTTGGACATAGATCCCTGGTTGTGTGTATGAATAGAAAGAAGACAGAATTGTACTCCAGTCTTAGTTCCATCACAGCTGTATTAACTTCAGCAGTATTTCTGACCTTAGTTTCCTTAAAAGTGAAATGGGGAAAATGAAGAAGTATACTTGTAAATTTGTTCTGAGGACAAAATATGTTAAAATACTAGTAAAAGGGTTGACACGTAGACATTCAGGAAATGCTGATTCTTCTTCCCTTTGTGTCCCATTGAAGTGTTCTGGAAATACCTCTACCAGAATGCTTTTTCATGTAACAGCTGTCTGATTTGGTGTCTGTGCTGGTGCATCTGGTGTGGAGGGACGGTTTTCTGTCTTCTCCATGCAGGACATCAGATTGTTAACTGTATTCTGGAGACTTAAGAGAGAATTGTGCTGAATATTTAAGTACTCCCTGAAGTCAGTGCATGATTTAGGAAATTATGTATATTAGAATGTTATGCTGCAACATGATACATTAAGTCCCAACGAAGCTGTGGTTCCTGGTTCAGACTGTATTAAGTTTCTCTGCTTAAATTTTATTATAGTGTAGATCATCGATATCAAGTGAATCGAGCCAACTATGAAAGCATCACTAATAAGAGAAACACATTTTAATGTATCGAGAAACCACTCTGTGAAATTTTACACAAAATACACCACTTATTTCAGAGACATTTGCTGGAAAATTGCTAATGTTGACCTTTATATTAATTTATGTTTACCGAATGCTTTGCAGTCACCTTTGTTTCCCATCTCCAAGGACTGTTGATAATGGATCAAATCAAACCATCACCTTGGAGATAAGACTTTGCTGAGATGGAAGGTACCATCACACCACACACCAAGTGAAAATTTAGGATAATCTGGTCTGTGGTATTTTGTAGAGTCCCTTCTGCTGTCAAAATGCGCCAAGCTCTAGTCTTTTTCTCAAATACTTTATCCTCCATTAATTGAGAACAATTAGTTATTGTCTCCCAAACTTCCTTCACTTTGCCCACAGAGCCAGGAAGAAGAATCAGCACACTCTTTGCACCTTTTACTCCTTCCAAGCCATTTATTTCCACTGGAAACTTTCTCTCAACTGCCTTTTCTTACTAGAACTTAATGTACTCAACTCTCTCCTTGTCATATCATCTTGATTCCCTTGTCATATTCTTACTTGATATGCTCAGCCTTTTCCATCTCACACCATTCAAGTTCACAAAGGACTACTCTGTAAGCCACAACTCAGTTTTGAAATGTATAATGATAGATATGATAATGAAGATAATGTAGTTATTCATGATGAAAATGTCTATCTTACCCCTGTAGACCAGGAATTTATGAGGAAGTCTGGATAGAACCTGATGCTGCTTAGTGAACATGCAAGCAGAGTAGATAAAGTTAGGTGATATTTCTAGTTAAGGTCTCTAATACTATGTCTCTAAGCAATGATTGCTTGATGCCCTTCTTCACCAAATACCATGCTGCTAAGAAGACTAGATACTCAACCAGTTCACAGGAGACAATATAGACAATAACTCTCCTGAAGGCATGCAGAGCTTCTATAGTACTTTTTGCCTTCCTCTTAATAGGTCCTATGCAGACTTGAAAAAATGGGATATATTCTCTAACTCTAGCCTATCTTTCTTTACTTAAACACAATATGATCATTTGGGCTTAGGCATTCTTATTTATGACTTCCTTGGTGGCTCGGATGGTAAAAAATTTGCCTGCAATGCAGGAGACCTGAGTTTAATTTTTGGATCAGGAAGATCCCCTGGAGAAGGGAATGGCTACCCACTCCAGTACTCTTGCCTGGAGAATCCCATGGACAAAGGGGTCTGGCGGGGTACAGTCAATGGGGTTGCAAAGAATCGGACATGACTGAGTGACTAACACTTGGATTGGATTCTTATTTATAGTCACCTTGATAAATCTTAGGTATTCCTATATTACCTTCTATTTGAAAGTAACCACATCTATTGATGGTTATGCCATGTTATTTTTCAAAAATTCATCATGAAAGGGTGTTCATCATCTTGCACCCCACCTCACATTCTCTTAACATACTTCTAGCCTGAGTGTTGGAGAAGGCAATGGCACCCCACTCCAGTACTCTTGCCTGGAAAATCCCATGGATGGAGGAGTCTGGTAGGCTGCAGTCCATGGGGTCACTAAGAGTCGGACACGACTGAACGACTTCACTTTGACTTTTCACTTTCATGCATTGGAGAAGGAAATGGCAACCCACTCCAGTATTCTTGCCTAGAGAATCCCAGGGACGGGGGAGCCTGGTGGGCTGCCGTCTATGGGGTTGCACAGAGTTGGACACGACTGAAGTGACTTAGCAGCAGCAGCAGCAGCCTGAGTGTTATTATAAAAACCAGGCGCACACAAGCATAACGTGACAGCACCTTACAACCACTGCAGTTTGTTGCTTTCTACATCAGGAAATTTTTGCTGTAGCACCTGTAGGAAACTGTTCAGCTAAAGTGTGACTCGTACAAATCTGGAACTGCAAGGGATTAACAAAACACAGGACAAGAATTGATACAGAAGTAATACTCTCTTCCTCCCCTTGGGTGGACAATTATGGCTCAGTTCCTCAGACCATTCCCAAATGATAAGATCACACTGGTTGATTTGCCATGTTTCTTAAAAAGAATGTTTTTTCCCCTCAGTTGATAAATGTAAGATTTAGGAGTATTTTAGTTATGCCCATTGCTATAATACATTGGCAAGTAGATATGCCATCATGACTTTAAGAAATATTTTATCAGTTCCCAAATCAATATGCATATTTTTCAGAATATTTAAACCAATCAGAATATTTGGACTATTAAATAAACACAGCATGAGAAAAATTTTAATGAGAGACATTAAGTAAATCAAATGCTGAATTGCATGATTCTCTCTTTTCAGTGTTTTGGCATAAAAAAGCAAAAAATTGTGAAGTCCCTGATGGTCCAGTGTTTAGGACTCTGTGCTTTCACTGCCAACAGCCCATGTTCTATCCCTGGTCAGGGGATACCCCAAGTGGAGTGAAGTGGCAAAAAAAAAAAAGATGAAAATTGAAGATTTGCCCTTAGAAATGTATTATTTTTTTCTCTTTAAATAATGGAAACATGTTATAGAAAACAGTAACAAAGTAAAATTACTGCAGTAAAATATAAAAAGTATAAAAACTCTAGTACATGACATGGTCTTTGATTTTTGCCTCAAAATGATTTCCCATTTAATACCTTCCCTTAAATATTGATATAAAATCAGGGGTCAGCCAGACATCTTGATAATGCTAAGAAGTTGTACTTTAAATGAAATATGCAAACACTTATTTTCATTTTCTAATCTTAACTCAGAGAAGATAGAAAATACAAGTATTCAGTCCCCAAAGAAATATTAACTCATCAAACTGGGCTGCTTTGGAATAAAAAGACCTACATGTGTGCCCTGTGAACTTAGTTAATATAACTACGAGTACTGTAATTTTTGCATTTCCTGATTTGTACTAAAATTGCAAGTATATTAGTTTAATATTTTATAGGGGGTTTGGAAGACTGCTCTTGAAATTTTCAAGGTATAGGGTTGTTTTTCTTCTGGAAGGAGAAACCCAGCATCTGACAATAATTCTCTGTAATCTTTTACTTGGCCAAAGGCTCTGATTGGTTATAGACATGGCTTTTCCTCACACACAAATTGAACAATTTCACAAGTAAAGAGGCTTCACTTTTTTCCTGTTTTGTTCAAAATAGTAAAAACTATGCATCATACCCTCCTTTTGTGTCTGTCCTAGAGACCCTAACATATTTGATCTAATACCAGACATTCCAATTAGTTACCCAGTCATCATAGTTAGTGCTTTGTTTTTTTCTTTTTAAAAATTTTTGTAGGATCTTAATTCCTCAACCAGGGACTGAACCTGGCTCTGGCAGTCAAAGTGCACAGTCTTGACCACTGGGCCACTCAGGCATTCCCCATAGCTACTTTTTAAAAGGTATGGGGGGAAAGCTACTTTTTGTTTTTTACTTTTATTTTCATTTATTTTTTGCAGCATTTATTCCCAAGCCATAAATTTTTGTTTCTTCAGTTTCTTATGGGACAACTTTTTCTTCCGTGCAGCCTCCTCGTCTGGTTTAGGAACAATCTGTTCTTTTTCAGTAATGATCATCTCAGTGTGTCAAGAAGAGCTCACGTACAGGTTGATCCTATCATGAGCTCTGTAAGTGCTGCACCGCATCTTGGGTGCTTTGTTCACCTGGATATTCTCAATAACCAGAGAATCTACACCTAAGCCCTTAAGTTCAGCATTATTTTCTGAATTTTTGCACACGTGCAGTAAAAATTCAGTACTCTTTTTGGGCCGCCCACTCTGCATCCAGCCCCACTGCTTGGCTTGTGCACACCTGCCAACTCCACCATTGTAATGATGGAATGTCACACACTGCTTCTTTAAAGTGACCTCCTTCAGATACTTGGTGGCTTTTCAGATATGCATACCCTTAATGGCCTGAGTTTCATGCAGTTTCACATGTTCTTAAAGTGAACATTAAGATTTGAACCTCTGGATTTGCATGATTTTGTGGTGTTTCCTGGGTCAAGTGAATAGCATATCAATTTTAGAGGTCACCTCAAGCCACTTATGAGAGTAAAAAGGAAAAGCTACTTTTTAAAGAAACTTTTAATTTTATTTTGGAGTATAGCTGTTTAACAATGTTGTGATAGTTTCAGGTGGACAGCAAAGGGACTCAGCCATACATATACATGTACCATTCTCCCCCACATTCCCCTCCCATCAAGGTTTCCACATAACCTAGAGCAGGGTTCCCTGTGCTATACAGTAGGTCTTAGTTGGTTATCCATTTTAAATATAGCAGTATGTACATGTTCACCCCAAACTCCTAAAAAGGGAGAGTTTTGATCTGAATACCTAGAGTACTTCATGCCTTGCAACAGTTCCACTGACATTATTCTTTGTTCTGTGTGATGTTGTTTGTCTTTGTTTTTGTGACCTAGCACATCCACAGAGCACTCTGTTATTGACTATAGACAAAAGTCTTCTCAAATAATAAACATTATCATAATTGTAAATTATTTTGTGGAAATAACAGGTTTATGTTTAGATGCATAGACTGCCTACATAAACCTCTTTCTCCCCAAAAATGTATGTAATTTTGTTTTCACATGGTCATAAGAAACAGTAAACTTCTTGTTTATTTTTCACAGCAACATTCATGAACCTTACATTTTGGCTATTTTTATTAAATTACCTAGAAACTTCCTAGAAATCAAAAATTCAATTAAAAATTCAAGAAGGTATACAAATGATTTTTATAATTATCGAGGGCTGATTTTAAAAACAGTACAAAACAATTGGAGTAGCTGGCACTTACTAAACACTTCTTTTTAGGCATCTGTGACAAATATTAATTAGGCCTCCACAAACACTCTCTCTATATTGGTCATTTTCATCAGCATATTATAATGTCTACATCCATTAAAAAACAGCCTTTGTGCCTTTTCCCTCAAGATATTGATACTGTCTTTTCCTTTACTTCCCTATAAACACCTTTTAAAAAAAATTTTATTGGAGTATAGTTGATTTACAATAGTGTGTTAGTTTCAGATGTATAGAAAAGTGAATCAGCTATACATATACATATATCTACTCTTTTTCTTATTCTTTTCCCATATAGGTCACTACAGAGTATTGAATAGAGTTCCTTGTGCTGTTATTAGTTATCTATTTTATAGATAGATAGATAATAATATCTATTTTATAGATAGATAGATAATAGTATCTATCGTTATTAGTTATCTATTTTATACATAGTAGTTTGTATATGTCAATCCCAATTTATCCCTTAAAAACATCTATATACTCACCATCTTCACTTGCTCTCCTCGTATTCCTATTTTCAAACCTGTGTTTAACCCCTCTAGTCAGGCTTTTGGGCTTCCCAGATGATGCTAGTGTTAAAGAACCCACCTGCCAATACAGGAAAGATAAGAAATGTGGGTTTGATCCCTGGGTGGGGAAGATTCCCTGGAGGAAGGCATGGCAACCCACTCCAGTATTCTTGCCTGGAGAATCCTATGGACAGAGGAGCCTGGCGGGCTGCAGTTCATAGGGTCGCAAAGAGTGGGACATGGCTGAAGAAAGTTAGCACGCACACAGTCAGGCTTTCATTCTTCCACTCCGCTAAAATATACACTCTTTAAAGTCACTGTTCTTGCTGAATCCAGTGGTTTATCTTCAGTCTTCATATTATTGTACCTGTCCTAGAGCAGCATTTGACAGTAATTGATCAAGCCTACCTTTTGAAAATTTTCTTCTTTTGGCTTCAGAAACATCATACATCTGTTTTCTCTTCTATGAAATTGTGTTTTTTTCTTTTTCCCCTAGTTTTTCTTATTCTTCCTGGCCTCTAAATTTTTAAGAGTCCTAAAGTTGATCTTCACTCAGATTTTAAGGTTTCTTTGTTATTGTTTACATAGAGTTAAGGGCTCTGTGGGTATAGAGATCGTGATTCTCAGAGGGAGAACTTTTCAACCAGGGGACATATCAAGAGTCCAGTTGAACAACTATGGCTGCTGTTTGGGCACTTTCAGCTCTTAGAGTCCAGGGACCAGTCAGCAAGATAAGGAGTCACTATTCTTTTGCAAAGGTAGGACTGGTTAGAATATGTGAGGAGCTCAGGTAATCCACTTGGGCAGACCCTCGGTACTCCTTTGACCAATCCTTTTTTTCCTAAGATTTTTTTTTTTTGATTATTTTTTCAGTCTTTAATGAATTTGTTACAATATTCCTTCTGTTTTAGTTTTTTGGCTGCAAGGCATGTGGGATCTTAACTCTCCAACCAGGGATAGAACCTGCACCCCCTTCATTGAAAGGCAAAGTCCTAACCACTGGACAGCCAGAAGAGTCCCCTCTCTTGAGTAATTCTGATGGTAAATTGAATTTGTTATTGTTGTTGAGTCATTAAGTCATGTCCGACTCTGTGACCTCATGAATTGCAGCACGCCAGGCTTCCCTGTCCTTCACTGTCTCCCTCTGTTTGCTGAAACTCATGTCCATTGAGTCAGTGTTGCCATCCAACCATCTCATCATCTGTCACCCCCTTCTCCTCTTGCCCTCAATTTTTCCCAGGTGTAGTAACTCTGACCAGAGAAAGATATGGTAAGCAGTGCGCAGATACCTGAAAAGAAAGGGTCTAGGTCATGTCAGGTAAACCATCGAGACCAGCAGAGCTGCTAACTGAGGGTGAGGGGATCTGGAATGTATAGGAGAGGGGAGATACAGCCAGTGTTAGCTGTGGCCCCGTGACCAGCTGCAGCAGTGAGAACTGTTGCTTGTCTCACTAACCTTCCCTTTCCGAATTTCCCTCAGGAAGAAAAATTCATGAGGAGCTGCTTCGGAAGTTATACAAAGAGTAAGAAATGCAGGGGATGGGTGATGGTGACTCTGACTTATTTCCCCAGCTTCTGAGAATGCTGCTGGAAGATGATCCTCAGCTGTCAGCCTTCTATAGGAATTTCCTCAGAGGAAAACTGCCTTGCCCAAGGTCATGACTCCTTTCCAGGATAGCTGGTATCCTGTGATCCATCAGAGTGGGAATATAAAGGTCTGAACCCATGTTCCAACTCAGGACAGTTCTGAAGGGCTGTCCCAGCTGCACAGCTACATGTGGGGTCAGCTGAGGCTTCCCTGGGACTGCATTGCAGCTCAGCTTCTACCTCTGCCCGATCCTACTTCATTCTCTTCTCTGCCATGAGTATTGATCCTGAACACACTCCTCAGTAAGCTTCCCACACACTAATCTCCTTTTCAAACTCTGCTTCTGAGGAAATCCAATTGGAGACAATAGAATATTGTCTCCAGTATCCTGAACTCACTACATGCTTGTAACCAGGCATATAACTAATTACAGTTCCTCAACATGCCAAAAGGATCTGTACATGTCCTCCCTGCCTCAAGTACCCAGGCCATTTTGGTCAAGCCCACTCACATTCATGGTCCAAGACTAAGCTCAAGACAGTTTCACCACCTCCTTGAAGCCTGCTCTAACCCCACTGCCATTCCCAACATGTGTTCCCCCAGAAGCCTGTGCCTCCTTTGATCACATATTTCACTGTACCAATCTGGAATTATAGATTTACTTGTCTGTACAAGACTGAGACTTCCTTAAAGTCAACATTTGTCTGGTCTTTCATTTTTGTATTCTAATGCTAATAACAGAGCATCTGATAATGATGGGCATTCAATAAATGTTTTTTAAATGACTGAATGGAATAGAGACTTTTCTCTAGATCACAGGCAAATGTTTATGCAATATAGATTTGAAAATATAGATTTTGGAGCCAGCCTGTCTTGTAATGGAGACCTAGCTCTATATTTAATTAGAGCTCTGTTTAAATAACCTTGGGCAAATTGCTTAACCACTCCAAGCCTCATTTCCCTTAGGCATAAAATGGAAATTATAATAACACCAATTTTATAAGGCTGTTATAAGAATTAAAACAATAATCATAATGGGTATGATATTATGAAATACCATTTTCATTTGTTGCAGCCTACCATACTGCAGATAGAGTGCCAAGGCTTTTTTTTTTTTAATTGGGGTATAGTTGCTTTACAATGTTGTGTTAGTTGTGTTGTGTACAACGTTGTTGTCTACAGCAAAATGAATCTACTATATGTATACATATATCCCCTCCTCTTGGACCTCCCTCCCAACCCCACCCCTCTAGGTTATCACAGAGCACCGAGCTGATCTCCATACACTACGCAGTGGCTTCCCACTCACTATTTTACACGTGGCAGTACACATATGTCAATCCCAGTCTCCCAATTCATTTCACCCCCCTTGCAACCCCACCCCTTGTCCACACATACATTCTCTACATCTGTGTCTCTATTTCTGCCCTGCAAATAGGTTGATCTGTACCATTTTCCTAAATTCCACATACAGGTGTTAATATATGATATGTTTTTTTCTTTCTGACTTACTTCAGTCTGTATGACAGATTCATTTCACCTGTAATTCTCATTCAGTCTTCCAGACAAATCTACAGAGTTAATGACAACACCATTAAAATAAAAAGAAAAAAAGAAGAAGAACAGCAAGCTTAGACTCACAGATGATATTTAGTTTATCTAATATGCACAGTGTGTTCATGAAGATAGGCTATGCCAAGCTGCCGTAACAAATCAACCTCAAAATTTCAAGGGATGAATAAATAAAGGTTTACTTCTTACACATACAATGTATACTGTGAATCCAGTGGTTCTCCTGGGTACCTTCATTCCAACTTTTCTTCAGGGTTATAAGACTGTGTCTTGCATCTATGCCATCTTGAATATATGGCTTGCAGTTCACTGCAGCAGGAAAAGACTGACCTGTGGGAGGATGGTGGCTGCATGTGGGCCTTTAAGTACATCAATCAACTGACATACATCCTTCTAACAATAGCACATTGACCAGAACTACTCCCGCGGTTTTACCTGACTTCAAGGAATCTGTAAAATGTGATGAGGGAACATAAGGCTATTTAGTGAATAATAAATGTTTCTTTTATACCTGGCTTGTAGGCCAGATTCAAAATGGTGATATGTTTGCCTTATATGGGGGCTTCCCTGGTAGCTCAGTGGTAAAGAATCTGCCTGCAATGCAAGAGCTTCAGGAGACGTGGGTTCGATCCGTGGGTCGGAAAGATCTCCTGGAGGAGGGCATGGCAGGCGACTCCAGTATTCTTGCCTGGAGAACCCCATGGACAGAGAAATCCGGCAGGCTACAGTCCATAGGGTCGCAAAGAGTCAGATACTACTGAAGCAACTTTGCACGCACACACATGCATGCTGTATATGCTCCAAAGCTAGGTTTGCTAGATAAAGTACAGGACACCCAGGTCACTCTGAATTCCAAACAAATTAATATTTTTAGTGTAAGTATACCCCATGCAATGTTTGGAACATTCTTGTAATAAAAAAAAAAATAGCCATTTCCTAATCGGAAATTTTGATTTTAATTTGCTAAATTTGGCAACCTTACCCTAAGGCCATAGGTTTCACACATGACCAAAACTTGGTACTCTTTTCAAGTAGAGAAGTACTTCTTCACCTAAAGTTATTGAAAAATGTTTAGCTAATGAGGACACATTTGCAGGTTGAAATTTGTTAGTTGCCCAGCTGTGTCTGGTTCTTTGCGACCGCATGAATGGTAGCCTGCCAGACTTCTCTGTCTATGGAATTCTCCAGGCAAGAATACTGGAGTGGGTAGCCATTCCCTTAGCCACTTGCCAATTCACAATTTCAACCATATGTACAATTACACCATATTAAGGTTTAAAAAAAAAGAGTTGAATTTTAAAACCTGGATCTATGTAAACTCCATAACCACCTAAGGATGTAGCTAACTTTCTGTAGTTTCAGTTGCCTAAGTCTAACATTTCCTTACTTATTAAAATTAAGAGGTTTGACTGGAAAATCTTGAGTGCCTACTTCCTCTTAAAATCTAGTATCCTATAACTCTATCATGTTTCTTCTGTAGCAAGGTGTCAGGGTATTAATGAAAACATACCACAAACAGTACTTCTCTCACAAATAACATGTTATCTCTCAAAGTTAATTCCTCAGGAGGCCATATTCTTATTTTAATTATAGTGCTGTTGCTTAAATCATTTTTAGAGAACATAGCAACATATTGAGTATCCTCTCTGGTGGCAAATTATTTTTCCATGAAAGTGGATTTGATTTTTGTAACCAAACCAAAAATTATTCAGAGCCAAGTCTGATGGATGGTAAAACTGAAAAATACATAGAAATTGTAAATAAAATATGATATGAGTTTATCAAATATATGAAACTGATTTATTTTTGAGCATCTTAAGCCAGAAGTTTAAAGCATTTAGGAGAACCGATACTGAGCAACAGTTCCATCCCTGGAATAAGTGCTTGGCCTCCAATTTTAAGTGGCTCACACTCAATGGGATGTGTAAGTCCTGCCAGTTAGTTACCAAAAGTCACTGTCTATCAAGAAGCTAGGGATTCATGGCTCTTCATGATAAAGTATTGAAAATACGATCCGCATGATTTATTACCCAAATGCTCTTTTATCCTGAGATAGTTCCTTTTCGGTGAACTTTTCAACTATGTTTAAGAAAAGAAAGGCCAAGTCCTGATGGTTTTCCACCTCCCAGCAGAATACATACATACATATATACACATGAAACCTCCCTTCGCTTATTCATCAAATGATTTTAAAAGTACCAGGACCTATATTCTACCATGTAAAGATTCTATGACAATGGAAGAAAACAGAAAAAGTGCTTCTTTCAAAAGGAAAATGTACCATGTTATCATTGAAGATGATTTTACATAAAAGGCAAAGGTTTGAAAATAAAACATATTTCTAGACAGAAACAAAACAGAGATAATCAGATAAATAAATCAAAATCACACAAATTTGGCCGTATCTCTAGGCCTACTCCAATAGCCTATGTTTTACTGACACAACTGTGGACAGATAAAGGAGTAGAGCTGAAAGCCTTCTGCCTCCACATTTTTTTATTTTCTCCCCACCTCCAATTTTCTCTTCTCTTTTCTTTCCTTTTTTGATTTTTATGGATTACACATACATTTTTGCATGGTGCAAAAATGCACATACACATATGTAAAAGTACATTAAAAACACAATTCATAGTCACGCTCAAGCATGATTTGGGAATATTTATCTAAAAATATTCAAATTTTTACATAACCTGAACTAATAATTTTAATTTTAGAAATTTACCTTAATAAAACTCTAGTGGGTTGAATGGTGCCCCCACAAAGTTATGTGCATGTTCTAGCCCAGCATTTGTTAATGTTACTATATGAAGAAAAAGAGTCCTGGAAGTTACAATTTAGTTAACGATCTTGTGATGATAAAATCATTCTGGGTCGGCCCTAAATTCAATGACAAGTGTACTTGTAAGACTAAGGCATAAGAGATTACAGAGACAGATGAGGAAGAGCAGTATGAACACAGAGGATGCAGCCACAAGTCAAGCAGTGCCAGCAATAATGCAACGAACCTTATCTCCCTTAAAAGCCTGGCGTATGGGAATTCCCTGACGGTCCAGTGGTTAGGACCCTCTGCTCTCACTGCCCAGAGCCAGGGTATGACTCCTGGTTGGTACACTAGGATCCCACAAGCCACAGGCAAGGCTGGAAAAAAATAAGCCTGGGATCAGTGTGGCTCTGCCAGACATATGATTTTTAACCCCTAGAACTATAAGAGAATAATTTCTGTTGTTTATACTGACCAAGTTTGCAGTAATTTGTTATAGCAAACTCTGACAACTATACAGAAACTACCATAAAATCAATAAATATGATAAGCATAGTTTGATATATAATAGCAAGGTGAAAACAGCATCTTATAATATACCATGTCTATAATAGAGGGACCATTATATCTACTACTGTGGGCAAGAATCCCTTAGAAGAAATGGAGTAGCCATCATAGTCAACAAAAGAGTCCAAAATGCAGTACTTGGATGCAATCTCAAAAATGAAAGAATGATCTTTGTTCATTTCCAAGGCAAACCATTCAGTATCACAGTAATCCACGTCTATGCCCCGACCAGCAATACTGAAGAAGCTGAAGTTGAATGGTTCTATGAAGACCTACAAAACCTTCTAAATTTAAGACCCCAAAAAAGATGTCCTCTTCATTATAGAGGACTGGAAAGCAAAAGTAGAAAATCAAGAGCTACCTGGAGTAACGGCAAATTTGGCCTTGGAGTACAGAATGAAGCAGGGCAAAGGCTAACAGAGTTTTGCCAAGAGAATGCACTGGTCATAGCAAACACCCTCTTCCAACGACACGAGGAAACTCTACACATGGACATCACAAGATGGTCAATACCAAATTCAGACTGATTCTATTCTTTGCAGCCACAGATAGAGAAGCTCTATACAGTCAGCAAAAACAAGACCAGGAGCTGACTATGTCTCAGATCATTAACTCTTTATTGCCAAATTCAGACTTAAATTGAAGAAAGTAGGGAAAACCACTAGACCATTCAGGTATGATCTAAATCAAATCCCTTACGATTATACAGTGGAAGTGACAAACAGATTCAAGGGATTAGATCTGATAGACAAGAGTGCCTGAAGAACTATGGACGGTGGTTCATGACATTGTACAGGAGGCAGTGATCAAGAGCATCCCCAAGAAAAAGAAATGCAAAAAGGCAAAATGGTTGTCTGAGGAGGCCTTACAAATAGCTGAGAAAAGAAGAGATGCAAAAGGCAAAGGAGAAAAGGAAAGATATACCCATTTGAATGCAGAGTTCCAAGGAATAGCAAGGAGAGATAAGAAAGTGTTCCTCACTGATCAATGCAAAGAAATAGAGGAAACAATAGAATGGGAAAGACTAGAGATCTCTTTAAGAAAATTAGAGATACCAAGGGAACATTTCATGCAAAGATGAGCACAATAAAGGACAGAAATGGTATGCACCTAACAGAAGCAGAAGATATTAAGAAGAGGTGGCAAGAATACACAGAAGAACTATACAAAAAAGATATTCATGACCCAGATAACCACAATGGTGTGATCACTCATCTAGAGCCAGACATCCTGGAATGCGAGGTCAAGTGGGCCTTAGGAAGCATCACTATGAAAAAAACTAGTGATGATGGAATTCCAGTGGAGCTATTTCAAATCCTAAAAGATGATGCTGTGAAAGTGCTGCATTCAACATAACAACAAATATGGAAAACTCAGCAGTGGCCACAGGACTGGAAAAGTTCAGGTTTCATTCCAATCCCAAAGAAAGGCAATGCCAAAGAATGCTCAAACTACTGCACAATTGCACTCACATCACATGCTAGCAAAGTAATCCTCAAAATTCTCCAAGCCAGGCTTCAACAGTACGTGAATCATGAACTTCCAGATGCTCAAGCTGGATTTAGAAAAGGCAGAGGAACTGGAGATCAAATTACCAGCATCCACTGGATCATCGAAAAAGCAAGAGTGTTTCAGAAAAACATCTATTTCTGCTTTATTGACTATGCCAAGCCTTTGACTATGTGGATCACAAGAAGCTGTGGAAAATCCTAAAGAGTTGGGAATACCAGACCACCTGACCTGCCTCTTGAGAAATCTGCATGCAGGACAAGAAGCAACAGTTAGAACACATGGAACAGCAGACTGTTTCCAAATCAGGAACGGAGTACGTCAAGGCTGTATATTGTCACCCTGCTTATTAAACTTACATGCAGAGTATCTTGAGAAATGCCGGGCTGAATGAAGCACAAGCTGGGATCAAGATTGCCGGGAGAAATATCAATAACCTCAGATATGCAAATGACACCACCTTATGGCAGAAAGCGAAGAAAAGCTAAAGAGCCTCTTGATGAAAGCAAAAGAGAAGAGTGAAAAAGTTGGCTTAAAACTCAACATTCAGAAAACTAAGATCATGGCATCTGGGACAAAGGACAACATTTCTCCAAAGAGGATATACAAATGACCAAAAAACATACCAAAAGATTCTCAACACCACTCATCCTTAGAGAAATGCAAATCAAAATCACAATGGGTTATCACCTCACACCCATTAGAATATCTCCTATCAAAAAACAACCAGAAAATAGTAATTGTTAGCAAGGACATGAAGAAATTGGAATCTTTGTGTACTGTTGGTGGGAATATAAAATGGTTCAACTGCCGTGGAAAACAATATGATAGTTCCTCAAGAAATTTAAAATAGAATGATCCAGCAATCTCACTTCTGGGTTTATATCTAAAAGAACTGAAAGCAGGATCTGAGAGATATTTGCACAGCCATGTTCATAGTATTATTCACCACAGCCAAGAGATGAAAGCAGGGAATATGTCACTGACAGATAAGTGGAAAACCAAAATTTGGTGCATTCATACAATGGAATAGTATTTAGGCTTAAAAAGGAAGGGAAGGAAGGAGTATTTGCTATATACTGTAACATCTATGAACCTTGAGGACATTATGCTAAATGAAATAAACTAGTCACAAAAAGACAAATACTATATGGTTCCATTCATGTAAGTTGCCTAAAGTGGTCAGATTCATACAAACAGAAAGTAGGATGGTGGTTGCCAAAGGCTGGGGAAAGGGGAATTGGGAGATGTTGACTAATGGTTATAGAGTTTGGGTTTTGCAAGATAAAGAGTTCTGGAGATCTGTCATACAATGATGTGAATATACTGAACACATCTGAATCGTATATTTAGACATAGTTAAGATGGTTAACAAAACATCAAAATATACATTTTAAATATTTTCAGTTTATTGTACATATAAATAAGCTGCTGCTACTGCTGCTAAGTCGCTTCAGTCGTGTCCGACTCTGTGTGACCCCATGGACTGCAGCCCACCAGGCTCCTCCATCCACGGGATTTTCCGGGCAAGAGTATTGGAGTGGGTTGCCATTGCCTTCTCCTGATAAATAAGCTATTGGTAAGCAATTTTATCAAGTGACTAAGAATGCAGATTCCAAAGTCAGACTGCCTGGCCTCAAATCTCAGCTTTGCTACCTGCTAGTGATGTGGGCAAGTCATTTAATAACTCTGTTCCTCAGATTTCTCTGTAAATAGAGTTTAATTACAATAATACCACTCTATTATTGTTGTTGTTTAGTTGCTAACCATGTTCGACTCTTTCATGACCCCATGGACTGAAGCCCACCAGGCTTTTCAGTCCATGGGATTATCCTGGCAAGAATACTGGAGTGGATTGCCATTTCCTTCTCCAGGGAATCTTCCTGACCCAGGGGTTGAACCCACATCTCCTGCATTAGCAGGAAAATTCTTTACCGCTGAGTCACCAGAGAAGACCCAGTACAGAGTTGGGTACTTAGGACCCACCTTACAGAATTGTTTTTTGAATTAGATGAGCTAATATTCATAAAACAAGGTCTAGAACACTGTGCTAAATAAATGTGGTGACCTATCAATCTCACTCCTGATGTATTTCTACATAGAAATATTAACAGAGATTATTTCTAAGGGGATGGCCTATTAGAGATTTTAATCTATTTTTCTCAGCTTATATGCATTTTAAAATCTTTTTATTACACATGTATCAGTTCCATAATAAAAGCAATAGAAGATTTTTTATGAATACAAAATAAGTCAGATGGTCCATCTAGTTGGGAAGTTTGTCTCTCTTGGTAATACTTAGGAAGTAATTTCTGAGCCAACATGGATTATTTATTATATTTCAGAAAAGTAAAAACAAGTGTTAGTTGCTCAGTCACATCTGACTCTTTGAGACCACATAGCCCGCCAGGCTCCTTTGTCCATGGGATACCCCAGCCAAGAATACTGGAGTGGGTTGCCATTCCCTTCTCCACGGGATCGTCCCAACCCAGGGAGCGAACCCAGGTGTTCTGCATTG
Source organism: Capra hircus (assembly GCF_001704415.2). Classification (NCBI taxonomy): domain Eukaryota; kingdom Metazoa; phylum Chordata; class Mammalia; order Artiodactyla; family Bovidae; genus Capra; species Capra hircus. Next base: position 25,958,468 of record NC_030821.1, on the reverse strand, counting down.
CAGGCAGATTCTTTACTGTCTGAGCTGCCAGGGAAGCCTGATATTTCAAAAATCTTTCTAGTATTTTTAGCACTATTATTGAAAAAAAAAGAGAAAGATACTATTATATGTGAGTGAGAATAACAAAGTCTACAATAACAGCCTGTAACTGTTGTTATAAAAATTATGGTCTATAATCCCCTAATTATTTTTTACAGTTATTAACTATGACTGTAATTTCCTCACTGTTTGTAGGCTGGGTGACAGTAACAAATTAAATGCAAGACTGCAGAGGTATCCCATAAGGATGCCTTCCTGACCCATTATTTTTGCAACACTGGGAAAAGCCATGGTAGATTTGGTGTTGATCCTGCTTTTCCCCTGGACAGAGTCAGCTCTGGCCTGCTCTGTCTCTCATTACTGTGATGATGGCCCTATCCAGATGCTAAATACTCAAGAGACACTCCAATACAGTATTAAACACTCTGAACACTTCATCCCCAAAGAATGTAGCATTCCAAGAGAAAACAGGCCTCCTTCTGACACCAGTAAAATTGTGAAGGTGTGTGATAAATCAGGCATCAAAATGAGAGGCCTCAAATTCTTAAATGTGCTCTGCCCCTTACAGTGAGTCCCTGCCCTTCTATTTCCAAAACAGAAACAGTCATATATTTTAAATAATGATACTAAAGCTTGCAAATACACATCAGTAGAAACAACTGTAAAATATGTTCAACTATAAAGTGTTCCAATCACCTGCTATGCAGTTAAGAAGGCTGTTCTAGATGGGAATAAGAATAAATAGAGATGTTCACTAACAAACTGTGTGAAATATCTTAAGCCCCTTGAGGTGATTTATTTTGAGAGGATGTGCAGGAATGTTTTGTCTTAACCATTTGTCTTAATGGTTTCTTCCATTTTCTTTCTTTCGTTTCCTATCTTTTCCTCCCTCCCTCTATTCTTTTCTTCCTCCCTTCTTTCACCCAAAAGTTTTTAATTCTTAGTGTACCATTTACTTGAAATATCAACTTTCTAAAGAAATACAAAATTTTTAAAATCTAAAATAATGACTTTTACTTATATCAAAGAAAACAAAACAATGGCTTGTTTTTCAAACATTTAGATTTGGTTATAAGCTAGAATTATTTTTCCATTAAAAAATAAACCTATTTCAACAAGAAATATATAAAACATTGTTTCTGAAATGACCAGTGCTTAGTTTTCTAACAAAAATGCAAAATAGTCTGCCTCAGAACAATGGAAATATATAAATTATGACTACTAGTATTAACTACAATTTACTGAACATTAGATTTACTTATTTTGCTAAAGCAATATATAATTCCTAGTAGTTTTATTCCTCTTACTTTTTACTGAGATAATGTGAAGTAAAGAAGTGTATGCCTCAATGAATTTTTACATCCATGATCCACCAGCCAGATCAAGATAGAGAACACTTAAAAGATTATGTTTCCCTTCAATTTTGGGTGTATAAGTCTCTCCCTGAAGATGTAGACAAAAATGTAGATACATAGGCCACATTCCCAGAGATTCAATAATAATAATCTGGGATAGGGTCACTAAGACTGCATCTTAAATAAACTCCTCTACTTGGAGAATCTTTGCCCTTGAAGGAAGCCTAGCTTGACTTATGACTCAAAGTTCCACTACTCTCAACTTCAAAGATAATTTTTTTTAGGAAGTCTAGGTGGTTTTTTTGTTTTTTTTTTTTTTTAACTGAGGAAGAACATAGATAGGACATTTGGTATCCTTGTGTAATTTTAAGTTTTAGTGTTATTTTCTCTTTTTTTGAGGCAGTCTCCCAAATGAAGTTTCTATCAATCCATGACAAAATGAATAATTTTAGTCCTTAGTGAATATATCCTAGTAATATATCCTTTCTGTAGAAAATTTTTAAAAAATGGGAAAACTTAAATCAAGACCACTAAACCATTGTTTATATAGTGATTTATCTTTTTCAGTGCTTCTCTATGTACAGTTTGTTTTTTTTTTAGCAAGAATATGTGTGTGTATGCATATATATATATAAATTGAACCTGCCATTACCACCCAATGCGGGAGACCCAGCTTTGATCCCTGGGTCGGGAAGATCTCTTGGAGAAGGAAATGGCAACCCACTCCAGTATTCTAGCCTGGAAAATCCCATGGACAGGGGAGCCTCTTAGGCTGCAATCCATGGGGTCGCAGAGTTGGACACGACTGAGTGGCTTCACTTTCACTTTACCACCTGATTTTTCTTCAGCACTTTGCAACATTATTAAAAATTATTTCAATGTAGTTTTATCTAATAGAATGTTCTAACTTTTGAAAGCATCATAATTTATTACTCTGTATTTAAAATTTTAAACATAGACACTGTTTCCACTTTTAAAAAATGTAAAGAACACCGTAATGAATATTTTTGTACACATTTTAAAATTTCATTTAAAAATATTTCTTTAAGATAGATTGTTAAAGAAAGAAATTGATATGGAGAGTATAAGCATTTTTAGGGCTTCCCAGGTGGCACTAGAGGTAAAGAACCTGCCAGCCAATGCAGAAGCCACAGGAGATGCAGTTTCGATCCTTGAGTTGGGAAGATCCCCTGGAGGAGGATATGGCAACCCACTCCAGTATTCTTGCCTGGAAAATCCTGTGGACACACGAGGCTGGTAGGCTGCAGTCCATAGGGTTGCCCAGAGTCAGACACAACTGAAGCAACTCAGTACACATGCATGCAAGCATTTTTAAAGCTTTTAATATATATTGTGATTCAGTTATCTACTGCTATATAACAAAATTTCCAGAGCTTAGTGGCTTAAAATAAAATCATTTATTATATAGATAAATAGTATTGGCTGAGTTCACTCATGCAGCTGCATTGAGCTGAAAGCTTGACTGAGGCTAGAATGTCTAAAATGGCTTCACTTATGTATCTGGAAGCTTAGCTGGGGTAGCTGGAATACCTGGGGACTGGTTTGACCTGTTTCTGCATAGTGTCTCATCATTAAGTAGTCTAGCTTGAACTTATTTATATCACAGCTGGATCCCCTAAGAGTAAAAGTGAAAACTGCCAGGCTTCTTAAGATTTGTACCTAGAAGCCAAAGCAAGTCATGGCGCCAACCCAGATTGAAGGAGAAGAGAAACAGACTCTACTTTTTAATGGAAAACCTCCAAAATCATGTTGCAAAAGGGCATGTGGGGTTGAAGGTATTGCTGTGGTCATCTTTGGAAACAATGACCACCTACTGCCGTATTTTTACTTTATAAAGCATAGCCATTTCTCATCTAACAGATTTATTATAAAAAGTATATGCAAAACATACTTCCATCAGATTGGTATAAATTAAAAAGTGTCAGCAAGGATGTATAGCAATACTACTATACTTTCATATACTCCTGATATGGGGACAATCTTGATACTCACTTTATAAAACAATTTGGCCTTAATTGCCAGAGGTCATAGGTATATACCCTGATGAAACAGGCATACATGTAGGCCAAGGTATATGTATAACAAGGTTCATAGCATCATCATTCATACATCATTACATCCCCAAATGAAAACAAACTTAAAGTTCACTGAATCTAGAATAGATTTTAAGAAAGTGTGGAATATTATAGAACAATGAAAATGAACAAACTATACTCACAGCAATATAGATGAATCCTCTAAACATAATGTTGAATATAAAATACAAGTCATAAAGTGATTCGTGTAATTTGATTTCATTTATTTAAAATTCAAAAACAATCAAAAGTAAACTATGTTGTTTAGGGATACATACATAAATAATCAAACTATAAAGAGCAGAGAAATGTTTACTATATTAAAGTCAAAGAATGAGTTTGGTCTAGTAAGGGGGAAGGAGGATGGAGAGTAGCATCCAGGTAGAGGAAAAAGAATAACTGTGTGACAGACGAAGTTGACTGGATTTGAGGAATTTAAAGGAAGCCCGTGAGCAACAGGAAGAACAAGAACTCAGAGGCCAATGTAAGGATTTTCAGACTTCATGCTAAGAGAAATGAAAAACCACTGATTGGCTGTAAGCAATATGATCAGGTTTTCATTTTCAAAGAGCTATTTTGTCTGTCATATATAAAACAGATTAGAGAAAATAAAAAATGCCTACAGGAGTAATATTAGGAATCTATTGTAAATGGCTTCAGGTGAGAGATAATAGGGCTGCAAGTGGTACAGTGAGAGTGAATAAAAAAAAGGATGGATCTGAAATGGGCTTGGTGAGTGGAATTAAGAAGACTTGATGATTAGGGGCACATCCCTGGCAGTCCAGTGGCTGAGGCTTCCAATGCAGGGGCTGCAGGTTCCATCCCTCATCAGGGAGCTGGGATCCCACATGCCTTGCGAAAAACCAAAACATAAAACAGAAGCAGTATTGTAAGAAATTAAATAAAGATGTAAAAAAAAAAAAAAAGAAAAAGACTTGATGATTAGGGAGTTCAGAAAACAGAATGAGTCATCATGATTCCTATTTTCTGGCATGATCAGCAAGGTGCCATTGATCCAGAAAGGGGACATTAATGGGGAGTTCGGTCTTGATTTGGATTCCTGGGAGACACAAGTGTAGACATTGCCTAAGCAGGTAAATAAATTATTTGGAGTTCAGACTGAGCTAGAGAGAGAAATTTAATATTTTTTCTTTTAACGTACCATGGTAGTAAATGACATAGAGCATACCTGAAGTACCAAGAGCAGATAAAATGACTCAGAAAGGACAGACGGAAGCAAACAACAGTGAAAATGATAACATTATCTATGTGCAGGACACTACACATGATTGCAGGATCACAAAGGTAAGCTATGGTGCCTAGTTTACCATGAAGTGGAGGAAACAGACACTTAGATTATACAAATCTTACCTGGTAAATGATAAGAACTAAAAGATAACTCTGGGATCCCAGAGCAGGACAGTTAAGTCTGGAAAGCTGAATAAGAATCAGCAATAAGGGGAAAGATGGAAAAGGCATTCCAAGCAGAAGCAATAGGATGTACAAAAGCATTGAGTCCTGAAACAATGTAGTATATGTGCATAATCACAAGCAGACCAGCAGCATTTATGCATAGGGCTTGAAGTTTATGCAACAGGAGGTCAGACAAAAGAGAGAGAAAAGCCCGATGATGGGTGGTTTGATGTCCTCCTATGAAGTTTAGGGTTTATCAGGCAGGAAAGAGAGTGTATATTCCCATGTTTGGGAGATTGCTTAGACCAAGCATGAAGGATGAGGGCAAAGCTGAATACAGCAAAGCTGGTTAGGAAACAAATAAGCTGCTACATGTATGGAAAATGGTGATAGGGATAAAGAGGTGAGCAACATATTTGATAACTATTTAAGGTTACTCTTTAACTTAAGGAGCCTGTGTGAGGTTGTACCTGCTTAGTTCCAGGTTTCTCCCAGCTTTAAATGCAGTTGTCAGGTATACGAGAGAGATGGCAGAAGCCCAGGTTTAAAAATTTTGAATTTCTACAAAACGAAAAGGAAAAACAAGCAACCAGTAACAAGTAACCACTACATAAGCACAGCAACCACATGGAGTTGCTGTTGCCAAAGCACCTGGGTAACATTTACCAAAAAGCTGTTGTTTTTTAGTCACTAAGCATTCCACTCTTTTCCAACCCCATGGACTGTAGCCCACCAGGCTCCTTTGTCTGTGGGATTTTCCAGGCAAGAATACTGGTTATTCAGTCACTCAGTCGTGTCCAACTCTGTGACCCCATGGACTGCAGCACACCAGGTTTCCCTGTCCTTCACCATCTCCCAGAGCTTGCTCAAACTCATGTCCATTGAGTCAGTGAGGCCATCCAACCATCCCATCCTCTGTCGTCCCCTTCTTCTACCGCCTTCTGTCTTTCCCAGTATCAGTGTCTTTTCCAATGAGTTGGCTCTTTGCATTAGGTGACCAGCGTATGGGAGTTTCAGCTTCAGCATCAGTCCTTCCAAAGAATATTCAGGGTTGATTTCTTTTACAATTGACTGGTTTGAGCTCCTTGCAGTCCAAGGAACTCTCAAGAGTTTTCTCCAATACCAAGTTCAAAAGCCATTAATTCTTTGGTGCTCAGTCTTCTTTATGGTCCAACTTTCACATCCATACATGACTACTGGAAAAACCGTAGCTTTGACTATACAGACATTTGTCAGCCTAGTAATGTCTATGCTTTTTAATACACTGTCTAGGTTGGTCATAGCTTTTCTTCCAAGGAGCAAACGTCTTTAAATTTCATGGCTGCAGTCACCATCTGCAGTGATTTTGGAGCCTGAGGAAATAAAGTATGTCACTGTTTCCACGTTTCCCTATCTATTTGCCATGAAGTGATGGGACCAGATGCCGTGATCTTAGTTTTTTGAATGTTGAGTTTTAAGACAGCTTCTTCACTCTCCTCTTTCACTTTCATCAAGAGTCTCTTTAGTTCCTCTCCACTTTCTGTCACAAGGATGGTGTCATCTGCATATCTTAGATCATTGATAATTCTCCCAGAAATCTTGCTTCTAGCTTGTGCTTCATCCATCCCAGCATTTCACATGATGTACTCTGCATGTAAGTTAAATAAACAAGGTGACAATATGCAGCCTTGACGTACTCCTTTCCCAATTTTGAAAAAAACGATTTCAAGATGGCAGAGTAGAAGGATGCATGCTCATCTTCTCCTGGGAGAACACCAAAATCACAACTAGCTGCTGAACAACCATCCACAAGATAATGTTGGATCCCACCAAAAAAAGATACATCACGTCTAAGGGCAAAGAAGAAGCCACAACAGGACAGTAGGAGGGGCACAATTGCATTTAAAATTAAACCTCAAACCTGCCAGAGATGCAAATAAAGGGTGCAAACAAAACCTTGTGCACACCAAGACCCAGGGAAAGGAACAGTAACCTCCACAAGAGACAGCCAGATCTTCCTTTGAGTATTTGAGTGTCTTCTGTGGAGGTATGGGTCAGCAGTGGCTGTGCAGAAATAGGGTCTCTGGCAGTAGCAGTCCTGGGAGGTGCAGTATGCTGGCATTAGTACTTTTGAAGGAGGTCTCCATTACTGCCATTACTCCTACCATAGTTTAGCCTCAGGCCAAACTACAGGGAGGGAACACAGTCCCATCCGTCAGAAGAAAATTGGGTTAAAGATTTACTGAGCATGGCCCCTAAAGGAAATCAGTCCTGAATATTCATTGGAAGGACTGATGCTGAAGCTGAAGCTCTAATACTTTGGCCACCTGATGAGAAGAACTGACTTATTGGAAAAGACCCTGATGCTGGGAAAGATTGAAGGCAGGAGGAGAAGGTGATGGCAGAGGATGAGCTGGTGGGATGGCATCACCAACTCGATGGACATGAGTTTGAGCAAACTCTGGGAGCTGGTGATGGACAGGTAAGCCAGGCGTGCTGCAGTCGCAAAGAGTCAGACAGGACTGAGTGATTGGACTGAACTGAACTGAGCATGGTCTCACCCACCAGAGCAAGACCCAGTTCTCCCCACAGCCAGTCTGTCCCATCAAGAAGCTTCCACAAGCCTCTTATCCTCATCCATCAGAGGGCAGACAGAATGAAAACCAAATTAACCAAATTGACCATGTGGATGGCAGCCTTGTCTAACTTAATGAAACTATGAGCCATGCCATGCAGGGCCACCCAAGACAAATGGGTCATGATGGAGAGTTCTGCAAAGTGTGGTCCACTGGAGAAGGGAACGGTAAACCAATTCAGCATTCTTGCCTTGAGAACCCCATGAATAGTTTGAAAAGTGGTTTGCCATTTCTCCTCCACGGGATCTTCCTGACCCAGGGATCGAACCAGCAAATCCTGTGGCTCCTGCATTGGGAGCACATTCTTTACCACTGAGCCACCTGGAAAGCCCCAAAATACAAATGGGTATGGCCATAACAGTCACAGATTCTGAGTTCTGTGCTGGAGGAAGGAAGCTGGCTGGCTAAGGCTACAAAGCAGTGGAGTTCAGTTGCAGGCAGGTGTGCCTGGCCATCAGGAGCGTGTGGCTCCCAGCATAGCAGCCACAGTCCCGGCAACAGGGCAGTGGGCGAGGGAGCTTGTGCTTTGTTGGCCCTGCCCCCGCGGCGCATGCCTGTGCAGGGCTGCAGGGGTCAGAGCAGCTGAGCCACTCAGTGACTCCAAAACCTGAGACTGGCTGGCGCTCTGACATGAGGCACAGCAGCCGTGAAATTAAAAGATGCTCACTCCTTGGAAGAAAAGTTATGACCAACCTAGACAGCATATTCTAAGCAGAGACATTACTTTCTGCCTGCAAAGGTCTGTTGAGTCAAGGCTATGGTTTTTCCAGTGGTCATGTATGGATGTGAGAGTTGGACTGTGAAGAAAGCTGAGAGCTGAAGAATTGATGCTTTTGAACTGTGGTGTTGAAGACTCCTAAGAGTCCCCTGGACTGCAAGGAGATCCAACCAGTCCATTCTGAAGGCGATCAGCCCTGGGATTTCTTTGGAAGGAGTGATGCTAAAGCTGAAACTCCAGTACTTTGGCCACCTCATGCAAAGAGTTGACTCATTGGAAAAGACTCTGATGCTGGGAGGGATTGGGGGCAGGAGGCGAAGGGGACAACAGAGGATGGATGGCATCACTGACGCAACAGACATGAGTTTGAGTGAACTCCTGGAGTTGGTGATGGACAAGGATGCCTGGCGTGCTGCGATTCATGGGGTCGCAAAGAGTCGGACATGACTGAGCGACTGAACTGAACTGAAGGAAGTATAAGCCTCTGAGAGTAGAGTAAATCTCAGCAGCACCTGAACAAGTAGGACAAAGTATAGGAAAATCCAGGGGGTAGGAAATAGGGCCAGGGAATTACAGAGAGTAAGACACCAAGGTTTTGACCACTGCACAAAACCAACAGAAGAGGGAGCATGCTGGAACTGGAAAAGCTTTTCTCCACCAGTCTCACTGTAAAAAGGCAAGGAGGGGTGGGGTGGGGACACACACACACACAAAACCCACAAACCTCCCTGATTTCCCATAGAAATGAGCATAAGGAAAGTAGCCAGGGAAAATCTCATACAACATTTATTATAAGAAAAAATAAGGAGCAAACTAGCATCTTTACAGGCGGGAAAAGCAGGCCAGGATGTGCCCACAAAAGAGACCAAACTAGAACCTACCATTTCAAAACAAACCTAATAGACATTAAGCAAATGATTCAAGATGTGAAAGAACATCATAAATCAGAATCAGAAAGGCTCAGCACTGAGGTGACAGAACTCAGAAAAGAATTAATTAACTTATTAAGAAGAATTAGGTTAATGAATGCCTTAAAAGTAATAGAAAATGAAAAGTGGGAGTTCTTCGTTTTCAAAGAGAAATTAGAGAATTCTCTGGCAGTCCAGAATTGTAAGCATTTCCCCTAAAGTCAGGAACAAGACAAGGGTGCCCACTTTCACCGCTACTATCCAACATAGTTTTGGCCACAGCAATCAGAGAAGAAAAAGAAATAAAAAGAATCCAAATTGGAAACGAAGAAGTAAAACTCTCACTGTTTGCAGATGACATGATCCTCTACATAGAAAACCCTAAAGACTCCACCAGAAAATTATTAGAACTAATCAATGAATACAGTAAAGTTGCAGGATATAAAATCAACACAGAAATCTCTTGCATTCCTATACACTAATAATGAGAAAATAGAAAGAGAAATTAAGGAAACAATTCCGTTCACCATTGCAACGAAAAGAATAAAATACTTAGGAATGCTGCTGCTGCTGCTAAGTCACTCCAGTCGTGTCTGACTCTGTGCAACCCCATAGACGGCAGCCCATCAGGCTCCCCCGTCCCTGGGATTCTCCAGGCAAGAACACTGAAGTGGGTTGCCATTTCCTTCTCCAATGCATGAAAGTGAAAAGTGAAAGTGAAGTCATTCAGTCATGTCCAACTCTTAGCGACCCCATGGACTGCAGGCTACCAGGCTCCTCCGTCCATGGGATTTTTCCAGGCAAGAGTACTGGAGTGGGTTGCCATTGCCTTCTCCGATTTAGGAATATATCTACCTAAAGAAACTAAAGACCTATATATAGAAAACTATAAAACGCTGGTGAAAGAAATCAGAGAGGACACTAGTAGATGGAGAAATACACCATGTTCATGGATTGGAAGAATCAATATAGTGAAAATGAGTATACCACCCAGAGCAATCTATAGATTCAATGCAATCCCCATCAAGCTACCAACGGTATTTTTCACAGAGCTAGAACAAATAATTTCACAATTTGTATGAAAATACAGAAAACCTCGACTAGCCAAAGCAATCTTGAGAAAGAAGAATGGAACTGGAGGAATCAACCTGTCTGACTTCAGGCTCTACTAGAAAGCCACAGTCATCGAGACAGCATGGTACTGGCACAAAGACAGAAATATAGATCAATGGAACAAAATAGAAAGCCCAGAGATAAATCCACACACCTATGGACACCTTATCTTTGACAAAGGAGGTAAGAATATACAATGGAGAAAAGATAATCTCTTTAATAAGTGGTGCTGGGAAAACTGGTCAACCACTTGTCAAAGAATGAAACTAGAACACTTTCTAACACCATACACAAAAATAAACTCAAAATGGATTAAAGATCTAAATGTAAGATCAGAAACTGTAAAACTCCTAGAGGAGAACATAGGCAAAACACTCTCCGACATAAATCACAGCAGGATCCTCTATGACCCACCTCCCAGAATATTGGAAATAAAAGCAAAAAATAAACAAATGGGACCTAATTAAACTTAAAAGCTTCTGCACAACAAAGGAAACTATAAGCAAGGTGAAAAGACAGCCTTCGGAATGGGAGAAAATAATAGCAAACGAAGCAACTGATGAAGAATTAATCTCAAAAATATACAAGCAACTCCTGCAGCTCAATTCCAGAAAAAATAAACGACCCAATCAAAAAATGGGCCAAAGAACTAAACAGACATTTCTCCAAAGAAGACATACAGATGGCTAACAAACACATGAAAAGATGCTCAACATTACTCATTATCAGTTCAGTTCAGTTCAGTTTAGTCGCTCAGTCGTGTCCGACTCTTTGCAACCCCATGAATTGCAGCACGCCAGGCCTCCCTGTCCATCACCAACTCCCGGAGTTCACTCAGACTCGTGTCCATCGAGTCCGTAATGCCATCCAGCCATCTCATCCTCTGTCATCCCCTTCTCCTCCTGCCCTCAATCCCTCCCGGCATCAGAGTCTTTTCCAATGAGTCAACTCTTCGTATGAGGTGGCCAAAGTACTGGAGTTTCAGCTTTAGCATCATTCCTTCCAAAGAAATCCCAGGGCTGATCGCCTTCAGAATGGACTGGTTGGATCTCCTTGCAATCCAAGGGACTCTCAAGAGTCTTCTGCAACACCACAGTTCAAAAGCATCAACTCTTCGGCGCTTATTATCAGAGAAATGCAAATCAAAACCACAATAAGGTACCATTTCATGCCAGTCAGAATGGCTGTGATCCAAAAGTCTACAAGCAGTAAATGCTGGAAAGGGTGTGGAGAAAAGGGAACCCTCTTACACTGTTGGTGGGAATGCAAACTAGTACAGCCACTATGGATAGCAGTGTGGAGATTCCTTTAAAAACTGGAAATAGAACTGCCTTATGACCCAGCAACCCCACTACTGGGCATACACACCTAGGAAACCAGAATTGAAAGAGACACGTGTACCCCAATGTTCATCGCAGCACTGTTTATAATAGCCAGGACATGGAAGCAACCTAGATGCCCATCAGCAGATGAATGGATAAGAAAGCTGTGGTACATATACACAATGGAGTATTCAGGTCAGTTCAGTTCAGTCACTCAGTCGTGTCCAACTCTTTGCAACCCCATGAATCACAGCACGCCAGGCCTCCCTGTCCATCACCAACTCCTGGAGTTCACTCAGACTCATGTCCATCGAGTCAGTGATGCCATCCAACCATCTTATCCTGTGTCGTCCCCTTCTCCTCCTGGAGTATTACTCAGCCATTAAAAAGAATACATTTGAATCAGTTCTAATTAGGTGGATGAAACTGGAGCCTATTATACAGAGTGAAGTAAGCCAGAAAGAAAAACACCAATACAGTACGCTGCTGCTGCTGCTAAGTCGCTTCAGTCATATCCAACTCTGTGGGATATACTAATGCATATATATGGAATTGAGAAAGATGGTAACGATAACCCTGTGTGCAAGACAGCAAAAGAGACACAGATGTATAGAACAGTCTTTTGGACTCTGTGGGAGAGGGTGAGGGTGGGATGATTTGGGAGAATGGCATTGAAACATGTATAATATTATATATGAAATGAATCGCCAGTCCAGGTTCGATGCAGGATACAGGATGCTTGGGACTGGTGCACTGGGATGACCCAGAGGAATGGTACAGGGAGGGAGGGGGGCTTCAGGATGGGGAACATGTATATACCCTTGGTGGATTCATGTTTATGTATGGCAAAACCAATACAATATTGTAAAGTAATTCAGTTCAGTCAGTTCAGTCGCTCAGTCGTGTCCGACTCTTTGCGACCCCATGAATTGCAGCACGCCAGGCATCCCTGTCCATCACCAACTCCTGGAGTTCACTCAGACTCGCGTCCATCGAGTCAGTGATGCCATCCAGCCATCTCATCCTCAGTTGTCCCCTTCTTCCTCTGCCCCCAATCCCTCCCAGCATCAAAGTCTTTTCCAATGAGTCAACTCTTCGCATGAGGTGGCCAAAGTACTGGAGTTTTAGCTTTAGCATCATTCCTTCCAAAGAAATCCCAGGGTTGATCTCCTTCAGAATGGACTGGCTATAAAGTAATTAGCCTCCAATTAAAATAAATAAATTTGTATTAAAAAAACTTCATTCAGCAAATAGTTATTAAGCAACAAATAGTTATTGGGCAGTAATGAACAAGACTGAAGATTAGTTTCCTGCTTTCATGGAATTACCATGAGCTGAGAAGGATGTGGCTTCCCAGCTGGTACTAGTGGTAAAGAACCTGCCTGCCAATGCAGGAGATGCAAGAGACACAGGTTTGAATCCTTTGTTGGGAAGATACCTTGGAGTAGGGCATGGCAACCCACTCCAGTATTCTTACCTGGAGATTCCCTTGGACAGAGGAGCCTGATGGGCTACAGTCCATAGGGTCACACAGAGTTGGACATGACTGAAGCAACTTAGCATGCACGCATGAACAGGATGTAAACCAATACTGAACAACAGCATAGGCTGTGATAAGAATTGGGAGTGAAGTTAACAAGGTTAGGTAATGTTGGAGAGAATTATTCTAAATAGGAAAATCAGAGAGGACCTATCTAATCACATGCATAGTCTCAAATCATCTGGAAAGCTGGATAATATTTTTCTTAAATATCCATTTATTTGGCTGCACTGGGTCTTAGTTGCAGCATGTAGGATCTTTCATTGCATCATGAAGGATCTTTCATTCCAGCGCAAGGAATCTCTAGTTGTGGTACGTGGGCTTCATTGCTGCACTGCATGTGAGATCTCATTTCCCTGACCAGGGAAAGGACCCACATCTCCTGCACTGAAAGGCAGATTCATAACTACTGGACCACCAGGAAAGTCCCAGTTGGTTAATATTAAGATATTTAAGTGCTTTCACATGAACCCCGGTTGCTGTTCTACTCTAAGGGCCTCCTTTCCATTACATCATTTTCTTCAAAAGGTACATGGGTATAGACATAAATAGACATAGACATAAATGATCTTAAGACCATTCCTGATCTTAAGAACTCATAGTTTAGCAGAAAAAACAGACATATAAGCAGTTAAGAAAATACAACATGGCAAAGAGGATACCACCAGCATGAACAAGATTTCTGTTCCTCATTAACTCTTCTGCTTTAGCCTTCTGGTGTCCCTGAAAACTCTGTTTACCTGTTTGGGTTTTAGGCTGAAAATTCTGCCTGTCTCCCTATACAATCTTAATGTTTACTTCTACACTGCTGGCTATATCAAAAGTAACTTGACTTTCATGCTCTGCTAGCTTAATTCCCTCACTGGCGGTAGATTCTAGTGTTGGCTTGAGATATACATAACAAAGTACTTGCGAAAATATTTTAAAAACTTACTTTCTTAAAGAGACCATATTTTTCATGTCAGATTTTTCAAATAAATGCTAAATAAGATGTCTGGCCAGATAGTTGAAGCTGGCTGTTATCACACAAGATAATGTGTTCAAGTGATAATTGTCATGATTAGAAGCCTGTACTGCATTTCAGTATTACCATTTCCTGTCAGTAATCATGCTAGTCTGGAAAGCTGGCAGTGAACGTTTATTTGGACTGCAGGAATTTTTAAAGACAAATAACACAGGCACAGAATACTCTATGAAAGACACACAGAGTTAAAAGTATTTGAACAGATACATAGGTATTTGAATTATGTCCTGAAGTGGCTAGTGGTTTATATTAGCTTGTCAACTCTTAGACTCATCACAACTCTTTCAGATTCCTCTGAGATACTTTTGACTACTGGGAATTGCTACTTTCCCCCCAAGAATGGTGTCACCACATTCCAGGTCCTAGCATCGGGGAAAGATAAAAAGAGCAGTGATGGTTCCCTTTCCCCAATATCCTTCACTTCACATATTACAACGTCTCCAAATAAGGTAAATTTAGCTGTCAATCCTAGCTTTATATGAGGTGGTAAGTGAAGAAAAAAGGGGATTTAAGTCCTCCAAAGGCACCTTTTCTCTGTGTGATTCTTTAATGAGGATGACAGCAGAATTGAGGTTTCTGGAAATGCTCACAGGCATTAGGTGGAATCAGTACACAGTTCCAAAAAGGCCCCCCAGAGAAAAGGAATAAGGTCAGGAAAAAGTCAGCTTCTGAAGATACACACTCCAAGAAGCAATAATTATTTGGAGGCAGAGGGAGACTTAGAAAACACACAGACGTAAAATGTGTCTGTGCTTATAATTTAATTAAACCACTATATTAACACTCCATGCACACCTTCATGATTGCACTTACCACACTGAAATATAAATTGTTTAGGTATCTGTCTCTTCTGCCTAATTATGAGTTCCTTCATGTTGTTGTTGTTTATTCACTAAGCCATATCCAACTCTTTGCAGTCCCAAGGACCGTAGCCTGACAGGCTCCTCTGTTCATGGGATTTCCACAGAGTGGGTTGCCATTTCCTTCTCCAGGGGATCTTCCCAACCCAGGGATCAAAACCATGTCTCCTGCATTGGCCAGTGCGTTCTTTACCATTGAACCACCATGGAAGCCCTCCTTCATGTTGAAATAGCATTTTAGTTATTTTCTCATTCTCAGGATCTAGTACTGTGTCAGGCATGTTGAATAAATGAGTGGGAAATATAAAAAGGCAGACATATTAAAATGCAATAGGTATCTGCATGCAGTATGTAAAAAGGGTAGCTGGATTAACATAATGTTATTTAGCATTATTTAGAAATATCGAAGAGAGCTATTGAATAAGAAGACATGAAAATTCTGAATATGTGTCCACTATAGTAGTGTCAGGTATTCATTAGACTATTCCAAAATATGGATGCATTTCTATCAAGCATTTGTTGTCTGGATATCCAGGTTCTATGCATATCTATTCATTTCTATAGCATTTGTTGAGTACTTGGACTGCAAGGAGATCCAACCAGTCCATTCTGAAGGAGATCAACCCTGGGATTTCTTTGGAAGGAATGATGCTAAAGCTGAAACTCCAGTACTTTGGCCACCTCATGCAAAGAGTTGACTCATTGGAAAAGACTCTGATGCTGGGAGGGATTGGGGGCAGGAGGAGAAGGGGACGACAGAGGATGAGATGGCTGGATGGCATCACTGACTCGATGGACAGGAGTCTGAGTGAACTCTGGGAGTTGGTGATGGACAGGGAGGCCTGGCGTGCTGCGATTCATGGGGTCGCAAAGAGTTGGACATGACTGAGCGACTGAACTGAACTGAACTGATATATGTAAGGTACTAAGACAGAAATTGGGACTACAAACACATCTATTTCTGCTCTAAATCTTTACTATTTCCTTTCTTCTGCTAATTTTGGACTAAGTTCTTTTCTCTAGTTCATTAAGGTATAGAGTTAGGTTGCTTTGGGGGAATCTTTCTTGCTTCATAATATAGAGAAACAATAAACTTGGTGACTTATATGAGCAGAACTTAGCATGGAAGGAGTATGTGGCTCCGGAGAGATAAGGTTCTAAAGAACTTTATAGAGTATGAACACATTTTCATAATATACTCCATGAAATAGGAAGTGCAGAGTCTATTAAGTACCACAGATTGTGTGGCCTAAACAACACAAATTTTTTGTGTCACAATCTGAAGACTAGAAGTTCAAGGTCAATATTTTGGAAAGGTTGTTTCTTCAAAGGCCTCTCTCCTTGGCTTACAGATGGCCATCTTTTCCCTGTGTCTTCACATAGTCTTTTGGTTGTACATGTTTGTATCCTAATCTTTTCTGCTTATCAGGACACAGTCATCTAGGATTAGAGCGCACCCTAATGACGTCTTTTTAACTTAATTACCTTTGTAAAGATCCTGTCTACAAATATAGTTGGAGGCTTGGCGTTCAACTTATGAATTTCAACAGTTGTTGTTTAGTCACTAAGTCATGTCTGAATCTTTTGTGACCCCATGGATGGTAGCCTTCCAGGCTCCTCTGTCCATGGGATTTCCCAGGCAAGAATACTGGAGTGGGTTGCCATTTTCTTCTCAAGGGGATCTTCCTGACCCAGAGATCTAACTGGAGCCTCCTGCATTGGCAGGCGGATTCTTTACCACTGGACCACCAGGAAAGCCTGAATTTCAGGAGTTGTTATTTAGTCTCTAAGTCATGTCCCACTCTTTGAAGCTCTATAGACTGAAACACTCCAGGCTTTTCTGTCCTTCACTATCTCCCAGAGTTTGCTCAGACTCATGTCCATTGAGTCAGTGATGCTATCCAACCATCTCATCCTTTGCTGCCCTCTCCTCCTTTCATCTTCAATCTTTCCCAGCATCAGGCTCTTTTCTAATGAGCTGGCTCTTCACATCAGGTGGCTGAACTACTGAGGCTTCAGCTTCAGCATCATCCTTCCAGTGAATATTTAGGGTTAATTTCCTTTAGGATTGACAGGCTTGATCTCCTTGCTATCCAAGGGACTTGCAAGAGTCTCCAACATGACAATTCAAAAGCATTAATTCTTTAGTGCTCAGCCTTCTTTATGGTCTAATTCTCATGTCCATACATGACTCTGGAAAAACCGTTGGCTATATGGACCTTTGTTGGCAAAGTGATTTCTTTGCTTTTTAATATGCTGTCTAGGTTTGCCATAGCTTTCCTTCCAGGCAGCAAGTGTCTTTTAATTTGATGGCAGCAGTCATCATTAGCAATGATTTTGGAACCCAAGAAAATTAAACCATCACTGCTTCCACTTTTTCCTCTTCTATTTGACATGAAGTGATGGGACCGGATGCCATGATCATAGTTTTTTGAATGTTGAAATTTAAACCAGCTTTTTCACTCTCCTCTTTCACTTTCACCAAGAGGCTCTTTAGTTCCTCTTTGCTTTCTGCCATTAGAGTTTTATCCTCTGTGTATCTGAGGTTATTGATATTTCTCCCTGCAATCTTGATTCCAGCTTGTGCTTCATCCATCCTGGCATTTCACATGATATACTCTGCATATAAGTTAAATAAACAGGGTGACAATATACAGCCTTGTTACTCCTTTCCCAATTTTGAGCCAGTTAATTTTTTCATTTAAGGTTCTAATTGTTGCCTCTTGACCTGCGTACAGGTTTCTCAGTTGATAGGTAAGGTGGTCTGGTATTCTCATTTCTTTAAGAACTTTCCACAGTTTGTTGCAATCCACACAGTCAAAGGCTTTAGCATAATAAAGGAAAGCAGAAGTAAATGTTTTTCTGGAACTCTCTTGCTTTCTCTATAGTCCAAAAAATGTAGGTAATTTGATGTCTGGTTCCTCTGCCTTTTCTAAACTCAGCTTACACATTTTGAAGTTCTTGGTTCACATATTGCTGAAGCCTACCTTGAATTTTGAGCATAACTTAACTAGCCAAGAGGACACACCAGTCAGAGCAAACACCTTCTTCCAGCAACACAAGAGAAGACTCTACACATGGACATCACCAAATGGTCAATACTGAAATCAGACTGATTATATTCTTTGCAGCCAAAGATGGAGAAGCTCTATATAATCAGCAAAAACAAGACGGGGAGCTGACTGTGGTTCAGATCATGAGCTCCTTATTGCCAAATTGAGACTTAAATTGAAGAAAGTAGGGAAAGCCACAAGACCATTCGAGTATGATCTAAATCAAATCCCTTACAATTATACAGTGGAAGTGACAAATAGATTCAAGGGATTAGAGCTGATAGACAAGAGTATCTGAAGGACTATGGATGGAGGTTTGTGACATTGTACAGGACGCAGTGATCAAGCCATCCCCAAGAAAAAGAAAGGCAAAATGGTTGTCTGAGGAGGCCTTATAAATAGCTGAGAAAAGAAGAGACACAAAAGGCAAAGGAAAAAAGGAAAGAGATACCCATTTGAATGCAGAGTTGCAAGGAATAGCAAGGAGACATGAGAAAGCCTTCCTCAGTGATCAATGCAAAGAAATAGAGGAAAACAATAGAATGGGAAAGACTAGAGATCTCTTTAAGAAAAGTAGAGATACTAAAGGAACATTTCATGCAAAGATGGGCTCAGTAAAGGACAGAAATGGTATGGACCTAACAGAAGCAGGAGATATTAAGAAGAGGTGGCAAGAATACTATACAAGAATATATACAGAAGAATTCAGAAGAACTATACAAAAAAAGAATATATACAGAAGAACTATACAAAAAAGATCTTCATAACCCAGATAACCACGATGGTGTGATCACTCACCTGGAGCCAGACATCCTGGAATGCAAAGTCAAGTGGGCCTTAGCAAGCATTACCACAAACAAAGCTAGAGGAGGTGATGGGATTCCAGTGGAGCTATTTCAAATCCTAAAAGATGATGCTGTGAAAGTGCTGCACTCAATATGCGAGCAACTCTGGAAAACTCAGCAGTTGCCACAGGACTGGAGAAGGTCAGTTTTCATTCCAATCCCAAAGAAAGGCAATGCTAAAGGATGCTCAAACTACTGCACAATTGCACTCATTTCACACTAGCAAAGTAATGCTCAAAATTCTCCAAGCCAGGCTTCAACAGTACATGAACTGTGAACTTCCATATGTTCAAGCTGGTTTTAGAAAAGGCAGAGGAACCAGAGATCAAATTGTCATGATCTGTTATGTCATCAAAAAAGCAAGAGAGTTCCAGAAAAACATCTACTTCTTTATTGATTACACCAAAGCCTTTGACTGTGTAGATCACAACAAACTGTGGAAAATTCTTCAAGAGATGGGAATACGAGACCACCTTACCTGCCTTCTAAGAAATCTGTATGAAGGTCAAGAAGCAAGATTTAGAACCAGATATGGAACAACAGACTGGTTCCAAAACAGGTAAGGAATACATCAAGGTTGTATATTGTTACCCTGCTTATTTAATTTACATGCAGAGTACATCATGTGAAATGCCAGGTTGGATGAAGCACAAGCTGGAATCAAGATTTCCAGGAGAAATATCAATAATATCAGATATGCTGATGACACCAACCTTTTGGCAGAAAGTGAAGAGGAACTAAAGAACCTCTTGATGAAAGTGAAAGAGAAGAGTGAAAAAGTTGGCTTAAAACTCAACATTAAAAAACTAAGATCATGGCATCAGGTCCCATCACTTCATGGCAAATAGATGGGGAAACAATGGAAACAGTGAAAGACTTTATCTTTGGGGGGGCTCCAAAATAACTGCAGATGGTGATTGCAGCCATGAAATTAAAAGACTCTTGCTCCTTGGAAGAAAAGCTGTGACCAACCTAGATAGCATATTCAAAAGCAGAGACTTTACTTTGCTGACAAAGTCCATCTAGTCAAAGCTATGGTTTTTCCAGTAGTCATGTATGGATGTGAGAGTTGGACTATAAAGAAAGCTGAGTGCTGAAGAATTGATACTTTTGAGCTGTGGTGTTTGAGAAGACTCTTGAGAGTCCCTTAGGCTCAAGGAGATCAAACCAGTCAATCATAAAGGAAATCAGTCTTGAATATTCATTGGAAGGACTGTTGCTGAAGCTGAAGCTCCAATACTTTGGCCACCTGATGGGAAGAACTGACTCATTTGAAAAGACCCTGATGCTGAGAAAGACTGAAGGCAGGAGGAGAAGGGGACAACAGAGGATAAGATGGTTGTATGACATCAGCGACGCAATGGACATGAGTTTGCAGAAGCTCCAGAAGTTGGTGATGGACAGGGAAGCCTGTGTGCTACAGTCCATGGGGTCGCAAAGAGTTGGACACAACTGAGCAAGTGAACTTACTAGCATGCAAAATGAGTGCAATTGTTCAGTAGTTAAACATTTTTTGGCATTGCCTTTCTTTAGGATTAGAATAAAAACTGACCTTTTCTGATCCTGAGGCCACTGCTGAGTTTTCCAAATTTGCTGATATATTGACTGCAGCACTTTAACAGCATCATCTTTTAGTATTTGAAATAGTTAAGCTGGAGTTCCATCACCTCCACTAGCTTTGTTCTTAGTAATGCTTCCTAAGGCCCATTTGACTTCAGACTCCAGAATGCCTGACTCTAGGTGAGTGATCACACCATTGTGTTTATCCAGGTCATTAAGACCTTTCTTATATAGTTCTGTGTATTCTTGCCACCTCTTTTTACTCTCTTTTGGTTCTGTTATATCCTTCTCATTTCTATCGTTTATCATGCCCATCCTACATGAAGTGATCCCTTGATATCTCCAATTTTCTTGAAGAGATCTCTAGTCTTTCGAGTTCTATTGTTTTCCTCTACTTCTTTGCATTGTTCATTTAAGAAGGTCTTCTTATCTATCCTTGCTATTCTCTGAAACTGCATTCATCTGGGCATATTTTTGCCTTTCTCCCTTGCTTTTCAGTTCTCTTCTTTCCTCAGCTATTTGTAAAGCCTCCCCAATCACTTTGCCTTCTTGCATTTCTTCTTCTTTGGAATGTTTTTGGTCACTGCCTCCTGTACAGTGTCTGAACCTCTGTCCATAGTTCTTCAGGCACTCTGTCTACCAGATCTAATCCCTTGAATGTTTTTGCCACCTCCACTGTATAATCACACCAGATTTTATTGAGGTCATACCTGAATGACCTAGTAGTTTTCCCTAGTTTATTCACTTTAAGCCTGAATTTTGCAATAAGGAGCCAATGATCTGAGTCACAATCAGCTCCTGGTCTTGTTTTTACTGACTGTATCGAGCTTCTCCATCTTTGGCTACAAAGAATATAATCAATCTGATTTCAGTATTGACCATTTGGTGATGTCTTTGTGTAGAGATGTCTCGTGTATTGTTGGAAAAAGGTGTTTGCTATGACCAGTGTGTTCTCTTAACAAAACTCTGTTAGTCTTTGCCCTGCTTCATTTTTTACTCCGAGGCCAAACTTGCCTGCTGCTCCAGGTATCTCTTGACTTCCTACTTTTGCATTCCAATCCCCTAAGATGAAAAGCACATTTTTGTGTGTGTTTGTGTTAGTTCTAGAAAGTCTTGTAGGTCGTCCTAGAACCAGTCAATTTCAGCTTCTTCAGCATTAGTGGTTGTTGAATAGATTTGGATTACTGAGATGTTGACTGGTTTGCCTTGGAAATGAACTGAGATCATTCCATCATTTTTGAAGTTGCACCCAAGCACTGCATTTCAGACTCTTTTGTTGACTATGAGGGCTACTCCATTTCTTCTAAGGGGTTTTTGCCCACAATAGTAGATATAATGATCATCTGATCACCAGCAGATACATCCACAACTGATCATTGTTTCCACTTGGGCCCTTCGGCTTCCTTCTTTCTGGAGCTATTAATAATTGCCTTCTGCTCTTCCCCAGTAGCATATTCAGTTCAGTTCAGTCGCTCAGTCGTGTCCGACTCTTTGCGATCCCATGAATCGCAGCACACCAGTCCTCCCTGTCCATCACCATCTCCCGGAGTTCAGCAGGCTCACGTCCATCGAGTCCGTGATGCCATCCAGCCATCTCATCCTCGGTAGTCCCCTTCTCCTCCTGCCCCCAATCCCTCCCAGCATCAGAGTCTTTTCCAATGATTCAGCTCTTCGCATGAGGTGGCCAAAGTACTGGAGCTTCAGCTTTAGCATCATTCCTTCCAAAGAAATCTCAGGGTTGATCTCCTTCAGAATGGACTGGTTGGATCTCCTTGCAGTCCAAGGGACTCTCAAGAGCCTTCTCCAACACCACATTTCAAAAGCATCAATTCTTCGGCGCTCAGCCTTCTTCACAGTCCAATTCTCACATCCATACATGACTACAGGAAAAACCATAGTCTTGACTAGATGGACCTTAGTCGGCAAAGTAATGTCTCTGCTTTTTTTTTTTTTAATTTTTTAAATTTTAAAATATTTAATTCTTACATGCGTTCCCAAACATGAACTCCCCTCCCACCTCCCTCCCCATAACATCTCTCTGGGTCATCCCCATGCACCAGCCCCAAGCATGCTGTATCCTGCATCAGACATAGACTGGCGATTCGATTCTTACATGATCTGCTTTTGAATATACTATCTAGGTTGGTCATAACTTTTCTTCCAAGGAGTAAGCATCTTTTAATTTCATGGCTGCAGTCACCATCTGCAGTGATTTTCGAGCCCAAAAAAATAAACTCTGCCACTGTTTCCACTGTTTTCCCATCTATTTCCCATGAAGGGATGGGACTGGATGCCATGATCTTCCTTTTCTGAATGTTGAGCTTTAAGCCAACTTTTTCGCTCTCCTCTTTCACTTTCATCAAGAGGCTTTTTAGCTCCTCTTCACTTTCTGCCATAAGGGTGGTGTCATCTGCATATGTGAGGGTATTGATATTTCTCCCGGCCATCTTGATTCCAGCTTGTGTTTCTTCCAGTCTAGCGTTTCTCATGATGTACTCTGCATATAAGTTAAATAAGCAGGGTGACAATATACAGCCTTGATGTATTCCTTTTCCTATTTGGAACCAGTCTGTTGTTTCATGTCCAGTTCTAACTGTTGCTTCCTGGCCTGCATACAGATTTCTCAAGAGGCAGGTTAGGTGGTCTGGTGATTCCCATCTCTTTCAGGATTTTCCACAGTATTGTGATCCACACAGTCAAAGGCTTTGGCATAGTTAATGAAGCAGAAATAGATGTTTTTCTGGAAGGGGCTCATCTTCTGGTGTCATATATTTTTGCCTTTTCATAATTCATGGGGTTCTCTCAGCATGAATACCACAGTGGTTTGACATTTCCTCCTCCAGTGGACCACGTTTTATGAGAACTCTCCACTATGACCTGTCCATCTTGGGTTGCTCATAGTTTCATTGAGTTTCACAAGCCCCTTCACCACAAGAAGGCTGTGATCCATGAATGGGGATTTTCAGGAGAGGGGGGCGCAATTCAGCCCATAACAAGGTTAGATATACATTTAGGTCATCCAAACAGAAGGGTGGATGACAGACTTGATTGGTGCAGGACTTGGGACAGGAAAACCCTTTGGAAGACAATCCCACAATAATCTGTGTGAGTGATGATCAGAGCCTGAGCTAGAAAGTGGACAGTGTAATGAAGCGAGATGCTAAAAGATTTATCAGGAAAAAAGGGCTTGCAGGATAGAATTCAAACTCCTCAGTATAGTCCGTAGAGCCTTTGACAATTCAGCCCTGAGCCCTCAACGCAGCTGAATGTTCTGCCACTCACCATCAGGCATGCTACCCTCTAGGCGTAAAGACCTTCTCAAAGTCTCCAGTCACTTTTTCTCCAGGTCAAGTCTGTGTGCCTGATCTTCCCTCTTCAGGAAACATTCTTTTCCCTCTTCTTAGTCAGCTAAACATCTATTCCGGCAGAGGTAGCCCAGTGTTATCTTCCCCATGAAACTCCAACTTTATCTGGCAGCGAATCACTTCCTCCTCCAGACACTCTGTGCATAAACTCTCTCACATGGTGCTCTGATTCTTTTATATTTTACAGCTTGTCACCCCCACTAAACTGTAAACTCCTTTTGGGCTGGGATTGGTTCTCTTTCTTTGTTTCCCCAGAGGCTGACATGGTGATCGGCAAATGGAAATTGTGAAGGTATCTGATGAATGTATGAGAATACCACTGATATCCTACGAGGTGAGGCCTTGCCTGTCATTCCTCTGTAATATCTCTTTTTAACTATAACACTAGGAAGAGACTAAAGCAAGAAAGTCAGACTTTCCATATTTGGGGCTTAATCTCTCTTATAAAAAGAAGCAAGATATTTTCATGAACCAGCAAGGAAAATTCCAAGGGAAAAGCCAGGCAAATCAGCAGAGTTTCCAATTTGTCACCATTTTAATCCTTCTTGTAAATCACTTCCAGTATAATTTTAAAGGACAAAAATACCACTGTCTTGATGTCTTTTTCTATTGAAGAACTTCAGGAGTGACTCCCATTGCCTATCTGGTTAAATCCAAGTTTCCCAGTCTGGTTTTGAAGATTTTCTACAGCCTGGCTGTGTTTCACCTATCCAATCCACTGTCCACCCAACAGTCAGAATTAACTTCCTGAAACACAGATAAGATTATTACTCTCACACTCAAAAATACTTTAAGGCTCCTCATGACCACAGATAAATGTCACATTTCTCACAGAAGCTTTCTACTATTTGGCGCTGGTCTTGTGTTTTCTATAACATCTAGTTTTCTATATAACATCTAGTTTTCTATCTCCAGCTCTTACCTTTCTCCTGAATTCCAGATTCATATGCACCACTGCCTAACCAGTATTTCAACTTACATGTCTAATAGACATCCAAAACATAGTGTGCCCAACTCTTGATTTCTCTCCTTTAAATATACAGCTATCACATCCTTCCTTACCTCAGCAAATTGTCTCTAAGTCTAGAAAGACCTTAGAGTTATCTTGGACCCTTGTCATCTAATCTACTGGCAATTTTTGCTAGTTCTGCATTCAGAAAATATTCAGAATTTCACGACTGTCCACAACTCTTTCAGTGCTACCACTCTGATTTAAGCCACCATCATCGCATTTGAGTTATTTCAGCAGTCCCTTAACTGGTCCCTCTGTGTATATGTTTGTTCTCCCACCCTCTTTCAAACCCTCAAGGCTGTGTATTATATTATTACATTCATATGACAGTCCTGAATAGTTATGCTTTTTAAAGTATAACTCTGATTATATGCCTTCTCTACTCAAAACCCTCCGATAGCTTTCCACCTCCTTCAGATGCAATCCAGTCTTTAATATGGCCTACAAAACAGTATGTCATCTGTCCCACCCCTCCCTTTCTGAACTCATCTTCTACCACACTTCCTCTTGCTCAATCAGCTATTGAATTTCAAGCATCCTTGTTATCCCTCAAGGATACAAATCGCACTTTTGCTTCCATACCTTTATACTTAATATTCCTTCGCCTGGAATTTTTCTCTTCTAGGCAGCCACAGGCACCCTCACTTCCTTCAGATCTCTTCATATTCTACTTTATCAGAAAGGCCTTCCTGACAACTTTATATAAATCAACAACCCTTCCCATCATTTTCTAACTTCTACCTTGCATATTGTTCTTCATAGTATTTATCACCACCAAATTATGCATTTATTAATATGTTTTTATCTGTCTCCCCCAACTTGAATATAAGCTTCTTTAGAGAAGGCAGTTTGTTTTCTTTACTGACATATTCCCAGGACCTAGACCAGTACACAGCATATTGTAAGCACTCAATTTATATTGAATGAATGAATAATTGCCCCTCATTAGAGTGAAAGCTCCTGTGGCCAGAGACTAGCTCTCATAAATTATATATTCCCTTTAACACCTAGCTTAATATCTTGAATATGGTAAAAGTTCAAAGTGATAATCAAATTGAAGTGCATCTTATTTCTCTCTGCTTCTCAAAGATGCTCACTGTTCCTTTTTGACAAGTTTCCATACTCTACCTGCTTCCTTCCCTCCTTTGTTGAAGCTACCTTCTGATGGAAGCCTCAGTTCCTGCAATTTCTCTCTTTAATGTCCTCTTTCCTGCATGCATGCTAAGTCGCTTCAGTCATGTGGGATTCTTTGCAACCCAGTGGACTATAGCCTGCTAGGCTCCTCTGTCCATGGAATTCTCCAGGCAAGAATACTGGAATGGGTTGTCATGCCCTCCTCAACCCAGGGATTGAACCTGCATGTCATGTGACTTCTGCATTGGCAGGTGGGTTCTTTACCACTAACACCACCTGGGAAAACCCCTCTTTTCCTGTCTATATTCTGTTAAAACTTTGGTCTCTGGTCGTCCAGGAAACTTCATATTACAACTATAATTTCTCAACTCTAAGAGGCTACAAAGACTATTCCCTATATTACAGCACCCTAGAATATCATTTATTCTCTGCTTCATGGAAATTCAGCCTTGCTTTCCTGATAATACTGAAGTGACACTATGGCAAAGATCATGTTGTACTTCCAAATCCTTGAAAACAGCTAGTACAAGGCTCTACTCATGATAAGTGATTAAACTGTATAGATCCAGAATAGTATTTCCCTTTGCATACAAGACAGCATCACTTGGATATCTAGTAGGGATCTTATTCCTTCTGAGACAGAATTCCTGATTTTAGCACTCATACATATTCCTTTGTCGCCCCCCACCCACCTGTCACCAGTAGGTATTCAATTTTTTAAGCTCAAAGTCTAGGAATCATTTTTTAAATTAAACTTTAATCTGAGATCATAGATTCGCAAGCAGTTGTAAGAAATAATATGAAGATTCCATATATCCTTTACTCAGTTTCCTCCAGTGGAAAATTATATGCAAAACAATAGCATACTCTGACAGTGCCTCAAATGATTAAACAAAGAGTTACCATATAACCCAGCAATGACACCTCTGAATATTAAGAGAACTGAAAACTTACGTACACATAAAAATGTGTACACAAATGTTTATAGCAGCATTATTCATAGTACTCAAAAAGTAGAAGCAACCCAGGTGTCTATCAGCAGATGGATGGGTAAACAATATGTGGTATATCTGTGTAAGGGAATATTATTCAGGCCTAAAAAGGAATGGACTACTAATACATGCTACAACTTGGATAAACATTGAAAACATGGTGCAAAGTGAAACAGTCAGATCCAAAAAGTCATATATTATAGTATTCCATTCATATGAAAGTCCTGAATAGGAAAATCTTCAGAGATAGAAAGTAGAGTAGTAGATTAGGGTAGAATGAGCAAGAAGAGGAGATGGAAAAGTTGAAGAGAGGTAATGTGGCCAGATGATTTAGGGATTTCTAGGCTATTTAAGCCGAGAAGGCAATGGCACCCCACTCCAGTACTCTCGCCTGGAAAATCCCATGGACAGAGGGGCCTGGTAGGCTGCAGTTCATGGGGTCGATAGGAGTTGGACATGACTGAGAGATTTCACTTTCACTTTTCACTTTCATGCATTGGAGAAGGAAATGGCAACCCACTACACTGTTCTTGCCTGGAGAATCCCAGGGACAGGGGAGCCTGGTGGGCTGCCGTCTATGGGGTCGCACAGAGTCGGACACGACTGAAGCGACTTAGCAGCAGCAGCAGGCTATTTAAGGGGCTTCCCCAGTGGCTCAGTGGTAAAGAATCTGCTTGCAATGCAGGAACTGCAAGAGATGTAGGTTTGATCCCTGGGTAGGGAAGATCCCCTGGAAGAGGGCATTGGAAAGCACTCCAGTTTTCTTGCCTGGAGAATCCTATGGACAGAGAAGCCTGGCAGGCTACGGTCCATAGGGCCACAAAGGGTTGGACTCAATTGAAGCAACTTAGCATGCACAGGCTATTTAAAGACTTACACATTTTTCTCTGAGTGAGATAACAAGGCCTGGAGGGTTTTGAGCATAATTTGACTTTTAAAAGTCACTTTGTCAGACTTAGAGAACAAACTAACGGTTGCCTCCACAAATTTAAAATGGATAACCAAGGACCTACTGTACAGCACATGGAACTCTGCTCAATATTATGTGGCAGCCTGGATGGAAGAGAGTTTGGGGGAGAATGGCTGCATGTATACATATGGATGAGTTCCTTCACTGTTCACCTGAAACTATCACATTATTAATCGGCTATACCCCAATACAAAATAAAGTTTATTTTTAAAAAGTCACTCTGGCTGCTGTATGGAGTAAAAACCAGAGGATGAAAAGAGGGAAAGCAAGGTGGTAGTGAAGTAAAGTAAGTAAACTCGCTCAGTAGTGTCCGACTCTTTGCGACCCCATGGACTGTAGCCTGCCAGGCTCCTCTGTCCATGGGATTCTCCAGGCAAGAATACTGGAGTGGGTTGCCATTTCCTTCTCTGATTAGTGAAGAGGGTATTCTAAAAATCACAATAATGGTGGTTTGGAGTAGGCATTAACCTTGTAGGTGTTGTGAACTGATTGATCAGGACATGCTTTAAAGGTAGAGCCAGGGAATTTGTTGGTGGGGTTAATGTAGAATAAGAGAAAAGTCAAGGATGACTCGAAGATTTTGTGTCTGAACTGGACAGATGGAGTGGGCATTCACTGAGATGGGGAAACGTGTAAAAGAAGTAGGTTTTGACCAGAGAATTACATAGGGAATTTGGTTTTGGACACGTTATATTGAGTTGGCTGTTAACTACTAGTCTTGTTGGGGCTCTAATTAGGGAGTTATCAATGTGTATTGCCTTCTGGTTGGATGACATCACTTAGGGCAATGGCCTAGAGCACGTTCTAGGAAGAATGAAGAGGTCAAAGATACCAAGGCACTCCAAAATGAAGAGGCCTGAAAGATGACAGAGGGCAAAGGAGACCAGAGTCCTTAGAATAAAGCTCACATTCCCTACCTTAGTCATCACCTGGCCCTTCTCCGTATCTTTAACCTCACTCTCCAGTCACATAGGCTACTCAGTTTTTGAAGAACACCAAGTCCTTTCCTGTCTCATTGTCTTTGTTGTGCTTCCACCAGGCATGTTTTCACCCAGGCTCTAATTTTGTTCATCTGCCCCTGTTACCATAACTTCGGCTAAATTGTAACCCTGAATTTTCTCTAAACTCCGTAATTAAAAAGCCCCAATCTGGCATCGCCTCACTCCATGACCCACACACACATCAAGTTGTGATTCTTACTATAATCTCAAATTATTTCACTTGTTTTTTGTCTAGAAACCAATCCTACCTTAATTTAACAAATGCTTATGAAGTGATTACTATACCCCGAATATAAACTCAGCTGTTCCTCCTTGTATGTGATTTTCTGGAGAGCAGGAGCCTCAGTATCTTGTCCTCCACCGCACCTCCAATACAAATGACATTGCCTCAGCCAATCAATTCTTGAGTTTTCAGTATTTGTTAACGGAACGGATCGCAAGGGTGGCTCAGCCGTAAAGGGATCAGCCAGCAATGCCGAGACTTGTAGGAGATGCGGGTTCCATCCCTGGGTTGGAAAGATACTCTGGAGTAGGAAATGGCAACCCACTCCAGTATTCTTGCCTGGGAAATCCCATGGATCGAGGAGCCTGGTGGGCTGCAGTCCATGTAGTCACAAGAGTCGGACAGGACTGAGGGACTAAACAACAACTTCAAGATATTTATTAGTCTTGAAGAAATTTCGCCTGCCGCTCCACCCACGCCCACCGTTGCTAGGAAGGATGGAGGGACGAGGGAGGGAGGATCTCACGCATGCGCTATTGTTCTCTGAGCGCCTGCGTTTGAACCCCGCCCCTTTCTTCGACTGGTTTAGCCACTGCACTTGCGCAGTGCAGGGCTGTTTGTTCCTTTGTCGGCGCTATCAATAAAGTTTTAGCGAGCGCACACTTTCCTTTTCCTTGGCAAGATGGCGGAGTACGACTTGACCACTCGCATCGCGCACTTTTTAGATCGGCATTTAGTCTTTCCGTTGCTTGAGTTTCTCTCCGTAAAAGAGGTAAGGGTTTTTTTTGAGCGCGCGGAAGGCGTGGGAGTGCGTGAGATGCGAGGTAAGGCCAAAAAGCAGTGGCGGTAGCCTTAGGCCTGACACGTGGGAGGCGGCCGCGAGTTTGGTCTTGAGACGAGCTGTAAGGACCTGCTAGTAGTTTAGCGTCAGCCCTGTTGATTAGCTACGCGGAATTCTGCCGTGAGCACGGGTAAGGTGACAATACGAAACTCAGGGGCGAAAGGGAGTGATCTCTGCTTCACTTCTTGAGGTGCCGGTGCCGTAGGGACTTCCGCGTCATCCCTCTCGGAAGTTGACGATTGGCTGGCTCTGCTGTAGTAATGCTTGACTAGCTGGCTTCTAGAAGCAAAAAATTTAATTTTTTTTTCGGACACTGTAGGAAGGGTGGCTTTGGCTCTGTGCTTTTCATTGCCGGATGGTTTGGAATGATTTTCTTACACTTAAATATCTAGTCCCTTAGTTTCCGTAAAGTTATGAGTTCTTTGCGAGTAGTTTAGTGTTTCTGTAGATAGCCACTTCCTAGAAGCGTCGCATGTTTTGTTCGATGGGAAGGGGGACCCAAAAAATAACAAACGAGCAATTTTTATCTTGAAAGTTGGTTTTCAGCGTATAGATGTACGGACTTCGAGTGATTGGAATTGGTTGCTAATGTTCATTTAGCTATTCAAGATACCTTGAAAAAGTATTTAGTTCTGGACCTCATTTAAAAACATGTCTCAGCCCTAAAAGTTTGAAAATCTTAGGCTTAGTTACACTTTCGTTTATTGCGAAATTGGTGCATTTTAGTAGTTACAATAAAGCGATAGTGTGAGGAAAGACTTAGAATATTGACCAGAAAAAATAGACGCGTTCTGTTTCCAGAAGCAGATTAAAACTCGAGTCTACTTAGGGCACTCTAGATTTGGGGAGTAGATTTTGTGTGTCCGAACAGCAAAAAAATTAAAAAGCCCTACAAATAAACATTAAATTGTTCTGATAAGTTTTCAAATTTTCCCATGGTGCATTGGACAGGTCTAACCCTCAAATTCGTATGAACCTTTTCTAAAAACCAACAGACAACTCTCTAGTTGTTGAAATTAGAGAACAGCCAAGTTTATTTTTAATACTGTTCAAAAATGTCTTGCCATATAACACTTTGTTCTGTCTTGGTTTTTCTTTTATAGGATGTACTTTATATTATAGAGCTTGAATAAAACAGTTTAGTTTGCCATCTGTTGTCTTTTTTGGATAATTGAGGAAGATTCATCAAAGATCAAGGAATAGAAAAATAATCAAACTAGCCAGACTTCTTATTTAATGGTCTTTACACTTTGGTTTTTCAAGGCAGACAGATGAAAGGGAAGAATACATAAGTGTAAATTAGTTTTTCATTGGACAAGACCAAAACTGAACAGCTGAGAATCAGTGGGAAATAACAGCTCAAAACATGTTTTCTTGGAGAGAATATTGGTAATTTGGCTGTAATACTTCGAGAGGCAGAAGATGCTGGAATATTTATCAGCCATTGAGTATAGGATTACCATGGAATTATGAGAAATCCAAGATAAAATCTCATCACTAAAAAACTTACCCTTTGGTGCAGAAAGGTCTGTAATTATAAGTCCAAAAGTAATAAATGTCAGAGAAGTACTAGCGGAGTGTTATCAAAATTGAAGAGGTGCTATTCTGTGGGCAAAAAAGGATTTTGAGGAGGGGAGTCTTTGAGTTTTATACGCTAGATGGTTAGGATAGATAGTGATGATGAGGGTATTAATTAAATATATTTATTGTATGTTGGAGAATATAAGCTCCATGAGAGCAGGAACTGTGTTTTCTCCCTTGTGTTCTCAGTAAAGAGAGTCTGGTATAAAGGCTTTTCATGATTATTTAATAAATGTGTGAATACTTATTTGAAGCTTGATGTTCTTTATTCTCAAGTGAAGTAGAAGGCCAGATAATTTTTAAGAGCCTGGGGAATGAATTGAGACCTGGACTAGGATCCTGTCTCTGTCAGTACTCTGGTGCACTTAGGAGCTGTCTTTCCCATCTTGACTAAACCTTTTCTCATGCATCAAGTGTTGGAACTGCCACCACCCTCATGGGGTAAGTTAGAAAAATTAATGAACTAGTGCGTATAAATAATTTAGCCTTCTGGCATTCAGTTGGGGTTTTGAGGAATGAGGTCAAGCATGGAAATGGTGACTGAAGAAACTGACCAAGACAAGTGCAAGGATTGGTGAGTGTGAAGAGCCTTTGATTGGAAATCTTAACATTTATAAGTGGTCATTCTTGGAATGAGAGAAACAGTAGGTTATTTGAGTAACATAAACAATATGGTGGATAAATGCCTTCTCAAGATTGATGAAAAAGAATTGCTGATTTGAGAAAAGCAGAGATTTGATTGAATAACATTATTGCCTCTTTCTGAAATGTTTTATAATTAACCTTAGCCAGAACATAGAAAAGAGATAAATTTTTCCAGTGCTGGCGATTGACATTGAATTCTATTTGGTTGGAGAAAATGAATGGAATAAATGATTACTACTATAGAGAAGAGCTTTAAAATAGCCAAAACCTGGTGGGCTACAGTCAGTCCATGGGGCTACAAAGAGTCAGACGCAACTGAGCACACATTAAAGAGAAGAGCTTGGAAATAGCAGAACTATCCAAACTAACGTGGAAAGTGACAATCAAAAACTGTAAAAATTAGAGGGTGTGCTGAGGGTGATCAAGCATTTCAGAAACAGTGGTAGAAGAGGTGATGAATTTAAGTTAGAAATGTTAGAGATGAGGTGCTGGATGAAAGTTGTTATAATTTGCAGGATAAAGAAGCTTCAAGGCTTGAGTTTTTGAAGAATCATCAGTGTAGATGTTGGATTTGTAGAGGATAGCAGGAGGAGGTGTTGAAAGATTTTTAGTTTATTAATAAGTAGGAGTTGTTTTCAAGAGGTGGATAGACTGAGTTGGCCGACTGTATCATGTGAACCAAATACAGCCTTCTCTGCCTGTTTTGTATGGTCTGAGCTAAAAAAACAAATTTAACAGATGAGCATTTGCAGCTGTTCTCAACTATAGAACACTAACTGTACACCAGTTGAGGGAAATTCTTTCTGTCTAGAAAGAATTCCATTCTTTTCATTAGTAGAACTGTGTTGTAAAAAATTTTATTCTGTTATATTTTTTAATTTCAAAAAAAATTGTAACTTCTTTCTTATGGTACTTATATATAGTATTCTTGATTTTTGCGTTTTGGCTCACAGAATTTAAAATGCTTACTATCTTTTCTTTGCAGAAAAAGTGTGCCTATAAGATAAAATTTAGAGAGAATGATATAAGTGGGTGTAGATTTAAGAAGGGGCCATTGAAGTCTGACGCAGAGCAACAATGCTCTGGATCTACAGTTGGGAAAAACATTACAAATTAAAGGCTATTGATAAAGTGATGAGGAGAGGTGACATGCCAGGAAAAGGATGTATTCCTCTAAGGTTAGAGTTTCCATAGGGCAAACTGAAAGGAAACTTTGTTGTTGTTGTTTTAAGTAAACTTCTTACCAGGTATAACATACATACAGAAAAATGAGCAAATAAAATGCTTTTTTTCCTCCTAAGGAAGCACACTTGTGTGTGACCACCATCCAGATCAAAAAATAAAATGTTGCAAACATCCTAAAAATCTTTCTTCTGACCATTCTTAGTCATTACTCACTCTTCCCAATGGTAAGCACTAGTTTGATTAGTTTGGCCATTAAAAATTTTATATAAATGGAATTAAGCATTCTCCAGCACCTACTGCTTTGTATGACTTCTTTCAACATTGTGAGATTTATCAATTTGGGATGTTAATCCATCGTATGAATATACTGCTGTTGATTCATTCTAATGTTGATAAACTTGGCTGTTACAAATAATGTTTCTGGGAACAGTCTTGGTAATGTCCTTTGAATGTATACACCCATTTATTTTGGGTACCTAGGAGTAGAATTGCTAGGTTAAAGAATATTTTAGCTTTGGAAGATAAAAACAGTTTTCCAAAGAGGTTGTAGTTCTGGCAGCAGAGTAAATTGTTCAGTTTCTCTACATCTATACCAACACTGATATTGTCAGTTTTTTTAGATTTTAGTGTGGTTTTACTTTATATTTTATTTTTATGAGGAATTAATGAGGTTGAGGACCTTTCTCGGTGTTTATTGGCCATTTGGGTGTCCTATTGTGGAGTGCCTATTAAAATCTTACAGCCGTTTTCAGTTGGATTGTATTTTTCTTACTATTTTGTGGGAGTTCTTCATGTAGTTCAGAAGGTTCAGGTTTGATCTCATGGCTGTACCATTTGACCACCTTTATCTTTTCTTTTCATGTTGTAGAAATTATCTGCATTTTTCTTTGCATGGCAGAACTAGATTTAGTACAAAAATCTTTTGCTGAAATGTTATCATCTTGACTACTTGATTAAAAATTGTTTTTGAATTACTTTACCGTCTCTTTTCCTGAATGCCGCTATGTAAAATCCTTACATGTTGCTCAGTACACGTCTGTTTATGTGAGTTTGCTTATGTATCTATTTGGTCCCAGAACTGTGGGCTAAATTAATGTTTATTGAACTTTTCGCAAAGCGAAACCTGTTATGACAAGATTGGCAGAATGGGTGCTAGTTTTGTTTCAGGGGTGTGGATGGAAGGCATTATGAAGGATTTTAACTATTTAGAGAAAAAGTATGTGGAATATAAAGGAGAGACCACCTCAAGGAGAAATGGGTAGGCATCTTGTGGATGTGAGAGTGACTAAGAAGGTAAAACATTTAAGAATTGATTCCTAATTACCTGATTGTGGAAAGTTGTCAGCTATACCATGTGCTTCTCAGTGGGGTTGGTATGGTTGTTTACCAATAGCCTTGTTCTTTCTTGGCTAAAAGGTGACTTGTAGGAATACATAAAAGATCAGAAGTTGGTGAGAATGGTTTTGCTTTATTTTAAAGTTGATAGGTAAACAAAACATTTTGTCTGTGTAAGTTGATTGCTTGCCTTTCTTGTAGGAGCATGAATTAATAGTATATGATATTTTACTAAAATTTTGTAGTTTAGGATATGTTTCCAGGTATACTAATCTTTCTATTAACTACTTTTTTTGAGGGAACTTCAATTTATTCATTAGAAAGTTTGTGGGTTGTTGTTGTTGTTTTTTTTTTTGCAGATATATAATGAAAAGGAGTTGTTACAAGGGAAATTGGATCTTCTTAGCGATACCAACATGGTAGACTTTGCTATGGATGTGTACAAAAACCTTTATTCTGATGATATTCCTCATGGTAAGTTTTGTCATTACATCTGAAGTTTGAGATGAGAGCTGAGGACATGTGTGATTTAAACATTTTGTGATTTATAGAAGAACTTTAGCCAGAAGTTTTAATAATTATTTGAATGATTTAAAAGTTGCTTGAGTGAAAAGTAAAAATATAAAGGCTACAGGTCTTCAAAAAGAGTATTTTCTTTCATAAAAGGTGTGAATCTACTTTAAAACATGGTCATCAATGCTTTCAGTTCATAGTATGCATCATCAGAGTGGTACTTACTAATCAGATTGTTTCCTTAGAATTATCTGGGAATGTTGCAGGTTTTTTGGCTTGCTAACTTTTTCAGTTAGCATCTTGTATGCCTTAGAGATTTCCTGTTTGTCTTGAAGCATCTGAGAATAGCCATGGTTCTCAAAAGCTTGGTCCCCAGAACCACCATCTTCAGCTCACCTGGTAGAGCTTGTTAGAAATGCGAATTCATGTGCACAGATTTACTTAGCCAGAGAAAGTTGGCCAAAGACCAGCCCTCAAATTAGGGAACTACTGTGGTATAGTGTTTTCTAAACCCCTGTTTTCTGTAGTATTAAGTAAGTAAAGTCGCTCAGTCGTGTCCAACTCTTTGCGACCCCTGGTAGGACTCTTTCCTACCTGGTAAGATGGTAGCCTACCAGGCTCCTCTGTCCATGGGATTTTCCAGGCAAGAGTACTGGAGTGGGGTGCCATCTCCTTCTCCAGTAGATATTCTTTAAAAACAAAAAAAACACTGCAAGTAGTAGTAAAAGATTCTAAGAACTCTTCAGTAGAGAAATAACAATTTGCTCTGTTTAAATTGACATTTCTCAACATTTGATCACAGATTCCCTCTGTGTGTGAGAAACACTCTTGTAGTATATACTTTCTAATATAGAATGTAGAAATTATCTTAAACATAATCACTGTTTTGACTTCTACTAAAATTTCCTGCAAGAACCATAGCTCTTGAAATTTTAATTTGTGGTGAAAAAGTAGACTTAATATTTCTCTGAAACTTTAAAACATGCTAGCAGGATAGGTTACGTGCAGGTTTCTTCTGACTTCATAGTGCAGTAAAAAGAAACTATAGAGTTGTTTGTGAGAGATTGCCAAACTAGATTTATAGTGAAAAGAGAAGTTACTGATTGGATTTAAATTCCATTCAATCTAGTTGAAAACCTGTAGTCATAATGTATGTAAACCCTTTTGGGCCTCTGTTCAGAAACTGGGATAGTCTGCTGAGAGAACGCAATGACAGCGAATATAAAAACACCGAGAATGAAGTCTCTGAAATGTAAAGTTAGGTAATTGGTTCCTCAACAGCTTCTTTCAGACTGTATCTGTATATTCCTCAGTTTTCTTTGAGAATAAGAAGAGGATTCCCTCTGACTTTGTGATGCTAGAAAGAAACAAATTGAATCTAGGGGAGTTACTGATGTGATGGCTTCTGGCATGTGAATATGTTGGGGAGAAATAAATATGTGTATAATTTAGATAGATTGAAAACTGTCCAAGACATCCTCATAGTTAGCAGTATAATTGAACATTGTAGTACTCCTTTGCATTTTTAATAGCTTTGAGAGAAAAAAGAACAACTGTTGTTGCACAGCTGAAACAGCTTCAAGCAGAAACTGAACCAATTGTGAAGATGTTTGAAGATCCAGAAACCACAAGGCAAATGCAGTCAACCAGGTAGCCTCTTTCTTTTTTAAGAAGTTATTTTATTGAAGTTGCATTGATATATAATGTTGTGTTAATTTCTGCTGTACAACAGAGTGATTCAATTATGCGTATATATATATACATATTGTGTTCTCCAGCATGGTTTTTTCCACAGGATATTGAAAATAGTTTCTTGTACTGTATAGTAGGTCCTTGTTGGTTATCCATTATATATATTTAAAGCTTCCATCTGCTAACCCTTCCCTCCCCCCTGCACCCACCACCCCCCCATGCAACTACAAGTCTGTTCTCTGTGTCTGTGAGTTTATTTCTGTTTTGTAGTTTATTTGTGTCATACTTTAGATTCCACATCCAAGTGATGTCATATGATATTTGTCCTTCTGTTTTTGACTTAGTATGATTTGGGTACAATCATGTTGTTTCAAATGGTGTTACTTCATTCGTTTTATGGCTGAGTAGTATTCCATTGTTTATATATACATCTTTATCCATTCACCTGTTACTGGACATTTTATGTTGTTTTCATAACAACTTGGTTACTGTGAGTAGCGCTGTTATGAACATAGGGGTTCATGTATCTTTTCGAACTACAGTTTTGTTTATATGTATGCTCAGTAGTGGGAATGCTGGGTCATATGGTAGCTTTGTTTTTAGTTTTTTGAGATGCCTCCATACCTTTTTCCACAGTGGCTGCAGCAATTTGCATTCCCACCAACAGTGTAGGAGGGTTTCCGTTTGTCCACAACCTCACCAACATTTATTGTTAGACTTTTAATAATGGCCATTCTCACTGCTGTGAGATGGTACCTCATTGCAGTTTTGGTTTGCATTTCTTTAATAATTAGCAGTGTTGGGCACATTTTCATATGCCTGTTGGCCATCTGTATGACTTCTTTAAAGAAGTGTCTATTTAGACCTTCAGGCCTTTTTTCAGTTGGGTTGCTTGCTTTCTGGTTGTTGAGTTATATGAGCTATCTGTATTTTTTTGTTTGTTTTTGCCACATGGGTGGCATGTAGGATCTTAATTCCCCAACCAGAATTCAAACCTGTTCCTCCTGCAGTAGAAGTGAGAAGTCCTGAGCACTGGACCACCAGGGAATTCCCTTATGAGCTGTTTGTATTTTGGGAAACTAAGCCTTTGTTGGGCGCATCATTTGTAAATATTTTTTCCAGTCAGTGGATTGTTTTTTCATTTTGCTTATGGTTTCTTTTGCTGTACAAAAGCTTATAAATTTGACTAGGTCCTCTTTGCTTATTTCTGTTTTTATTTCTATTGCCTTCAGGTAACTTCTCCTTAATTTGAATTCTAAAATTCTCTTTTCTGGATTAATACAAACATTAATTCATGCTTTATCTAGTAACTCAGTCTAAAAGGTCCTGGTCTAAATGATCACTTTGTTTACTTTCCTTTATCTTTATTGTGTAGGGACCAAGAAGTCCTTAATTATAACTGATAATACTAAATGTTTTTAGAACTTCTTGACCAGTTAATCCAGATCTCATTATGCTGAGCACTTCCACCCCTCTTTCCAGGGACTTCTGGGAATGTCTGAAGACATTTTCAGTTGTCACAACTGGAGAGGTGCTGCTAGCATCTAAAGAGAGGCTAGGAATGCTGCTGTACATCTTACAGTGCATCAGTTATTATCCTTCCTTCCCCCTAAAGAATCACCCAACCCAAAATGTCAGTAGTACTGAGGGTGAGAAACTCTGTGCCTAGGGAGGATCTGTTTGGGAAACCCTGAGCTCTCTTACCACATTGCATCATTCTCGTATCCTTCCATGTCCAGCCCAAGGAGGGTGGTGGAGAGCTGATGGGTTATTTTTTATTTGTGACTTCCTCTTAGCTAGAAGTAGACTTATTGTTTGGTTTCCAAAGAAAGCATGTTACCTTACTCTGACTTTACTAAGTGAAGACCTTTGTGTCATTAAAAGTGTTTAAAAATAAAATCTTCTAGTAAAATTGAATATTGCCATCATGGAAAATCTTTTCTATCAATATATTCACTTGAGGAGTTGTTCAGGGTTTTACCATGTTGCACCTTGAGTTCTTATGATACATCATTGAACCAAAATTTTAGAGTGATTGGCTCTATGTTTTTATTTGTGATTTGAGAAAGTGTTACCAGATATTTCTTTTTAGAAAAGCAGCAAGTACTATAATGTACTTGCTATACGTACATACTATACATGTACATACTATAATGTACCATATTATACTGCATATATATACACACACAAAGATAGTTACATCTTAAAATACTGTTATCTGTGTTTTCATATATTTGTATATAGCTTTCCCTGTTTGTCTGTGTTTATTTGTATACACTTAGAATTAAGTCCCAAGTAAGTGCCCACAAAGGGACACCTGAAATAATCTAGATGTTAGGGTACAAAGAAAATTTAAGGTTTAAATTCTAAGCTTAGTGTGGTCACTGAACAACTGGGAAGTAATTGGATTAGGGTTTCAATAAGATAATACAGATTTGTTCACCAAATTGTCAGAAGAGAGAACTCTTTGTGACTTAATAAACAATAAATTGGAAATAAATGAAAGGATTAAATTATGGGTTAAAATCATAATCTAAGTTTATAACCTTTTCATTTTCACATTAATAACATCTCCCCACCAATTCCCCATTTTAAAATGTCATTGAACATATAGTACTGTACTTCTCATACTTGCCCAGAAATACCCAGTTAGCTAGAGGACAGTGATTATATACTTTATAATATAAAGGGTGTAACACAAAGTTCTTCACTGTGATCTACAGCAAGTATTAAGTGAGGTTTGTTTTTTTTAATCTTTTTATGTTAAAATGTTGTGAATGTTTCTATTATAATATGCTCATATCCCCTCCCCATTAAACCTTTAAGTAAAATTATGCTCCCAAAGACATGCAGCAGTAAACATAAGGAAATGGTTTCATTTTTGAAAATGTGCAGAAGGCGGGCAACTCTGCCACCTGTCATTTGTCCCTTGGTGTCTTTGTTATCAGTTTGTTTTTTACTAGGCTGCCAGCATCTCAAGTTATGCTAATTTTAGAAAAGTTAAATTGGGTTTTTTGACACTTTGGTATGAATTGTATATTGATAGAATGTGTAGCACAGATAGCCTGTAAGTTAACTCCTTGCAAGAAAAGTTAGGACCAACCTAGATAACATATTCAAAAGCAGAGACATTACTTTGCCAACCAAGGTCTGTCTAGTCAAGGCTATGGTTTTTCCTGTGGTCATGTATGGATGTGAGAGTTGGACTGTGAAGAAGGCTGAGCGCCCAAGAATTGATGCTTTTGAACTGTGGTGTTGGAGAAGACTCTTGAGAGTCCCTTGGACTGCAAGGAGATCCAACCAGTCCATTCTAAAGATCAGCCCTGGGATTTCTTTGGAAGGACTGATGCTAAAGCTGAAGCTCCAGTACTTTGGCCACCTCATGAGAAGAGTTGACTCATTGGAAAAGACTAATGCTGGGAGGGATTGGGGGCAGGAGGAGAAGGGGACTACCGAGGATGAGATGGCTGGATGGCATCACTGACTCGATGGATGTGAGTCTGAGTGAACTCCGGGAGTTAGTGATGGACAGGGAGGCCTGGCGTGCTGCGATTCATGGGGTCGCAAAGAGTCGGACACGACTGAGCGACTGAACTGAACTAAGCATGATTTATTAGTCTTATACATTTGCCAAATCACTGTCCTTATGAAAAATACTAACATTGTGGAGGGGGGCCAAATTAATATATAAGATTAATTCGTGCTTGTTTGTATTGTCCATTTATTTCCTTCTCCATTTTAATATATTATCAATTAGAAATGTGTCCTCAAGAGAGCAAATAGCATTTTCAGTAGGTTACCACCTAAATAGATGTCACTGATGTCACTATAAGAATAGTCAGAATGTTCTGGTTTTATTACCTGAAAAACTGAGATCATGGGGTGAATCAGAACATATGGTTTTTTTAGGGCTTAAGAAATCTCAAAGTGAAATTTTAAACTTTAGTTTTCCTTGAGTTCCTGTTCATTACGTTCAAAACATATAATGTTCTGTTTATTTCTGGAAGTCTTATTTTTAGTGTTAAATATTAAAGTAATTATATGGCTTTATGTGAGTAGTAAGATAGAAGATGAATATGCTTGTTTTCTGTGGCCTGTGAAAGATAGTAATTTTAAAATTTTTTTATTAAGGGATGGTCGGATGCTGTTTGACTACCTGGCAGACAAGCATGGTGTAAGTAGTCTCTTAAAAAACTGTTTAGTTGCCATGTTGTAATAAAGGTAATTAAAGAACAGTGCTGAATAGTTAGATTCATGGCTTGAAAAAGATGTAATTTCCCGATTAATGTGTTAGATGTAAGACGAGGTATGTTTTTGAAGCTTTAAAAATTAGTCTTGATTGGAAATTAATATGTTTGTAATTACCTTTAGATAACAAGTTAGCTTTTTGTATTTCTGATGGATTAACAAGTAGGTAAAACAGAACTAAATTTGAATTAAAATGCTTTGAAGAATAGCATTAAGTAACACTTTGGCTGCCTTGTGGAATGTAGTAGCCCTTGACATTATCAAGACCTTTATAAATCCTCAGATAAAGGAATGTTGTTACAGCCTTGTCTAGTCATTTTCTAGTCTCCTTCCCTTGCACTAACTCAAAGTGTGTATATAATCATTTGCATATAATTAATTATTTAGCTTGCATTCAAGTTTTACAGAGAAGGCAATGGCAACCCACTCCAGTACTCTTGCCTGGAAAATCCCATGGACGGAGGGGCCTGGTGGGCTGCAGTCCATGGGGTCGCTAGGAATCAGACATGACTGAGCGACTTCACTTTTCACTTTCATGCATTGGAGAAGGAAGTGGCAACCCACTCCAGTGTTCTTGCCTGGAGAATCCCAGGGACGGGGAGCCTGGTGGGCTGCCGTCTCTGGGGTCGCCGAGAGTCGGACACGACTGAAGCGACTTAGCAGCAGCAGCAGCAAGTTTTATCTTTTATTTAACACATAATTATTGTAACAGGAGGCATGTTGACTACTGTGCATGATTACTTTTTCTAGTTTCTATGTAAAATGTTTTGATAGATTTGTTAATGTTCTAGTTTGGAGCCTTTCTCTTAGATTTCTTCTCTTTCACTAGGTTTGCAT
Organism: Capra hircus; assembly: GCF_001704415.2. Lineage (NCBI taxonomy): Eukaryota > Metazoa > Chordata > Mammalia > Artiodactyla > Bovidae > Capra > Capra hircus. The sequence continues at coordinate 25,916,433 of NC_030821.1, read as the reverse complement.
CATAAACTCTAAAAATGGATGTAATTTGGGGGCCAGTTTTTGCAGGGAACTGAAATTTACTGTACACATTATTTATACAGAATCAGAAAATCTTAACAGGGATGCATATGCTAGATAGTTGTCTAAGCTCCTTTACCAGCTAAGGGATTCACACATCAGACCTTCAGCTGTAATTCAAGTTTGTATCACAACTTAAAGCCAGAACTGTGAATGTGAAATTCAATAATTCCTAATATATATTTTAAGGGTCATGTGGTTTTCTGATATTGGGCTGGGAGAGGGATCAATTTTTGAAAAAATTGCTATCTGGGGACATTTGAAAGAATAAATGATTTGAATCTTAAAACTCAAAATTAAGAAGCATAACCTAAGCTTTTTTTCTGTTTTTAGTTCAGGCAGGAATATTTAGATACACTGTACAGGTATGCAAAATTCCAGTATGAATGTGGAAATTACTCTGGAGCAGCAGAATATCTTTACTTCTTTAGAGTGTTGGTAAGTAGTCTTTTCTTTTCCTTTTCACTCTTCTTTTGTAGGTTGCCTTGGTTCTTCAGAACAGGTCTATAGATTTGGGTCTGTCCATTAAGTTTTCAGCCATCATTGGCAAAAGAAAAAATAAACTTTTAACAAAAGCCAAAGAGAAACAGGAAACCTTAAGTCAGGGCCTCAAAATTTGGAGGGAGATTTAGCTTGTCCTTGAAATCCAAAAGTAGGAACCACTAATTTGTCGTTTTATATATAGCTGTATGATTTTAACATTAGTAGAGTTCTATCATGTAATAGATTTGTTATAATAATACTGCCCGGCACAGTGAGTAGCAAGCACATTTTGGGTGGCATATTACTTAATTTTTGCTAATTTTAGTTCAACGTTTTATGCTGCACGTATTCCTTGAACTTGTTCTAAACAGCTGTGGAATTCTAATGATATTTTTAAAAGATTTTATGCCTTAATAGTAACTTTTTCTACTTTCCGCCCCTCAGGTATTAGACCATAAACTTCCATTTTTTTCCCCCATTTTGTAGGGAGTAGATGAGTTTAAATGGTATTGCTAGGTAATAGCAATTTTGTCTTATTTGACAAGTTCTAGTTTCATTGCTTTTGTCAGGTAAAGAGAGCTGTGTGAAGCTAAAGGAAAAATCAGGCTTCACACTGACAGATTTCTTTCTCATTTTGTCTTCTGTTTAGGTAATTATATTAATAAATGCCTTCTAAAATTTCCAAAATTCTCATTTTAACTAGCTTCTCATTTGAGAAATTATAATTTGTTACTTTGGTTTAGTAAGAAACTGCTTACATCTCTGATAACTCTAGTTAATCCTAGAAGTTGGGAAATTACCTCTTAAGACAGGGACTTTTTGTTTTCTAACCTTGGAACAGTCCCTTTCTGTCTCTGTTTTCTGGTACCTTTTTCTTTTAGCCCCACATGTCAAAGAAAACATTCAATGGCTGCTGTCTTTGGTTGTTTTCTAGGAAATTAAATTTTCCTTTTTTTGTAAGGGAAGGAAGAGTTTGGTGTTATTAAATAAATCTTACACTTTAAAAAAATACTTAGACAACTTTGTTTTTTAAAAGTACCATCCTTTCAAAGAAATAGATTTCAGTTTATTTCTAAGTTTGATTTGAAAATAAAAAAATTTTTTTTCTTTTACTCCTATTTGTAAATGAATTCTTAATTTGCAGTTTAGCTGTGGTTAGCTTGCAAGTGCATTGAAGGTAATGGATGATGCTCAATTTGTAGTGGCTTATCAGAAAATTCCATCAGTTTTACTTTTAATATTATGAAGGATTTAAGAGAGCAAAAGTTGATTACTTTGGAAATGTAAACAGCTTAGAAGAGGATTGTAAAATCAGAAGCCTGATATGATTACAGGTACATGAAAAGAGTTGGTTATTCATATCATTTGTTAATGCTGGGAGTGAATTTTGAGAATGAAGATTTAGTGTCATGTTAGAGTTCTAGCACAGTAAATTTATTGTTGCTGGTCAGTGAGTGAATGTGCCATTTTGCTAAGACATGGAAACTTAAGGTACCTGCTGGAAATCCAGATATTGAAACTCTTCTAGCATATCCACCCTTGAAAGCAGGTTGGTATGAAGAGCCAACTGTAATGACATGGACTTGAGCCAGAGTAGTATGCATGAACCTTTTGGGAATTAAAAAAACTTGCTGCACTGCTACAGAAAGCTTTTTATCCTAACATGTATTACATATTTTAGTTTTAATAGTATTATCATGTTTATGTAGTATGGTTTAGTCTGAAAATTTCTGCATGTGATTCATGTATGGGGCCTCCCTGGTGGCTCAGATAGATGGTGTATACTTTAAAAGTTTGCAGAGTTTTTATATTTACTTTTGTAAAATATGAAGATCTCAGTTGGTTTCCTATCTTTTAAAAATTCTGGATTGATCTTAAGCTTTTGTATCACCTGGCAAATCTTATGATAGAACTCAGGTGACATTCTAGTGGTTGAATACCATGGTCCAGATACAAAATTAATGTTTTATGTTAAGAATCAAAATACAGTGATTGGACAGTACTCAGAAATTAGGTGCAATTCACCTTAAAGTTTTTGACCCATCTTGTGCCATAGAAAAATTGAGTTACATGGAGTTGGTTATTACATGTTGGCATATTGATAAAGGCTAACCAAGCTAAGTTTTAAGCTGGTTTATTTTACTTTTTCTTTTGATATAGATAGACACCATTATAAAATCTATGTATATGTATTATAAAATCTATATTAGATTTGGGATAAATACTGTCGGTGTTTTTGCTTATTGGTTAGTTAATTTTATTTTTTTGCAAAGGACCTGTTTTCATTTCTAAATTCTTTCCTAGTGGTTGATTAGTCTTTTAAATCTATGGTTAGGGAAACATAAGCTATGAAAGAACCATTGTAACTATGATCTGAGATTAGAATTTGACTCTCTGAGTGACCTATTGTAGGTTAGTGTTGTATAAATTAAAGCTGTGTGACCCTAGGATCTACTTTTATTTTTAAAAGATTTGGTGGCTTTTAGAAAATACCAACTAGTACTTAAATGCATCCTCTTTGACTGTGAAACTTCTTTGAATAATACTGTAAGAAATTCATTAATTTAAATTGAAATGGTGGAATAAATTTGGTAGGAATTTTGGAAATTTTTTTGTTTTGAAAGTTGTTATCACTGTATTTTAATTATTTTGTTAGAATTTGTCCTCACTGTGGCCTTTGGTCTGGCTTCAAAATATAACCCCTCCCCTCATCCAACAGCTATTTGAAATAAAAGTAATTTTAAGATGCTGGGACTGTTGGTGATCATATTTGTGTATGTGATTCACTTAGAATTTAAATTTCCTACTCTTCAGTACTTGTCATTCAATTTAAAGGTACTTGTCCTTGAGTCAAGAAAGTTGAGTAATGATGATTTGGTGGATTTTAAAATCTTTTCATTTCTTTTTTTTTTAGTGTATTTATTTGTTTATTTTGAGTTTTAGAGTCTTGACTGAAGATTTGGATCTGATGTGCTCTGCTTGTCACTGTAAAAGATGTGTATTTCATACATTGTTCATCCCATTTTAACATCTAAAATTGAGATGTGTCCTAAATTGACCTAAAATAATTAATACACCTTAAAATTGATGACATCTTAAATTTCAGTGAAATATTAGTACTTAGATTTCTTTGTAAGGATCAAACATCTTCTCCTTTGTGATTTGAACAATAGTTTTATGGATATTTGTGTCAAGTGTTTAATTTCAGTAAGTTTTAACATGCACATACCTGTGCAGCTACCACCAAATCAAGATAAAGAATATTTTACCCCAGAAAGACCCCTTGTTTCCATTTGCAGTCATACCTCATCTCTTGTTCATCTACTGACTAGTTTCCATTCCTATTAGAGTGGCCTTCTAGAATTTCATGTTAAGAGGAATGATATTTTTAAGCTTGTGCCTGGCATATTTTGGCTAGCAAGTTTTTGAGATGTCTTTGTGTTATTGTATGTATCAGAAGTTTGATTCTTTACATTCTAGGAATATATTAGTTTTTCTGTTCATTCATTAATAAACATTTGGATTAGTTCTGGATTTTGTCTGTTTCAAATAAAGATAAGAATATTTATATACAAGTTTTTTTTGTGGACATAAATTGTAACAATAATAAGAACCAGTGGTTTTCATTATGTTTCCAATTTTAATTTGCAAATTCTTCTGTGCTATTCTCCGGTTCTAAGAGTTGGTTACTGTTGCAAATTCAGTCTCTGCTATTTGCCTGTTCTAAGAGTTTTCCTGTTCTAAGAGTTTGTTATATATATTTTCAGTATATTTGGATTAGTTATTGTTATCAAAGGAAGACTCTCAGTGTAGGCTGAGTCTGAATTAGGTGTGGTTTTAATCCTCATAGTTAAGGCAACCTATAGTACTCTGTATCGTCATTTCTATTCTCATTATCGTTTTGGTAATGACTCACCTTTTCTGAGTTTTTATTATGTGTCAGATGATGATGTAATATTCTTTACATGTATTATGTCATCTAACTCATACAACAGTTGAGGTGGGTTCTGATAGTATCTTCATTCTATAGATGAAGAAGCTAAAGCTCAGATGGTTCAGCTGTTTATAGTGGTAGAGCCAGAATTATTAGTGGTTGGATTTCCAGTCCTGCCCATACAATTTTATTTAACTTGTAATTATAATATGTACTAATGGTACTTTACAATTAATACCACCATGTAAATGCTTCAATGAAAAAGATATTCTGCCTCCAGTATACTCACTTGCTTCTGCTGCTTTAGCACAGTTCAGAGTCATTATATAATCAGCTTTTCTTTGCCTTGCTTTTTGAGAGTCCGGCTTTACTTGTTTTTGTTGTTAACCTAGTCTTTATAGATATTTGGGTTTATGATACTCTTCCGCCAATGGCAAGAAGAGATAGCATGTCCCTCATTTCTCTTTTTTTGTAGGTTAAAATTGCAGTGTGAAATCTATAGCTTTTATGAATAGAGGTATAATTTTCAACAAGTTATGCTCTCCATGCATCATTTCTGCCCTCCTTTTTAATGAAGATAAAAAAAATTTATTTACCTTTCATGGTTTTAGGATTGTATAAGAAAATGAACTTTTGTTGCTCGTTGCATATTCCTTTGATAATTATTAATGGTATTAGCCAATACACCTGCTTTTCTTTCTGTGACTTTTTCCATTTGTATTGTAATTTAGAAAGCTTTTTGTTCTGAAAAAATTTTTTTAATTGTAAATGAGATCCACAAGTCTTTATTTCCATATCTTTACTCCAGGAATTTTTAGCAACAAATTGCTTCTGTATCTTAACTCTTGGCAAAGATTTAGGGCTCTAAAATTCGATTAATTGTGTATGTGCTGTGCTATGTACTTAGTCACTCAGTCGTGTCCAACTCTTTGCAACTCCATGGACTGTAGCCCACCAGACTCCTCTGTCCATTGGGATTCTCTAGGCAAGAATACTGGAGTGGGTTGCCATGCCCCTCTCCATGGGATCTTCCCAGCCCAGGGATCGAACCCAGGTCTCCTGCATTGCAGGCAGATTCTTTACCATCTGAGCCACCAGGGAAACCCTGACTAAATTATCTGAAATGGATTATGCTAAAACACTGGTTTTTGTATCCTAGTTTTAGGTTACTCTTTGTTTTCTGATCTAGACTGAATATCAAAGACCTGAGTATTTTTAGTAAATTAAGTTAAATGAAAGCTGTTTGAGTCAGCTTAACCAGTGTGATCCAAATAAAGGGCAGTTTGGGGAAGAGAGCTTTAGATTTTTTAGTAGGCTGGGTGGATATGTAGGGTATAACATTATCTATTCCTCCAGAGTATTCAGAATATAATTAATTATGATGGCTTCAACAGGTTCCAGCAACGGATAGAAATGCTTTGAGTTCACTCTGGGGAAAACTGGCCTCTGAAATCTTAATGCAGAATTGGGATGCAGCCATGGAAGACCTGACACGGCTAAAAGAGACCATAGATAATAATGTGAGTTACACCTTTTTAAGGTGATTCTCTGAAATTCTATGTATCCTTCATACTTCTTGATAGGAAAAGTACTGTGTAGGAAGGAAGAATGGAAGAGAGGAAGGCTAAACTAAAATGTTCACCTGACTTAAAAATCACAGTGGGTTAGTGGGTTGATTAATTTTACTGAACCTCCTTGAAGGAAGTTGTCAAACCTCTTTTGGCTCTTAGAGAAAATAACTCAGCTTTCATTTTTGTTAGAGCTATAATGCCTCTTTTACCTGTTTCAGTGGAAAAGACATAATACTCTTAGTGCTACCCTTTATTGAAAGTCCTATGCAGAAGACATTTTTCATCTCCTATTAGTGTCTAATAAAACCTCTTTTTATGGAGTGTTTAATTTAGTGCTTGCTTTTAAAAATGTTTTCTGAAATGAGTGTAACTTGGAGTCTCTGTAAAAATGGCTTAGTGGACATTGTTGAATTTGTCTCTGAGAACAGGGAAATTTTGCATGTCAGGGGTCATGTAGAGAGCAGTCTAGTCTAGGAGATTGGACTTTGATCATAATGATCACAGTGCGCATGCTTTAGAAGGTTCTCATTTTAACTAAAATTCCGATATTAGCAATAATTTACTCCCTTTCCTCTTTCTCATATATTAATATTTCCTTTGTATACATTTTTTAATCCTTTAGTCTGTGAGTTCTCCACTTCAGTCTCTTCAGCAGCGGACATGGCTCATTCATTGGTCTCTGTTTGTTTTCTTCAATCATCCCAAAGGGCGCGATAACATTATTGATCTCTTCCTTTACCAGCCACAGTAAGTTATTTCACTGTATTTTTAAAAAATATTTATTTGTTTATTTATTTGGCTGCACTGTGTCTTTGTTGTGGCATGGGGGAGCTTTTAGTTGTGGCATGTGGGATCCAGCTCCCCAACCAGGGATTGAACTGGGCCCCCTGCATCAGAGCCGCAGTCTTAGCCACTGGACCACCAGGGAAGTCCCCACTGTATAATTTTCACTTCAATTATATGAAATCAAATGGAATTTTTAGAGTTTAAAATGTACTTCTCTCTAACATTTAAATTTGTTTTCACGTTTTTTTCCCTTCATGTGGTAGATGTGCTTGTTCATGGAAAAAGCTTACATATAACTCTTTAGTAAATTACTTGATAAAAGTACATTCTGAGCCCTTTAAAGTGCTCTTTAAGTGTGGTCCCTGGGCCACCAGCATCAGTATTTTGCAGAATCTCAGGCCTTATCCTAGAAGAACTGAATAGAATCTATGTAACAAGAATCCAGGTAATTCATACTTGCATGAAAGCTTCAGAATTAGAAGGCTTTTAGGCTGTATTATTTGGAAGGAAGATAATACATCCCAGGAATCCCTTTTATATCATCTTTGCTCTATCATCCAGCTTTTGGTAACAAGAAATACACTGCTTTGTGAACTGTACTGTTCTATCATTAGGTAGAAGTCATTTTTAAACTTTATTCTTCCATTTGAGATAAATGCCTCTGGATCTTCTGCTTGTTATTTCTTAATATTTTGGTTGGAGCAACAGAAAACAAGACACGTTATGAAAATATTTCAGATACCTGAAGATAATTTTCCTTATTTTTCTTTCCTTCAAGCTAAATATCTCTGGTTTTATCAAGTAATGTAGTTGGTTACGTTCTTTAATATTATGGCTGCTGTTCTTAGATAACCACCAGTTTATCCATAGCCTTTTAAAAATCTGGATGTTTAAAATGGAAAGCTTATTCTAGAATATCTAAGCTTTATAGAAAGCAGTGGCAGTATTAGCTTCAGTGATCAGTACATATACTTTTATTAATTTAACCCAAGATTTCATTAACTTTTGTTTCTGGGTATGACTTACTAACTGCATTGTTGACTAAATCACACATAAATACTTTGAGCCATATTTCTGTTATTTTTAACCTAAATTAAGATAGAGATCCTAATACATTTCACTTGATTTCTGCTTATTGTTGTCTGTCAAATTAAGATTTTAATTTTTTTCTAAAATGTATATTTACTTTACAGAAGTATAGTTTAGGAATTGATGGTGTAATACCCTTTTAATATAAAGTCAGTGAACATTGAACAACCTGTATTTTTTGTGTGATTTTCTAAGTTTTAAAAATAAGGCAGTAGTACTGTAGCAATATTTTTGCATAAGTTGATGAAATATAATCATCTAAACTGATCACATTAGTAACCATGTTCTCTAAATGCTCAGTTTATTAAGATTTTTAAGACTGAAATATTTGACTTCTTCAGTTATTAACATGAACATCGGAACTTTAAATTTAAGAGAAATTAAGTTATTGGTGGTGATGAAGATGAAAAATATTTGCCAACCAAGAAGTGCCAGTAATTTTTAAATGTAGAAACAGGGAGCCAGTTTTAAATGGTATAAATTGTGTTTCTGCATTAAATGCTAAATATTCCCCTAAATCTGGCAAATAGAAGCACTTTTATCAGAAATCTGCTTGGCTTATTTTCTGTATTAATATTATAACTTAAGTTCAGTGTTAGTGTATTTAGTCAGTATTTGCATGATAGTGAAAGTCTCTCAGTTGTGTCCGACTCTTTGTGACCCCATAGATTATACAGTCCATGGAATTCTCCAGCCCATAATATTGGAGTAGGTAGACTTTCCCTTCTCCAGGTGATCTTCCAAACCCAGGTCTCCTGCATTGCAGGTGGATTCTTTACCAGCTGAGCCACAAGGGAAGCCCTTGTATCATGATACACTAGTCCAGTTTGTTAAAACTGAACACAGGCAAGGAAGTTTTTGTAACAGGAAATTATTTTGATCTTTCCTTGAAAAAGCAAAAACTACATGGCATTAAGTGAGGTAGAAGACAGTGTATGATTCCAGCATTAAAGTTTAAATGTAAATTACAAGAGATAAAATTTTTTATAACTTACATGGTTTATAGTTATTTATTTTATTAGAGATTATAGCATTCAGGTTTGCCATCTAGATTCACAATAGTCGCTAAAGCAGGGCATAAAAGCTTGTTTCTATCTGAGCTGCTGTTCCTCCTTAAAGAAACCCTCTTTGTAGGAAATTGAACGTTGCGCAGTCTTGTCCGACTCTTTGCAACCCTAGGAACTATACCGTCCATGGAGTTCTCCAGGCCAGAATACTGGAATGAGTAGCCTTTCCCTTCTCCAGGGGATCTTCCCAACCCAGGGATCAAACCCAGGTCTTCTGCATTGCAGGCGGATTCTTTACACGCTGATACACCATGGAAGCCCCCAGAATTTTATAGTTGGATACTCTTTGTTGGATGTAATAATAGATTGTAATCTGGAAAGTTAAGTTATAGTACGTTTATTGCATTAAGTAAGCTCTTAGAAAAGGTTAAAAAAGGAAAGTCACTGTGTACTAAAGTAAGATCCTACAAGGATGTTATATTTTTTTCTGACTTTTGATCTAGGAATCCCACAACTTTATTTGGTAGTGTTTTAGGGGTTTATTTGCAAAGAAAAGAGCTGAACCAACCTCAAAAGAACTGATGTATAAAACCAACATGCCATCATTTGCTATGAGAAGTGCTAAGAGAAACTAAGAACATGAAACACTGACCAGATTGTTCTGACCCTATAGGTTTAATATTCATATAGGAAGTTACAGAGTACAGAAGATTTCTTTATGAATACTTGAAATCAGGATAGACTATTAATTTATGTGACTAGAATGTTTAATAGCACGATCAGATTAACATATCCATTTCCACAATATTTTTGTCGCTAGGTCTATCCAGGATCCAGGTCAGGAACATGTTTTGGTGTGTATGTCACCCTAAATATTTGAGTGGGCTTTTCCAAGGTTTGGTTTTTTCTATACTTCTCTTTTTATGATTCTGTTTCAGATCACTGCCTCTCAATTTGCTCCCATCTTTCTTTCCTGGTCCCTAGTGTTGATTTAAATATTTTTTATCAAGTTCTCAAGTCTTCCTGATAATGATAGTTTTCTCATACTAAATTGATGAGTACTACCTATCTTTAATTTTAAACTATCCATGCATCTTACGAAAAAAGATGTTTTGTAAGAATTTCAAATTCAAAAATTAAGGATATAGTTCTCAGTATTTATGGAGATTAATCAGACATGCATTCAAATGAGAAGAGAGTAAAAATAAAATTGTCATGTAGTATTTTGCCTCCCTTCTGAATGATAAACCTGTAAGATTGTCTTATGAATTTATTAATATCTCTAAAGTCATGAGTGGAAGTATGAACCTTCCCTAAATGAGCAAGTTTGATTCAGACATTGGATACTGTAATAGCTGGCTCTAATCTTGATACCTAGCAGGTGGGTTATAAGGACAGGTTTTCTTGTACAAAGTCATAGGGATCCCTAGGTATTGGCCTTCCACGCTACTACTTATGGGTAGACTCACTCTCCTATAGTTTTTATAGTTACATGTGTATCCAGAGAGGAATATTATTGAGCTGATTTTAAAAACACATCTTTAAATAAAGTAAACAAGAAAAGTAAAAATATTCAAACCCACTGAAAATTCTATAATACAGATTAAGGGGAAATAGTATATTCATTCCTAACAACCTTATGGCTTTAATATAATTAAAACTATATTTAATTCCTTAGTAGAATCTTTTATTATAAACACTAGAAATATAAAGGTAGTAGTTGAGATAGCAGAAAGTTTTGTTGAAGATAAAAGATCAAACTTATAAAGGAAAACAATGCAAAAAATAGATTTGTTTTTTAAATTTTAAAGTAAGATAAAGGTTCATGGTTATAGAAATATAATTAAAATAACAACTTAGAATTAAGACAGTTAATTATGAAGCTATATTCTGTAAGTAGGCTTAATGCTTTCATTTGTATTTCCATGGTTTCATGTATAAAAAAGAATACCTTATGCCATTAAAAATCTCTGAATAAGTTTTTAAAAACTAGAAATTTCATAGCATGTGCTTCCTGGACAAAAATACAGTAAAACTGGGCATTATTAAAAGTTTTATAAATAACTGAATCAAAGAGATTAAGTATTGATAATTATGAAATACCTGCCACAGCAGCACTCAGAAATTAGTTCATAGCCTTGAATACTTGTTCAACTTTTAAAACCTTGATTAAAAGTACAGAAAAACAGAACAAAGTCAGTGAAAATAAAATTAGCAATGTATTAGTAAATGTTAAACATTTTCATCCTCCCAATTCAGTATTACAACTTTAAAATTTCTCCAAAATATGATGCTTATCATCTTCACTTGCCATAGGGTCAGGTTGCCATCATACTTTCTTCCTTATTAGTAATGTCCTAATGACATATTCCCAGTTTTGCCTGATTATAACTTTTTCATGTGAGAAAACTCCCAGTTGGCTTGACAGATTATTGTTTCATTCATTTTCCTAGGCTGCATATTCTTTAATTAGAGTAGGTTTTAGTAAGTAGTGTATAATTTGCATTTGCGTCTCTATAGTCAGTATGTCTTTTTCAATTGTCATTGATATATAGTAGGTATTAATGGAGAAAGTATCATATTTTTCTGTTTCTAATTTCTAACAGCACAGGAATAGGGCTTCTCTGGTGGCTCAGAGGTTAAAGCGTCTGCCTGCAATGTGGGAGACCTGGGTTCAATCCCTGGGTCGGGAAGATCCCCTGGAGAAGGGAGTGGCACCCCACTCCAGTATTCACAGGAATGCAGTTTAATGTGGTTCATTGAATATATGTTAAATTGATAGCTTATATAGATTGTGATTTCAGGCCTTTTCCAAGTGCAGGAAGTACTGTGATGATGATGCATACTTTTGTCCTTGAAGTGGAAGTTTAGATGCCAGTGCCAGTTGAGTCTCTTACATCATATACGTTATCATTTCTGCCATAAGTTATTCTGAACCTAAAATGGAGATGATTTTCACGTTTGAAAAATGTTGAACTTTTAAATGTAATGTAATATATAAGATAAGGTATCAAGTATAAGCTGGAACAGTGTTCGTAGGCTATTAGAGATGAGGCTCTGCCACCAAACGTAGGTGCTATTAGTAAGAAGAATGCATATGTAATACAATGCTCTCGTTACTCTCCATTTGTAAAAAAAGATTTAAAGTTCAGTTAGGAAAAGAATGTTTGATTTGTTTTCTAAATTAAAAAATGTATATTTCCTAAGAAATTTCAGGTTTTACTGTTAACAGTCAACTAGATTGTGCCCAGAATTTGTCCTCACTTACCATCTGCCATTATTTTTCTGAAACTTCCTAATTGTTCCTGACAAGAAAACTTTTTTATGCAAGTATTTTACTTGCTTTAGCTTAGGATGATCTCTAAAAATCCATCCTCTGCGGTTATAATAAGTTTAGCCTTTCTGGAAATACCCTTTTCTTTTTTGTACCAATTCAAAGCCTGCCTGTTTTTCAAGATCCAGCTCAGGTTAACTTCCTACATAAGGTCCTATATATTGTGCCTGCCTTATACTTGGTTTAATTAATGTCTTTCTAAAAAAACTTACAATTGCCTTATCACCCTAACTAGATTATAAGCATGTTTGAGAGGAGAATTTTATTTGGTGGTTTATTTTGTCTTATCCTTTGATTACTAAACGTTCTGAGTTATAATCAAAAAATACTGTAAGAACACTTCCATAAAATTATACAATTAGAACAGGGTTGTGCTAGAAAAAGAATAAACTTTCTTATTTGACCATCCTGAAATTGCACTTCAGAGCACAATAAATACTGAACTTCTTATTTAAAGGAAAAATAGTTTTAAGTTAGATTTCAAAAATAGAGAAGGTATAGGCTCCTTTCTTACATAGTTTATAATGCAAACAAATAACACAAGTAGCTTAAGAACATATTTAACTACATATAGATGTGCAATTTATGACACCAGTGAGACCTGGAAAAGTTAGAAGAAGATGAAAATTGATTTGACTTTTAAATTTTGATTGATAAAGAAGAAAGGAGATGAATGATAGAGAAGTAGAACAGAAGAGCACAGTGGTTACTGGCAGGCTATTAAATAGTGATACCTATGGTTTTTTTATATTTGAACTAAATCATATGATTACTGATCCTACAGGAGTGTAAACTAAGATGACTTGCCCAGAATCACCCTTAATCCTCACTCCCTTCCTTTTTGTACTGATCAATATAGATAACTTACACCCAGACATAGACAGGATCGCTTCTTTCCTAGCAGGTAGGAATTCCCTGCTATGTTTGGAAGTCTGCTGTGGTAATGCTGTATACCAAAAGCTATGGACCGCGAGCTAAAAATTGTGGCCCATTGCTTTTTTTCTCATGGCCTGCAATCTGAGAATGACTTCTGCATTTTAAATGGTTAGGGAAAAAAAATATTTTGTGATATGAAAATTATGAAATTAGAGATTTAATGTCCATAAATTTTTATTGGAACACACATTCATTGATCTATATTGATCTATCTGATCTGTGCATGTATAGAGATGGATGGATATAGAGAGATACAGAGATGATCTGTATCTGCTTTCGGACAGTAACGGCAGAGTGGAATTGTTGTGACGGAGATGGTCATACGTGGTTGCACTCGCCTTGCTTCACTGCTGCTCAGTGCTCCTTGAATCCCAGTGATGCTGCCCTAGTGCCTGGCCCTTTTCAAGTGTCATGTATATCACTACATGGCAACATTTTACCAGTGCTTACTCATCATGTCAACAGGAGAAAAGTGGATTTCAGATGTGCTTAAATTTAAGGCACAATACAGTGGAAATATTTTGTTTCAAATTAGAAAGCAAAGCATTGAATTGACAGTGTAGATACGCTGAAAGTGTACAGTGTTCATCCATATAACTAGGCCGTAAGCCCTCATTACAGTATTCCCAACTGATTACAAAGCAGCTCTCAGAAAAATTAGGAAATTTAAAACAATACTGCAGCAGAGTTTCCTCACAAAATTAAGGAAAATGAGGCTTCAACTAAAGTATGTTTCTGAATGGCTCTTTTGTTAACCAAGTAAGGAAAGCCATTTACTAGTTATGTTCAGTTGCAGCAGCCAAAAAAATATGTCCAGAAAAAAAGAATTGGTTTAAAACTTACAGCCTTCTACTGAGAACTGTTCCTCAGAATTGAAGATATTGGGAGCACATCAATAGTCAATTAAGAAATAAAGTATATGATTTTTTAGTTATTTCTTAGATTCTGTTGATAGATGTTTATCAATATGGCTAGTTGGTTTGAGGAATCACTGTTGGATTTGAAGTGTCTGAAGAACATGCCTTTATGAATAGTCTGTGGAACAACTACAGTTGAAAATATTTTCAGAGTTAAGAAAGCACTAATTTAGTACAACCTGAAGTGGAACCTGCTAAACTGTTAAAAATATTGGTGGCAAATATATGTGGGGGAGAAAATTGGTTATTATTGGACAAATTTACAAAGCTTGTGGAAATGTGAGGTGTTGAAAGCCTATAGTTGTCCATTGCATTAGACATGTCCACATATTTCGTGGAAGATTCCTGAATCCATGGTGTATTGTTAAACCATTAGCGTCAACAGTGAACTTCATTTTCTGTTGTGGGCTTAACTGTTCGCAGTCCCTGAATTTTTGTTTGATCGATAGAATATCTTGACTTTCCCTAGTACCACAATGATAAAATGGCTTTGCAGTGGCAAAGTTTTATTGTGACTTTTTCTAGGTTGGAGTAAGGTGGAAATTTTCTTAAACAAAAAATTGCCCTCAACCACTATGAGCAAGCCCTGGATGGCTCTGGAAGTTATATTTTGCTATAGACTTAATGTTTCTTAGTTCAACCTAAAATTATAAATCTGAACAGTACTTATATGCAGACTTATACTGCAGCAGGCATTTATTTGATGATGAATAACATAATATGAATCCTAAGTAATGTCTAGCTGCTTTAACCTTTCCTGTTCTTTGAAAAGTTTAAAGAAGAAATGAGACCTTCATTCCCACACAGATTTGTAGCAGATAGATTTTTTAAGCTCAAGTTACATTTCAAAAAAGTTTTAGATCTCATTGTAAGTACAAAGGAAATTTCTGTGTATGAAAATCCATCTAACTGTGCAATTGAAATAGAAATGATTTATTTGCAATGTAATGATAGCTATATCGTTACATTTGATAGCTAAAAGGCAATATCAAAAGATCTTAACAGAATTCTTAAAAAGCCTTCCCCAAGTGATAAATACGCTAAATTAAAGTCTTATCATTGATACCAATGTTTGGTAGTACCTGCATACATTAAAAAATCATTGTTGGTTTAAATATGTAAAATCTCATTACAGATTAGCATTAACAAACATTTGTAATAAGTTTTAATAGGGATCTCTAAATTTGAACCCAATAAGCAAAGTTACCCTATTAAGGGAATTTTACTATTTTTATTAGTAGACTTGAATTATGAATATTTGTAGTCAGCTATTACATTTTGAGTTTTTATAATAGAATATTTTAGAAATTTGTTTTATTTTTATATAGGTGCCTGATTAATATTCTGAGTCTTGCTTCTTGGCCTGCAAAACCTAAAATATTCATTATGTGGCCCTTCACAATAATTTTCTAACCCAACTATATACTCACATAGAGATGATTTCTTAAGGACATCATTTTCCAATAAAAACAGTGAAATTATACATGATGCAATAATACAGAGAAAGGATAAGTAAAGGGGGGGTTACCATCGTATAAAATATACTTTAATCTTATAGGAATAAATCTATGAATGAGTTCCATAAATGTGTACTAAAACTACCTACTTCAAATCTGATTAAGAAAACCAGTCATACTCTCCTATACACCATGTCTCTGGTAAGAGTATTGAGGCAGTCACTTGTACTGAACAACAACATTGCATTTAAAATTTTCTGCCTGAAACTCATACTTAATTTTTCAGATAGTGAAGCTTTTAGCTGATTTGTTTAGTTATCTTTTCTTAGAAATTGTTTTGTTCTTGAGTTAATGTTGATTATTTTTATAGCTTGCCTTGTTTAGAGGGAATTTAAAGAGGACTAAGTGGAACTAGATTTTATCTAAATGTTAGGTTATTATCGGATTGTAGGGTCCTCTGATGAGTTCAAACAACATTTTATGGGGTATCTACAATATGACAAAGTATAGAGATTTATTAACATTATAATCTGGGAGAACTTGGGAGATAAGGTTTCTCTGCTGGACCTTGAAGAATGGCTAGAATTTAGACTTTCAGAGGGATGTGTTTGGGAGAGCAGTGGAGTGAGCTTTAAAAAGTGAGGAAAGCAGGAGGCAGTCAGTGGTGTGCTGGGAGATAGAGCTGGATGGGTACCTTGGAGCTTGAAGATTCAACTAAGAGAAATGGACTTTGTTGACAAATATTTCCAACCTGGTGCTCAGAGGTTCTTACTGGATAAAAATTAGGGAGCTGTAAAAGGAAATTGAGCAGAAGAAATACAGGATAAATACCGAATGACCAGGGTGGTCAGCTGCTGATCATCAAAATAGTTTCCAGTCTTCCATCCCCTGAAATTAATTGGTTTTAATTGTTTGTGTAAGCGCCTGATTCTCTTAATTATGAGGAGTGTTTTGCACATAGCTTTTCATACATTTGTTCTTACAGGTAAATGAAATCTTTTGAAACAGACTGATGGCTTATATAAGAGCCTTTCAAAATCCTTTTACTCGGCAGTGGTAATAGAGGTAATATTTACCTCTTAAGTGAGTCTCTCATCTCACCCCAAATTGAGAAATACCAGCTAGCATTCTTACCATTTAAACTTTTTCTTGGTGAAGATGGCCCTAATAATACTCATTTGTAATTTTTTACAATCCTTGCTTACTGAAACAGTGCAGTCTGATGGGCTGCTCAAGTGTTTTCTTTAAATCACAGATGATTATAGATCTAGAAAAACTTGGTAAGTTATTAAGTAAATTACATGGTTTTTTTTAGGTATCTTAATGCAATTCAAACGATGTGTCCACATATTCTCCGCTATTTGACCACAGCAGTCATAACAAACAAAGATGTTCGAAAACGCCGGCAGGTGCTAAAAGATCTGGTCAAAGTTATTCAGCAGGTAAAAAGTAAAATCTGTATTGATTTTTAAAATGTGCCTAAACTTTAACCTCTTTTTCTTGAAGAAGTAGGACTCTTAGATCTTACAGTGAAGAGAGTGAAAGTCGCTCAGTCGTCTCCGACTCTTCTCAACCCCGTGGCCTGTACCGTCCATGGAATTCTCCAGGCCAGAATACTGGAATGGGTCGCCTTTCAATTCTTCAGGGGATCTCTCCAACCCAAGGATCAAACCAGGATCTCCTGCATTGCAGGCAGATTCTTTACCAACTGAGCTATCAGTTTAGCTATCAGGCTAAAAATCTTTTAAAAAGTAGGAGGAAAGTATACATGAAAAGAAAAGAGCCCCAAATGGGCATATGCTGCCTTCCAGTTCAAGATACATTTATGGTAGATGTGGCATGAATGAAGACTGCTCTCTGCTAGTTGGATACTTAATATACATTGTGTATTAGTGTTCTTACTGCAAAGAGTAAAGGAGATCTGGAGCCTGGATTCTTTTTTGAAGGACACTACCTACATAATAGCAGAGTAGTTAATCTTGACATAATTTTAATAGTACCCATGTTGTGCAAAAGCTATAGCACTGCTGCTTGGTTTTTAGTGAATTTCTCAACAATAACTGTGGGTTCAAAAAGAACTTAAATATTTATTTTATCTAAGAATAATTTAGATAGAAAAAGGCAGTTTTATTCATCAGAATATGAATACACTGTTACTTGGAGAAGTTCATCACTATTCATTGACTAAGGGAGACTTTTGGCAGTAGAGGAATTTGAAAGCTTTCGGAATGGTTCTAGGATGACCATTTAGAGAACTTGGTTTAGAAGGCATCATAAGGTTAAGGTGTGGCCTTGAATTAGGATATAAGCAATTGCTTTGAGAAGATAGTACTTGGTAATTTGTTAGAAACTAATGGTAAGGGAGGAGAAAATAGGAAGATTGGGGGCAGTCTACTACTAAACAGTGTTGAATCAAATCCAGCTTAACCTTTGACTTAATTTTACAGGAGTCATACACGTATAAAGACCCAATTACAGAATTTGTAGAATGCTTATATGTTAATTTTGACTTTGATGGGGCTCAGAAAAAGCTAAGGGAATGTGAATCAGTAAGTATAAATTTTTGCTTACAAATTAATAATTCTTTAATTTGAGGGTATTATAAGAATTAACCTAACAGGGTTTTATTAATTATGTCAGAAATGTTTATTAATCTTAAAATGGCAGACTGTTTAGAAATGTGTTGGGTCGAAGACATTTTTGATTTTATTACCATGTGTCTACCCCTTTTGTTAACAGTTGGTTAAAACATTAAGGGCTTTTAAATTCACACATAATTTCATGTCTTATCCTGAATGAATAAAAATATGTGAAATGCTTTATTTGTATAAGCAAGATAATATCAAGTTTTACATCACAGTTGTGGTTCCAGCTTGTTACATAAACAGGCCTAATTTGTAATTTTTCTTACGATATTTTAACATTTGCTATAAATCAGTCAAGCTAAGAGTGAATTTTTAAACTAGTGTCTTCTGTTAGCTGGCAGAAACTAAGGTACTGTCAGAGCATCTGAAAAAGTTGGACTTACAGTCTTTTTTCTTAGTAAGTTTTCAAGTTTTGAAAAACTAAGAATTACTTGTTAAATGCATTTACCAAATCTGTAAGTAAGTATGCCTTTAGAGGTGATTTTCAAACATTGAACAAAGTTTGTAACAACTTGTGTATATGTAGTACAACAACTTGTGTACATGCAATCAAATGCGACATTATTAAATATTGGTGTTTATTGTAATACTAAGTATCTAGGCCATGCCAGGCAGTGGGGCACTTGGTTGCTGTTTTTGAAGTTAAAATATTGTCTTTTAATTATGATACATCTGTGAAATAGGTGTCACCCTTTGAATTTGTTTCTCCTGTGGCTTTCCGGTCTACTTATTATCACAGAAGTATGCATATTTTAGTCCATATCTACATTAAAAAGCTGGAAATATGTTATCTACAGAGCATTACTTTAGGTTAATGACAGGACAAAGCCGCTTTGTTGTAAGGTTGTTGAGGTCATCAGTGGAACAAGGAAATGTAGTTTTTAGCTCTTTTTCTTGTAGCATTCATTTTCTTATTTGCATTTTTAGAGACTTGAATATAGTGTTCTAAAAAGTACTATGAAGTAGAACCTGTGATATTAGATGAGAGAGTTGTAGTGAAAGGAATAATGAGTAAAGAACAAAGAACATATTTGAGACAAATTTTTAAAATTGCCCATCGGCATTTATAATTTTTTCCTCTTATATTTTATTCATATAGGTACTAGTGAATGATTTCTTCTTGGTGGCTTGTCTTGAGGACTTCATTGAAAATGCCCGTCTCTTCATATTTGAGACTTTTTGTCGCATCCATCAGTGTATCAGCATTAAGTAAGAATACTGATTTAATTTATACTTTCTACTTTTAAATTCCTATAAACTTTGATTTATTGTAAAGTTACAGTTACCAAGATTCCAGTTAATTGGATTTCTATTGTATTTCTCTGTGCTATAGTAGAAAAAGGAAATGTCATAGTGATTTATTAAAAATCCTAACTTTTGTTTGAATTCTGGGATGCTTCAGATCCTTCTTATTTCCATATATGTGGGAAAGCATGATTTTTGAAAATTACTTCAAGGCAGTATTATGATTGTCAGAGAGTTACCTTTTAAAAGAATACTATTACACCATTACATAGGGAGAAAAGAGTGATGACCAGTTTTAGAATGGTTTTCAACATGAGTTCACTTAAGGAATCAGTCCTTAGTAAATTGGAGATGCTGTTGAAAAGACCACATTTGGTAATTATTTCAGTTAATTGAATTTATTTTATTTAATTATATGTTTGAATTCTCATAGTAAACTCCTGTGACATCCTAAAATGTTGAAACATGGAAAAGTTATGGAGAATTTCAGTTGAAATTTTCTCTGTTATGTGAGGAAATTGTTGGGAAAAATTGTGAAACTTACATAACTTATTAGAAACTGATTTTATGTATTAGAAATTGAAAAATAGCAGTGTCCTTGACCACAGATGAAGTCAAGCAGTAAATGCTCCTTAAATGTTTAAAAACTTACTATGTTAATGTTTGCCTCTTAGGAATTGTATGTACACCAAAGTTTTTCTTTAGAGCCTTTGGTTTTCACTGTCATCCATTCTTGCTTGCCTTATTTTAGTGGGTTGTCATTGAAGTGGTTATTCAGAGTTAGAATTACAGTGTGAACATGGGTCTTTTCCTTTGGGGTTGAAGTTTTGACCTTATTTAGTACTTTATTATAGCTAGCAGACATACTGATATAATTTTAAGAATCTGGTTCCCAATCTAGTTCCCTTAAGGAATACATGGAAATACCTAGCAGTCATTAGTCATGAAATGCATTAGTCATGAAATGCATTATCTATATAAGTATACATATTTATGTATATGCACAAGCAGATAAAGGAAGAGCCCCCTTTCACTTTGTTTTGCGTGCACTTCTGTTCGGCTTTCCTCCTGACTCCGTGGAACCATACGACTGACTCTGTGGAACCATATGACTGACTCTGGAAACCCAGTTTTATGAAACACTGATTCAATACAACTCCTTTGTTTTGTAGCTCCCTCTTTATAGCTGAGAAACTGAAGGCTCAGAGACATTAAGCAGCTTAGGTCTTACTTAATGCAAGATTCTGAGCTAATAGCTCTCTGACATTCATTGTCTTGACCCTGGTTATAAATTCTTTCTTTTTCATTGTGAGCAATTGATATTTTTAGAAATAGCCGATTTAGACTAATTTGTCATTAGTGTATCATTTGAGCCAGAGGATAAAGATGGAAAAAACCATGAGTCAGTGTTTAATTTTTTGTCCAGAATCTGTAGAGTTTTGTTTTTTATCTTACAAATATAGATTCCCTGAAGCCACCACAAACTTTCTGAATCCAGTTTTCTGTGTTATGCTGTGTAGGACTTCTGTGTTATACTAAATAGGGCTACTTTACTGGTCTAGTTAGGGTGATTATTCCAAAACACATCTAAGATTGAGAACATTGCATCAGGTCACAAAATTTTTTTAGGCACATAGTTATAGCCTGCTAGGGTAGTGGATTGAAAAATGAGTGATTTAATATTTTTAGTATGCAGTGAATTAACAGGGTAGAGGACAAGCATAAAGTACAGCTTCATGTGAATAAACAGTTATTCTTAGTGCAACAATGATATCTCAGATTCTAAGGTTTGAGGGGTGGTACCGGAGAGTATGGGGGCCAGTAGGACTCAGTCCAGGGGCCTAGGCTTCTTCATGTTTTTGGAACTGCTTTAATAGGTTAGAAATATGACAGAAAATAATGTTAAGCATCTAAATTGGGCTTTTATAAATACAGCAACTATCTTCAGTCAGACACCAGGGACTTGGAATCCATGATAATGACCAAACTAGCTATTGTTTACATTCAAACAGTATATAGAAAAAAATTGCTGTTCTCTAGTTCAGAGGTTTTTAAGCCTAGCTATACATCAGAATCATCTGGAGAACTTAAAAAACCACCAATAACTTAAACTTAAGAATGGATTTTTCTGGCTTTACCACAAACCTTCTGAATCACAATCTCTGGGATCAAGACTTGAGAATCTGGTTTAAAGGTTCTCAGGTCCAACCCCTAAAAAATTAAAGCATTCTCAGAATGGGAAGGGGCAGATCTCAGCACCTGTAATTTTCAGAGCTCCTCTCAATAATTCTGGTGTAAGAATTAATGAAGAAATACTCTGTGCCCTTTACAATTTCCTTCAATGGTAACATTTGGTGAACCATAGTAAAATACCACAACCACCCTATTGATGTTGATACATTCAGATACAGAACATTTCGGACACCACACAAATTCCTCAGACTGCTCTTATATACCCATACCGACTTCCTTCTCGCCTCCTATGAACCCTGGGCAACCATTCATCTGTTTGCTATTTCTGTAATTTTGTCATTTAAAGGATGTGCAGAACTTTTTAAAAAGTAGTGTTCAGGGTAGTCCTCTTCTTCCTGAAGAGGATAAATGCATATGATACAGATGATGATATAACTAGTTAAGAGCAGTTTAACTATGACAATTTTTGAAAGAAGAAAATATTATAGATGTGAATGAGTGCCAGGCACTGGATAGAAAGTAGAGAACACAGCCTCGGAGCTTAAAATCCAGAGGAAGAAACAGATAAGATAAGATTATAATTAGGATAGGCATTTTGAAGAAAAATACAGAGTAATTAGAATAACATGGACATAATTTGTATACAGAAAAGTCAGAGAAGTAATTTGGATCGAAGTTTCACTGAACCCTGATAGCTCTCTAAAATATCTTTAAGTAGACTCTTTTCCATCGTATACTAATTATGACAAATCACTCCATTTACTAGTTTACGCTGGCCTATCTCTGCTTCTAATTAATTTAGTTATTTGATATTTGATCTTTTTTAGGGCTAGGGGGAAGGATTTGTCTCTGTCTTCCTTTCTTTCCCCTAGTGGACACAAATCAAATGCTATTCAGCATTTTAAAGCCAATGGTTGTTTATTAAATAACCCTTTCCATTTGTGATTTGGAACATTCTCTGTTGATAGGATTCTTCACTAAATGGCACATGTGACAGTCTTATCTTTATAAAAATGTATATTAAGAATGTTTTTATCAGTTTATACACAGCCCTATAGATTTATAGGATAAATTACAAATCTGTTTACCATGAAGTATGCAACATCTGTCAAAAAAGATTACTGTGGTGGGATTTAATTTAGTATAGCCGAATAGTTTATCAGATATGGTGTGTCTGAAATTTAAAAGCTGTTCTAGAATAATCCTTGGACGAGTTTTCAGTTGTAGATAAAAACAAAGTATGGAAGTAATATTTTGAATGTGTATGATAAACATGTTGGAGCATACATTAATATAATTTCCCTATGGGGGTTAGTTTTGGCTTTTCAGAAAAGTATGTATTTGCCAACTGCTCTTGCATTTAAGTTATGAAGTCATTCCACTTTGCTTACTTTATTCAGCAACATTTTAGATCTTAATATTTTTCTTAAAGGCTTTATTACAATATAGCAATTTATACTTAATTATACTTTGATATTAGAGATAAAAGGTGTGTTTCCAGATGGAGATTATTTTAAACAGCCATTATCGTTGTATTTCTGTGTTAATTATCAAGTAATATAGTGTCATTTTTGACTAATGAGATGTTGGTAAATTCAGTGAGAATTTTCATTTGTCATACAGAGCATTTCATGTCTCCGTTTTCTGCTGTTTTCTTTCTCCTATTTCCTCCTAATCTTACAGTTAAATACAGTTTACACTTAAGACTTACTTTTTAATTAATTGTCATAGGATATCCTTATAAAACACTGGAGCTCTTTCGATATATAAAATAGTTAGCCACAGTCTTCAGTGGAAAACAGGCCAGAGATTTCCATGACTTAATGGCTTAAGTCAGTATTTTTTTAAATAAGTTGTGCTTATCAACTAAAATTTGGAAAGCCAGGTTATTAAGCAGGTAATTGATAAGCTTCTGAAATTCTGGACCCCAAATCTTTATTTGTTAAGATACATCAGGGTAAGGGCTGTGGAAGGGTTCAGAAAAAGACTGTCGAAAAGATTAGTCATTGAAAACCTGATAGACAATCAGCCTAGAGTTGATGAAAGCCTAATTGGTTCTCTCGATTTAGATTTATATACCTTATGTTCTTAGGTGGGATGACTGGTCTTAATGCCTTCCCAGAAAGAAGAAAAGTATCTGATTTTGTGCTAAGAGTTATGAATATGTTTTACTAATGAAATTGAATAGAGGATAAAATAATAAATTTTTTTTTGTGCCTTAAAATAGCACTTAGGATTCTGTTTTTTCCCCTCTGCCCCAAAGGAATGAAGGCTTCCCAGGTGGCAAAGTATTAAAGAATGTACTTGCCAATGCAGGAGACACAGGGTCAGGAAGATCTCTGGGTCAGGAAGATCCCCTGAAGTATGAAATAGCAACCTACTCCCAATATTCTTGCTTGAAAAATTCCATGGACAGAGGAGCCTACTGGGCTAGTCCATGGGGTCACAAAGAGTTGGACATGTATGAGCATGCACACACATGCCAAAGGAATGATTTATGTATTTATTTAGTCAGAGTTATTACTAAGCTTTTCTTTTATGGTACTGACTTTGTATTTTATATAAAAGTTGTTTCTCGTAATAGGTTTATATGCTATTTACCTAATTTCTTCTAGGACCTCTATGACTTTATTTCCTCTGTTTGAATCCATCAAGGATTTATTTGGAAATAGAAAGTAGCTCCTCTCCCTATCCCCAAAATAGCCAACATGATTTATTGAAAAGCTGTTTTCTCCCACTTATTTGAAATGCCATCCATATTGTATTTGAAATTATTACTTGTTCATGGGACTTTTTCTCAATTCTTTAATCTTTTGTAAATTGTGTGTTAGTGTCTGAACTTAACATCAAATAAGTGCTAAGTTAATTTAGCACCTTGTTTCAAATAAGGTAGATTTGTAGTATGTTTATCTAGTATTCAATATTTGTTTTCTCTGGAATTGATAATGGCCACTTTCCTGCCATTTGCTTTGTTGTTTTCCTTAATGACTTTTTCATTAATTCCGCTTCAGACTCTTGCCAGCTTATAAATCTCTTTTCAAAATTGATTATTCTCTGAAGGGGCCTGATGGGCTGCGGTCTGTGGGGTTGCACAGAGTAGGACACGACTGAAGCGACTTAGCAGCAGCAGCATCTCTTATACAGGTGTTTTGTTTTCCTCCCTAGCAATGGGGAGAGGGGAGGTTTTTCTGGTGCCCATTGTCTGAAATTTTACAGTGATATGCCTTTGTATAGGTCTGTTTTAATTTTTCATATTTATTGTTGTTGTTAGTCACTAAGTTGTGTCCAACTCTTTGCAACCCT
The DNA here is from genome assembly GCF_001704415.2 of Capra hircus. Taxonomy (NCBI): domain Eukaryota; kingdom Metazoa; phylum Chordata; class Mammalia; order Artiodactyla; family Bovidae; genus Capra; species Capra hircus. Next base: position 25,891,476 of record NC_030821.1, on the reverse strand, counting down.
ATGGACTGCAGCATGCCAGACTTCCCTCTCTTCCACTATCTCCTGGAGTTTGCTCAAGTTCATGTCCATTGAGTCAGTGATGCTTTCTAACCATCTTATCCTCTGCCACCCTCTTCACCTTTGCCTTCAGTCTTTCCCAGCATCAGGGTCTTTTCTAATGAGTTGGCTCTTGGCATTGGGTGGACAAAGTGTTGGAGCTTCAGCATCAGTCCTTCCAGTGAATATTCAGGTTGACTTCCTTTAGGATTGACTGGTTTTATTTCCTTTTAAGGAGATCAGTTCTTCATATTAGACTCTTTAAATTTAGAAGTTCATGGCCTCCAGGTCTGGGAATTTTTCTTGAATTACAATTATTTATTTAACAGTTTCTTCTTTATGTTCACTGTTTATTCTTTCTGGAACTTCTGTTGTTCAGGTATTAGACCTCCTGGATCAGACTTCTAATTTTCTTATCGTTTCTCTATTTTCCATCACAATATCTTTGTTTTCTACACTCTGGGAGATTTTCTCCCAGAGAAATCTTCTGTGGATTAAAAATAGTCTCTGATGTTATTTTTCAATTTCCAAAAGAAAGACCTCTGTCACTCTTCTTTTTCTGAATATTTTTTATAGCATTCTGTTCTTACTTTATGAATGTAGTTCCACAGTTTATAATTTTACTAAGGATATTAAAGATACTTTTTGTTCTAGTTTTCTTAAAATTGAAATATAATTAACATATAGCAGAACATTAGTTTTAGGTGTATGACATAATGATTTGATATTTGTGTATATTGTGAAATGGTCACCTTAATAGGTGTAATTGACATTCATTGCCACACATAGTGGCAATTTTTTTCTCTTGTGATAAGATTTACTCTTAATTATAGTCCCCATGCTATACATTATATTCCATGGCTTATTTCTTCTATAACTGGAAGTTTGTACCTTTTGACCCTTCACCCAGTCCCACCCGTCCCCATCTCTTCTTTGTATCCATGAGCATTTTTTGTTTTGTTTTAGAGTCCACATATAAGTGAGATCATATGGTATTTGTTTTTTTTTCTTTTGGTCTGGCTTAATTCACTTGGCATACTGCCCTCAACATGCAAATAGTACAATTTCATTTTTTTAATGGTTAAATAACTGTGTGTATGTGTGTGTAATCACATTTGCTTTATTCATTCATCCATTGATGGCCACTTAGGTTGCTTGGTATTATAAGTAATGCTGCAGTAAATATGGGTTTACCTAAATCTTTTCTAGTTATAATTTTCATTTCCTTCATATAAATTTAAGTGGAATAGCTGGGTCATACTGGGTTCTATTTTTAGCTGGGTTCTATTTTTAATTGTTTGAAGAATCCACTTAGTGTCTTCCATAGTGATTGTACCAATTTACTTAACTACCAGCAATGCATCAAGAGTTTCCCTTTCTCCACATTCTTGCTAATACTTATTTCTTACCTTTTTAATGATAACCGTTCTAACAGGTATGAGATGGTATCTCATTGTTTTGATTTGTATATGTTTCTCTGATGATTAGTGATGTTGAGCATGTTTTCATGTACCTCTTAGCCCTCTGTATGTCTTCCTTGGAAAAATATTTATTCAGGTCCTCTACCCATTTTTAAATCAAATTGTTCGGGGGTTTTGTTTTTTTCTTTTTGGATGCTGAGTTAGTATGTGTTCTTTCTATATTTTGGATATTAACCCCTTATATATGTGGTTTGCAATATTTTCTCCCACTTGGTAGGTTACTTTTTCATCTTGTTGATAGTTTCTTTTACTGTGCAGGGGCTTTTTAGTTTGATGTTTATTTTTGCGTTTGTTACCTTTATGTTTGAATTTATTTTGGTATCAGATGTAAAAAGTCCTCACAACGACATATGTCAAGAACTTACTGCTTGTGTGTGTGTGTGTGTGTGTTTTTTTTTTAATTTTTTATTTTTTTTTTAATTTTAAAATCTTTAATTCTTACATGCGTTCCCAAACATGAACCCCCCTCCCACCTCCCTCCCCACAACATCTCTCTGGGTCATCCCCATGCACCAGCCCCAAGCATGTGTTTTTTAAAGGAGTTTTATATTTCCAGGTTTTTTTAATGTTCAGTTCTTTAATTCATTTTGAGGTAATTTTTGTATATGGGGTGAGGACTGGTCCAGTTTCATTTGTTTGCATGTAATTGTCCAGTTTTCCCAGCACCATTTGTTGGAAAGTGACTGTTCTTTTCCTATTGTATATTCTTGCCTCCTTTGTCATAAAGTAACTTACCATATATGCTTCAGTTCGAGCTCTCTATTCTGTTCCATTAATCTGTGTGTCTATTTTTATGTCAGTAGCATACTGTTTTGATTACTATAGCTTTGTGATATAGTTTGAATCAAGGAATGTGAAGCCTCCAGCTTTGTTCTTTTTTCTCAAGGTTTGTGAAAGGCTATTTGGGGTTTTGGGCTTCCCTGATGGCTTAGATGGTTAAGAATCCGCCTGCAATGTGGGAGACCTGGGTTCGATTCCTGTGTTGGGAAGGTCTTCTGGAGGAGGGCATGGCAACCCACTCCAGTATTCTTGCCTGGAAAATTCCATGGACAGAGGAGCCTGGTGGGCTACAGTCCATGTGTTTGCAAAGAGTCAGACATGACTGAATGACTAAGCATGCATCTGGGGTTTTATGTGTTACTTAACATATTCAAGGACTTCCCTGGCAGTCCAGTGGTTAAAACTTCACCTTCCAGTGCAGGGAGTGCAAATTTGATCCCTAGTTGGGGAGCTAAAATCCCACATCCCTTGGGGCCAAAAAACCAAAACATAAAAAAGGAAGCAATATTGTAACAAATTCAGAACTTGAAAAAAATGATCCACATTAAAAAAAAAAAAAGTTCAGTATCTTGTGTCACTTGAGCAGGAGCGCTTTTCAACTAAAAGGTGTGAATAAGGGATTTAGACAAAATATGTAATGTATCTTTATTTTATTGAAGTATAATTGATTTATAATGTGTTAATTTCTGCTGTACAGCAAAGTGATTCATTTATATATGGGCTTCCCTGATAGCTCAGTTGGTAAAGAATCCATCTCCAACGCAGGAGACCTGGGTTCAATTCCTGGGTGGGTAAGATCCCCTGGAGAAGGGAATGGTAACCCACTCCAGTGTTATTTTATTGAAGTATAGTTGATTCATAATGTGTTAATTTCTGTACAGCAAAGTGATTCATTTATATATATATAAAATTGTAACAAATTCAACAAATATATATATATATATTCCTTTTCATCTTCCTTTCCTTTATGGGTTATTATGGGACACTGAATGTAGTTCCCTGTGCTGTTTTTTTTCATAGGACCTTGTTGGTTATCCATTCTCTAGTTAATAGTTTGCATCTGCTAATCCCATATTCCCAGTCCATCCCTCCCCCAGCTCTCCTCCTTTTTGGCAGCCACAAGTCTGTTTTCTATGTCTGAGTCTGTTTCATAGATAAGTTCATTTGTGTCATATTTTAGATTCCACATGTAAGTTAAATCATATGGTATTTGTGTTTCTCTTTCTGACTTAATTCACCTAGTATATCTTTAGGTCCATCCATGTTGCAGCAGATGGCATCATTTCACCATCTTCTTTATGGCTGAATAGTATTCTCTTGTGTGTATATACCACGTCTTTATCTGTTCATCTGTCATTGGACAGTTAGGTTGTTTCCATGTCTTGGCTGTTGGGAATAGTGCTGCTGTGAACATAGGGGTGCGTGCATCTTTTTGAATTATGGTTTTTTCTGGCTGTATCTCCAGGAGTGGTATTGCTGGGTCATATGGCAGCTCTGGTGTTTTGAGCAACTTCTGTGCTGTTTTCTACAGTGGTTGCACCAATTTACATTCCCATCAACAGTGTAGGAGGGTTCCTTTTCTCCACACCATCTCCATTATTTGTTTGTAGACTTTTAATGGTGGCCATTCTGACTGGTGGTCATTGTAATTTTAACTTGCATTTCTCTAATAATTAGCAGTTATTAGCTATCTGTATGTGTTCGGAGAAATGTTTGTTTAGGTTTTCTGCCCGTTTTTTCAATTAGGTTTTTTTGTTCTTATTTAGTTACGTGAGCTGTTTGTATATTTTGGAAATTAAGTCTTTGTCAGTCACATCATATGCAGGTATTTTTCACAGTCAATAGGTTGGCTTTTTGTTTAGTTTCTTTTACTATGCAAAAGCTTGTGTTTGATTGTTCCATTTGTTTACTTTAATATTTATTGCCTTGGGAAACTGACCTAAGAAAACAGTATGGTTTACGTTAGGAAATATTTCACCTATGTTCTCTTCTCAGAGTTTTAAATCGTGTCATGTCTTAAATATAAGTTTTTAAACCTAAAATGTCTTCTTTAAGCTGCCTGCAGACACGGTTGAGATTTTAATGTTACCTGAATAATCTGGAAGTTATTTTTGAGTTTGAAACTTAGACTGAATTGGGATTTTTTTTTCCCCAGAAATTCTGCCTTTTGATATATTTTGTCTTTTAATTGATAAACTGAATTCTTTTAAATAACACAAAATAAGCATGGTGTAGGATAGCTAAAGGCAAGTTTTTGTTTCTTTAAGCTTTAATAAGATACTTATTTTTTATTTTTAAATCTTTACTTTTTTTTTTTTTCATAAAATCAGCAAAATGTAAGAGAATTGTGGAGTTAGAGAACTTCCCTCTGTTATTTAATTTCTTTTACTGTGTATATTTTCCTGTTACTTAAAATGGATTATTACCACATTCTCTTATTCTTAAAGTGTTGGTAGCCTAGATAAGCTGAGAAGGTATCAATAATTTACTAATACTTCTCAGACCTTATTTCAGATTTTTTCTTTGACTTGATTTAATAAGTAGAGGTTCAACAAGCATATTGCAAAACAGTAAATCCTCAGAAGTGGGATTATGAGTCAGACCAGGCGCATGTTTGTGGGTCTTGATGCATGTTGTCAGATTGCTCCAGCCAGGATGGAGTAGAAGACTTAGAATATGTATGTAAAGAAAGAAGAGGAATAGAAAATTCTAAGTAGAGTTATACAGAATAAAATTGTCTTTCTTTTGTTTTATAACTTGACATTAAATATTTCCATTCATAAATTATCCCCAAACCTCCAAACGAGAACTGGTTAAACCCTTTCACACTCACATAGCTCCTTCCTCTTTTTCCTTCTTACACTTAAAATAGTTTATATATTTGGAGGATTAGGTGCTTGTCCCCTACTCCCCAACTCCACCTTTAAACTTTTATTAAAGTGGAAGACAGACTGTATGTTGTCACAAGCATCTAACACAATTCATGTTTTGTTGAATAAGTGACAGGAAAGGAAAAGAATTGGTTTGGTTTGGGTGGGCTGTGGTATTCATGAGGAAGAAGACTGAAAAGTTCAATTGTAGCTAAATTGTAGAGAACCATGAAACTTGGAAGTTTGAATTTTATTGTTTTGGTAGAAGGGCTCATATTTTTGAAAGGAATTTAGGAATAAGCTGGTAGTCAGGCTTTAGGACTAAGCTGGCAACTATGTAAAATAATAAGGTGAGACTCAAGAGGCAGATTAGTTAGAATATTATGAAACAGTCACAAAGCCTGCACTGGGGTAGTAACTAGGATAGGAATCAGACAGTAAGTTGTTATTAATTGCCTCCTCTCTACTGGGCATCATGCTAATTGCTGGATATATAGACATGAACAGGGAAGCTGTGGTGCATGCTCTTGGGTTACATGGTCAGTCTATCATGAAAGCAGATACACTGTTACACAACTACAGCTCTATGAAAGTGAAAGTGTTAGCTGCTCAGTTGTGTGCAACTCTTTGCAACCCCATGGACTCTAGCCTGCCAGGCTCCTCGGACCATGGGATCCTCCAGGCAAGAATACTGAAGTATGTAGCCATTCCCTTCTCCAAGGGATATTCCCCACCCAGGGATCGAACCCAGGTCTCCTGCGTTGGACGTGGATTCTTCACCATCTAAGCTACCAGAGACTATGAATGCTCTGCAGAACAACAGAGAATCGTGAAAACATCAAACTGATACATAATGGTTGGGAGAAGTGTCTTGGAAGGCCAGTGAGGGTACTGTTTTCTCTGATACCCATGTAACACTAAGTGAAGAAAAAGGTGTATTAGCCTTTGAAACAAAAGGCACAACATTTGCAAAGACCCTGAAGTGGTTTAAAACATGTCATAGTTAATGAACAGTGAGGTTTAGTCTGTTTGGTGGAGAGGAGAGTCTTTCAAGATGAAAGTAGTTTGGTAGGGAACTTTGATTAGAGTCAGTGGTTAAAGAGAGAACTGATAGGACTTCTCAATGGCTCAGATGGTAAAGAATCTGCCTGCAATGCAGGAGACCTGGGTTTGGTCCCTGGATCAGGAAGATCTCCTTGAGAAGGGAATGGCTACCCACTCCTGGCGGGCTACAGTCCATGGAGTCAGAAAGAATCAGATACAACTGAGTGACTAAGCACAGCAGACATTATGCAACTGTAAGGCCTTGGTTACTCTGCTTGAGTTCTTAGTCACTTTATAGTATCCAATACAGTAATCCTGAATGTTTCATTATAATTTTAATTATGTAAACAGCCTCCATAAAGAGCTTTCATTTATAGTTTTAAAAATCTTTTAAAAACTGACTATACCCACTTAGTAGCTACTAGGAATAACATATCTGTGTTTTAAAAGCAGTGTGTGGAGATCTTAAAGATTGAAGTTTTAATATATTTCGTACAGATTGTTTCATTTGTGCTTTTCAGAGTAAAATGGTCTTGGCTTCACTTTAAAGAGTTGTATTTTGGGGAAATGGAGGAGACATACAAAAGAGAAATTGTTACAGGAGTTGATAAAATAATGTTTTGGAAAATATGTTCTTTACCTTTAGAGTAGCAGCTTCAGCTCAAAGTATTAGGCAATAGCTTATTTTAGCAGTGCAGAAGAAAATGAAATGTACACATTTCTAAAATAAGTCAAGTACCAGTAGGAAAAACACGGAGTTTATTGAGAAGCCATAGAAACACCAGCTGCAGGAATTTTTCCTAGTCAAAAAAATGCCTTGTTGTTTCAGTAAAATGACACACTTCCCTATTTTTAGTAACATAAATAAAATAGGGTTTGCTTAGAGAACAATGATAAAGAGAATAAAATGAAACCTGATCATGAAATTGAAGTAGTAGTCATGGACTAATTGTTCTTTGTTTGCTGAGAATATGTACTTAAGGCAAAATTGATCATAAAAAGAGAACAGAACTTGACATGTAAATCAAGGAGTTTTATGGTCGAGTTGGCTCATACTCATCATCATGATGTTTTTTAACTTCAAGCTTATTTTAGGGATAAATTTTAAATGATTGCCTTCATTGATTTACCAGTAACTTTAATGATAGCCTAACTTTTTATATTTGGAACGAAATCCTTCTCTTTGTCAGTAAACATGAAATAGAAATAGCACCGATTATATTATTCCCATAAAGGTATTTTTGTTAACTTGATTGATTACTTTTGGATTAAGACTTCTACAATTACATAGCTATATGATTTCAATGTATTAAAAATTTATACTTTAAAATTGGGAGTGCTATCAGGTTAGGAATTTTGATATTCTTTTTTTTTTTTTTTCCGTTAAAGTAGTGATAATATTAGAAGACCTGCAAGTGTATAATATCTTCATTGAAGACGAGTAAAAGAGGAGAGTTAATATTTGTGTCCAAACACCTGTATTTAGGGCTTCCCTGGTGGCTCAGAGGTTAAAGCGTCTGCCTGGAATGTGGGAGACCTGGGTTCGATCCCTGGGTCGGGAAGATCCCCTGGAGAAGGAAATGGCAACCCACTCCAGTACTCTTGCCTGGAGAATCCCATGGAGGGAGGAGCCTGGTAGGCTACAGTCCACGGGGTCGCAAAGAGTCGGACACAACTGAGCGACTTCACTTCACTTCACCTGTATATGCATATATGTATACCATCCTTTTAAATATTATACATGCATACATAGATACTCTTTCATCATTTGACTGACTGACTTACCTGCTATGAAGGCTTGTGTTTGTGTTAATCCTGATAAATTAAGCCCTGCAGTGGCCTCTTTTTCAAGAGGCTTCTGATCATTAATTAGAAAATGCAAATTGGTTGATGACATCAAAGACTTTAAATCAGGGTCTTGGTGTCTGTCATCTTTCTCCTTCCCCCTCTCCTCCGTTCGTGTTTTTTCTGTATGTATGTCTCTTTTTACTTAAACTCAGTGGCCATTTAGGTATCTATAGTGTACAGTTCAAGGGAGTGTCCTTAGTGCAGAAGAAAATGAAATTCAACAGCCCTGAATTTTAGTTATGTGCTGCATTTTATTATTCTTAATTTCTGATGCTCCTTGTAATGGGTTTTAATGTCTATAATCATTACACATTGTACAACATTTTACTCCCTTAGATCATTAGTAGTGGAGCACTACTAAGTAAGATACTTTTATGGAAGTTAGAAGGATTTGTGTAAATACAGAATATGGGGCCCTCCCTTCAAAAACCTTAAATCTGTTAGGTGAAATGAGCTAGATTGTGAACAGCTCAAGAAAATAGCACAAACATGAACAATGCAATTTTAAGAGTCATAATATTTAAGAGAAGATGACCCATAAGTACTTAAAAGTTTCCATATAGAGTATAGGTCAGAGACTGTGTATATAAAACTAAGTTTTTAACTCAGTTAATGTCATTTTATTTCTTTTTTCTTTTCCATTAGCATGTTGGCAGATAAACTGAACATGACTCCAGAAGAAGCTGAAAGGTGGATTGTAAATTTGATTAGAAATGCAAGGCTGGATGCCAAGATTGATTCTAAATTAGTGAGTGTTGTCTGTGCTATGTACTAGATATCAGTTGCTGATTATTTTATATTTTGGGAGGAAGTTTTTGTTGGGACATTTATTCTAGAATTTTTGTTTTAATGTATAATAGTTTTTTTGAAGGCAGCAGCAATTTCCTGGTTTTTTGTTGTTGGATGAATATTGTCGTCTGTACTGTGCATAAAAATATTTGCAACATACATCTAGGTTGTGATGTCATACTTATAACTTAAGAAACTCAATTGTTAACGTTATAGGACCAATTTTTCTCTCTCATTTTAGGGTCATGTGGTTATGGGTAACAATGCAGTCTCACCCTATCAGCAAGTGATTGAAAAGACCAAAAGCCTTTCATTTAGAAGCCAGATGTTGGCCATGAATATTGAGAAGAAACTTAATCAGAATAGTAGGTCAGAGGTAAGAACCACACATCTTCTGTTGTCTCAAATTTGGCAGTAAATAATATAATTGTTACATGGGCATCATTTGAGAACAAATTAATTTTGGTTGTGTCTGGTTTTGTATTTGGGGGTAATTTTATTTAAGAATCACTAAACTGAAAAGATTTTTCTTAGATTTTTGTGCATTAGTTAGGAAACAAAAATTAAATTATGTGTTCCTAGTTTTATTACAAGTGGGTTTTTTTTTCTTTTACCCTTCCTGTGTGCCTTCATTATGTCATTTCCTTAGTGTTTTCAACACATCATTTTGATACTGGCAGATGATAAGTTACATGTGTTATCTCTCTTTCAAGTACTTGAAATTTCTGTTCCTTTAAAGAACTACTTCTGCAACAATGTTGATCTTATTATATTAGTGTTGATTTTACAAAATTTGACTTTATCTGATATTCATATTTAAGTGTCAGAAAAATAGATTTCCACTTTGGGTAGAAATCCTGCATATTAGATATTAAAGGAATTTGAATAGCCTTGAAATTTTGGGATTCCAAACTACCCCTGATACTTTTCAGGCATTATGATTACTTACAGCTGGAGGGTAGAAAGTTTTTAGAAAACAGTCAAGCTGCGTTCAAGGATCTCATCTGATTGAAGTTTTTAACAGATTTGTGTCCTTAGCATAGTCCTTCAGTTTTAAACTTTATTGTCCTTTCCTATTCCATCCAAGTGTAGAATTAACTGAGCCTGAAAAATAACTAACGTGTAGTTGTTATTTCTGTATGCTTAAGGGTCAAGTTGTATTGTTTGGGGTTATAATATTGGTGATATTGTCATTGTTATACTTTTAAATGGTCAAAAACTGTATCAGATGGTATTTTGTTGTGTTGTTCGGAAACACCTCACATTTGGTAATTGAGGAAGTTGTTAAAGTCGTGGAGAATAGATTGGCAGAAGTGTGGCTAAAAAATACTAGTGTCACTTTTTTTCAAAGTTGGCTTTTCAGAAATTATTTCTTTTCATCCTGTTGATTTCTTTTTGTGTATTTTAGGCTCCTAACTGGGCAGCTCAGGACTCTGGCTTCTACTGAAGAACTGTACAGAAAAATTGAAAAACCTGTAAAAGAAAGGTGAAATAATAAAACCATTATATAAAGGTGAAACCTTTTAGAAACAACGTATTTAGTATAATTTTGGAGAATTTGAATAAAATTGACCATTTTATTTCTTTGTGTATGTAAGTGTGTGATTTTTTTTTTTAACTTTTCATTTTGGAATAATTATATCAATAGTTTTCCAATAAGTTGCAAAAATAGCAGAGAGAGGTCTTATGCAACCTAAATATAGTTTTTCCCAATTTTTTCCTTGTATGTTCCTATAATCCAATCTCAAACTGGGGTATTGATATTGGTACAGTGGTATGAATAACTCTGTGTGCCATTTTATCACTTTTTGTGTTACCATCTCTACAGTCAAGATACAGAGCTCTCATCATCATCAGGAAGGTCTCCTTATGCTACCCCTTTGGAGTCATGCCTACTCCAACCAGCTCTAACACCTGACAGCCACTGATGTGTTCTCTTTATCTGTAGTTTTATTATATGAAAGTGTTAGTCACTCAGTTGTGTCCCACTCTTTGTGACCCCATGGACTGTAGCCTGCCAGGCTCCTCTGTCCATGGAATTCTCCAGGAAAGAATACTGGAATGGATAGCCATTCCTTTCTCCAGGAGATTTTCCTGACCCAGGGTTGGAACCTGGGTCTCCCACATTAAAGGCAGATTCTTTACCATCTGAGCCACAGTGGAGATATAATCTTGTCATTATGAGAACGTTATAGCAACAGTATATGACTTTTTTTGAGGTTAGCTTTTTCTGCTCAGAATCCCCTTGAGATCTGTTCAAGTTATCATGTATGTCTGTGGTTTGTTTCTTTTTATTTCTAAGTTGTGTTCCATGATATTAATGTACCACATTGTTTGACCTGTACCTCTTTTAGAATAGTTTGATTGTCTCCAGTTGGGGCTATTAGCAAATAAGGCTACCACTTCTTAATGCCTTAGTTAAAGTGGCTCTTTAGTCACTCGCTAGGCTACTACAGAGACTTAAATAGGAGTGTAAGCTGAATTTTGTAAATACCTTATTAAATATGATGTACATGTGTGTGTGCACATACACAGAGTTAAACACACAGAATATTAAACAGAGTTAAATATTCAAGAAGTATATACAGTCCCCATTAGTCTCCTTTACCTACAAGTGGTTTGATTTTCCACTTTGTTGAACTAAAGCCCAGTCACATAACAGAAATATCTATTAACTGGTCTCAACAAATGGTACAAAGATAAAAGATACATGCATATTTTTCTTTTATTTGACACCTGATCAGGCCACCATTAACACACAGTTAAGTTCGGAGAATACAGGTCAGATCTGGTGCTTGTGTTGTGTTCAGATCTCTGGTTTGTGGTATTGGTTCTTCTAAACTGTAATGCAAAGGTGCTGAAACTAGAGGGGAAGATTCCCAAAGAGGATAAGCCAAATGCTAATTTTTGACTCATCTATAACCAGTGTTGTGAGAATGCCAAGTTTAGAGGACCGCTTATAGTACAAAATGATCAAGGTTCATAAAGAAAATACCAAAAGGTGGCATATCAGTAACTAGATAGAAGTAGACCCTTATTACCTCATGTAGGAGCTAATTCCTTGGATCAAAAGTACTGATCTGTAATAAATGGAGCAATAGTTATATAAAATTGCATGTGTTAGTCAGGCTATATTGAAATGGGAAGGGTGTTAAGATGCCTTTGTTTCCATCTTCACCAGTGACCCGAGGGCAAAATGTTCTGAAAACATCATTAACACTCACTTTTTAAGTCAGTTGTTCAACCAAGGTGTTAATAGCAAAGATTTCTAGGTGATTATATCACTAGCAATTAAAACCAAGTCTGGCAGTTACTTCATTTGTCATAGTGGACCAATAAAAACTGTAGGGAGGAAAGAGAATTTGTCAGGGATTTTTAACACCTATATGTGTAAATAACCCAAAGGGAAGAAAAAGGAATCAAACATTTGACTGCCCTACTCATGCCTGGAAGCACTGAAAATTTGGTGTTAATATTTATATATTGTTGATGAGGAAACATACACAGATGGTTTACTCAAGGTCATACCTAGTAAACGTTAAAGCATGGAATTGAAAACAGACTTTTTCAGTTATATCACACTGTCTATCCTTACATCGTTATTGCTTTATAAATTCTTCCAGACTAAGTTTACATAGGGTTAGAGGATATATGTTTAGTAGGTTGTAAACGAGGATCTTGATTCACAAAACCATCTCATTATCTTGAAATGAGAGCAGAGGGTGTATTTTTTAACCAATATAATCATTTGATACTATTTGGTTCCCAAAAGGACCTATTGGAATATATAAAACTTTAATGACTATCTGATTTTTTTTATATTTAAATGTTCTTTCAAGATTATATACTATATAAAGTTCAGTTCAGTTCAATTTAGTCACTTAGTCATGTCTGACCCTTTGCGACCCTATGAACTGCAGCATGCCAGGCCTCCTTGTCCATCACCAACTCCCAGAGTCCACCCAAACCCATGTCCATCAAGTCGGTGATGCCATCCAACCATATCATCCTCTGTCGTCCCCTTCTCCTCCTGCCCTCAATCTTTCCCAGCATCAGGGTCTTTTCAAATGAACACCACATCAGCTCTCCACATCAGGTGGCCTAAGTATTGGAGTTTCAGCTTCAACATCAGTCCTTCCAATGAACACCCAGGACTGATCTCCTTTAGGATGGACTAGTTGGATCTCCTTGCAGTCCAAGGGACTCTCAAGAGTCTTCTCCAACACCACAGTGCAAAAGCATCGATTCTTTGGTGCTCAGCTTTATAGTCCAACTCTCGCATACATACATGACTACTGGAAAAACCATAGCCTTGACTAGACGGACCTTTGTGGACAAACTAATGTCTCTGCTTTTTTATATGCTGTCTAGGATAGTCATAACTTTCCTTCCAAGGAAAGCATCTTTTAATTTCATGGCTTCAGTCACCATCTGCAGTGATTTTGGAGCACAGAAAAATAAAAGCCTGACACTATCCCCATCTATTTGCTATGAAGTGATGGGACCACATGCCATGATCTTAGATTTCTAAGTGTTGAGTTTTAAGCCAGCTTTTTCACTTCCTCTTTCATTTTCATCAAGAGGCTTTTTAGCTCCTCTTCACTTTCTGCCATAAGGGTGGTGTCATCTGCATATCTGAGGTGATTGATATTTATCCCGCCAATCTTCGTTCCAGCTTGTTCTTCCACCCCAGCGTTTCTCATGATGTACTCTGCATGTAAGTTAAATAAGCAGGGTGACAATATGCAGCCTTGATGTACTCCTTTTCCTATTTGGAACCAATCTGTTGTTCCATGTACATTTCTAACTGTTGCTTCCTGACCTGCATACAGATTTCTCAAGAGGTGGGTCAGGTGGTCTGGTATTCCCATCTCTTTCAGAAATTTCCACAGTTTATTGTGATCCACACAGTCAAAAGACTGTGGCATAGTCAATAAAGCAGAAATAGATGTTTTTTCTGAAACTCTTGCTTTTTCAATGATCCAGGAGATATTGGCAATTTGATCTCTGGTTCTTCTGCCTTTTCTAAAACCAGCTTAAACATCTGGAAGTTCATGGTTCATGTATTGCTGAAGCCTGGCTTGGAGAATTGTAAGCATCACTTCACTAGTGTGCGAGATCAGTGCAGTTGTGTGGTAGTTTGAGCATTCTTTGGCATTGCCTTTCTTTGGAATTGGAATGAAAACTGACCTTTTCCAGTCCTGTGGCCACTGCTGAGTTTTCCAAGTTTGCTGGCCTATTGAGTGCAGCACTTTCACAGCATCATCTTTCAGGATTTGAAATAGCTCAGCTGGAATTCTGTCACCTCCACTAGGTTTGTTCGTAGTGATGCTTTCTAAGGCCCACTTGACTTTGCATTCCAAGATGTCTGGCTCTAGGTGAGTGATCACACCATCGTGATTATCTGGGTCATGATTTTGTATAGTTCTATGTATTCTTGCCACCTCTTCTTAATATCTTCTGCTTCTGTTAGGTCCATACTATTTCTGTTCTTTATTGAGCCCATCTTTGCATGAAATGTTTCCTTGGTATCTCTAATTTTCTTGAAGAGATCTCTAGTCTTTCCCATTCTCTTGTTTTCCTCATTTTTTTGCATTGATTCCTGAGGAAAGCTTTCTTATCTCTCCTTGCTATTCTTTGGAACTCTGCATTCAAATGGGTATATCTTTCCTTTTCTCCTTTGCTTTTCGCTTTTTCATGGCTATTTGTAAGGCCTCCTCAGCCAGCCATTTTGCTTTTTCCATTTGTTTTTCTTGGGGATGGTCTTGATTCCTGTCCTGTACAATGTCACGAACCTCTGTGCATAGTTCATCAGGCACTCTGTCTATCAGATCAGTCCCTTAAATCTATTTCTCACTTCCACTGTATAGTCATAAGGGATTTGATTTAGGTCATACCTGAATGGTCTAGTGGTTTTCCCTACTTTTCTTCAATTTAAGTCTGAATTTATCAGTAAGGAGTTCATGATCTGAGCCATAGTCAGCTCCCAGTCTTGTTTTTGCTGACTGTATAGAGCTTCTCCATCTTTGGCTGCAAAGAACATGATCAGTCTGATTTCAGTGTTGACCATCTGGTGATATCCATGTGTAGAGTCTTCTCTTGTGGTGTTGGAAGAGGGTGTTTCCTATGACCAGTGCGTTCTTTTTGCAGAATTCTATTAGCCTTTGCCCTGCTTCATTCTGTATTCCAAGGCCAAATTTGCCTATTACTCCAGGTGTTTCCTTGACTTCCTACTTTTGCATTCCAGTCTCCTATAATGAAAAGGACATCTTTTTTGGGTGTTAGTTCCAGAAAGTATTGCAGGTCTTCATAGAACCGTTCAACTTGAGCTTCTTCAGCATTATTGGTTGGGGCATAGACTTGGATTACCGTGATACTGAGTGGTTTGCCTTGGAAACGAACAGAGATCATTCTGTCGTTTTTGAGACTGCATCCAAGTACTGCATTTCGGAGTCTTGTTGACTGTTTCTTCTAAGGGATTTCTGCCCGCAGTAGGAGATATAATGGTCATCTGAGTTAAATTCACCCATCCCAGTCCATCTTAGTTCACTGATTTCCTAGAATGTTGATGTTCACTCTTGCCATCTCCTGTTTGACCACTTCCGATTTGCCTTTGCCTAAAGCTAATATTCATATTTTACTACTTTATTTTTCAAATAATGATGTCACTATGGATTACCAATATCAGTCAGAAAAAAACTATATAACTAATGATCATATTTGCATATTACCAAAATGTATTTATTGATGAAATGTATATTTGAAGCATGTATAAAAGCAAATTACTTGGTTCTGGATTTAACTTTAGGTTTTGATAACAGGTAAACTGTCCTAGTAAGATGTTGACCTCAAATGATGTACCAGTTAATATTTTTGTGCTCTTTATTTTTTTCCATTCTATAATAGGCACTTCTTTGTGTCAGCAGCTTTTACAGGCACTGGGAACACGTCACAGAAACTTAAATAGTTGCTTGTGTATCTTTTTTAAAACTTTATTCATGTTCATAAACATGTTTGCTTGTTAAAATATGAAATATACAAAAGACTGTATTTAACATCTCCAGTTTAAAGAAAAATAAAACCTATACCCATTAACTAATATCTCCTACCTACTACTTGGCTTGAGAAATTGAGTGGTTCTCTTAACTTTAAAGAGCTTGTGAGCCCCTCACTGATTGTATTTTCCTCCTTGTCCCCAAGAAGTAACCATTGCCATGACTTTGTGTTATTTCTTTGTATATCCCTACAAAAAAAACCTATTTCTTTTCTTCATATTTTTGATGTATATTTAATTGAAATGATTTGTATTATATGGGTTGCATTGTCAGCACTGAAACTTACCCATGTTAAATGGATAAATTCATCTATAGTCCATTCTTTTTCACTGCTTTGTAGTATTCTCTGGTCTGACCATACGATAACTAATTCAGTCAACTGTTGTTGAACATGGGGTGTTTCCAGCTTCTTACCTGGAATTTATGAAACTAGGCTGATAGTCATGTGTCTAACTGAAATGTTAAATCCATTTCCTCTTATAATATATGAGTTTCTTTCTACCATCTTACTATAAAACTTTCTATATGTTCCACTTTGGCTTTTTTCACCTCCATTTCTTGCCGCCTTTAGTTCAGTTCAGTCCCTCAGTCATGTCCGACTCTTTGCGACCCCATGAATCGCAGTACTCCAGGCTTCCCTGTCCATCACCAACTCCCGGAGTTCACTCAGACTCACATCCATTGAGTCGGTGATGCCATCCAGCCATCCATGCTCTGTCGTCCCCTTCTCCTGCCCCCAATCCCTCCCAGCATCAGAGTCTTTTCAAATGAGTCAACTCTTCGCATGAGGTGGCCAAAGTACTGGAATTACAGTTTTAGCATCATTCCTTCCAAAGAAATCCCAGGACGGATCTCCTTCAGAATGGATTGGTTGGATCTCCTTGCAGTCCAAGGGACTCTCAAGAGTCTTCTCCAACACCACAGTTCAAAAGCATCAGTTCTTCAGCACTCAGCTTTCTTCACAGTCCAACTCTCACATCCATACATGACCACTGGAAAAACCATAGCCTTGACTAGATGGACCTTTGTTGGCAAAGTAAAGTCTCTGCTTTTTCATATGCTATCTTGATTGGTCATAACTTTCCTTCCAAGGAGTAAGTGTCTTTTAATTTCATGGCTGCAGTCACCATCTGCAGTGATTTTGGAGCCCAAAAAAATAAACTCTGCCACTGTTTCCACTGTTTCCCCATCTATTTCCCATGAAGTGATGGGACCGGATGCCATGATCTTCCTTTTCTGAATGTTGAGTTTTAAGCCAACTTTTTCGCTCCCCACTTTCACTTTCATCAACAGGCTTTTTAGTTCCTCTTCACTTTCTGCCATAAGGGTGGTGTCATCTCCATATCTGAGGTTATTGATGTTTCTCCCAGCAATCTTGATTCCAGCTTGTGTTTCTTCCAGCCCAGCGTTTCTCATGATGTACTCTGCATAGAAGTTGAATAAGCAGGGTGACAATATACAGCCTTGACGTACTCCTTTTCCTATTTGGAACCAGTCTGTTGTTCCATGTCCAGTTCTAACTGTTGCTTCCTGACCTGTATATAGGTTTCTCAAGAGGCAGGTCAGGTGATCTGGTATTCCCATCTCTTTCAGAATTTTCCACAGTTTATTGTGATCCACACAGAAGCAGAAATAGATGTTTTTCTGGAACTCTTGCTTTTTCGATGATCCAGCAGATGTTGGCAATTTGATCTCTGGTTCCTTTGCCTTTTCTAATACCAGCTTGAATATCTGGAAGTTCAAGATTCATGTGTTGCTGAAGCCTGGCTTGGAGAATTTTGAGAAATTCACCCTAAAAATTTTAATAACCATGTGGGGCCTTAGCTTGCGCTACGTACAGGCTTTTTCTAGTTGCGGAGGGTGGAGGTTTCTCTTGTGGGGTGTGGGCTCTAGGTGTGAGAACTCAAAACCTGAGGAACTGAAAAAAAGAGAAATATCCGAAGAGTTACTTTTCCAGGACTAATGCAAGACAAAATCCATTTTTAGAATCAGAAGGCCCAATAAATAACTGTCAATATAAGTAAAATTCACTTAGCCACAGTGTTGTAAAACTGAGGAACACGAATGGAAAAGAAATGCAAAAAGCAATTCGAGGAAAAAAGTCTAATCACAATATAGAATGAACAAGGAAATGGATATTACTGTACAAAATAATGTCTTAATTTATGAAGTTACAATGAAAAGGACAGACGACACAAATAACAAGTGGAGAGCAAGATGACTTCAGTAGCAGCTTTCTTCATGACACTAAGGTCAAAATTACATGTTAAGGACTTCCAAGTGGTCCAGTGGATAAGAATACACCTGCAAATGCAGGTTTTGAGTTCTCACACCAGGTAAACCTCCCTACCTTCCATATTTTTTACCTCCGTGTCTGTGCTGCATTAGATTTTGGGTAATTTCTTCAGATTTGTCTTCTGATTCACTTCAGGTATTTCTGATTTGCCGTTACACATCCATTCAGCTTTTTATTTCAATGATTTTCATTTATTTTGTATTTCGTGTTTTGAATCTACTTCCCTGCCGCTACTCTTAGCCATGCTGGCATCCATTGTTTGATGAGTACAGTAGCTTCTGAATTATTCTCCCTGTAAGTATTCTTGATGTTTCCCCTCCCACCATTCCCAGCTGTTTTCCATATGAGAGTAGTCTTTTAGAATTTAAATCTGATTGTTTTGTCCTCGCTTTGGAAGCACATATACTAAAATTGGACGATACAGAGAAGATTAGCATGGCCCCTGTGCAAGGATGACACACAAATTCCTGAAGCATTCCATATTTTTCTGAGTGTCATTTTAAGTACATTGTGACTGTGTGGGAGTTACAGGCTGCTTCATGTTGCAGGTGGGGGAACCTTCCTAGGTTGGTGTGAACTGGGACAACAGACCCCCCTGGCCCCTTCCACTCATCATCTTTCTCTTATGGTCACCTCTTAAGAGGGTCTCTTATTTTCTTTCAGAAACCAAATGCACAGCTTTGTTCTACTATGGAAATTCTGCAATCTTGGAAATCATTACTAGTATCAACTATTAGTCACTTTTTAAAGCCTCAAAAGTGGAGTGGGGATGGGGGCCAGTGGAAACCTTGTTGGGTCTTACTTTACCCAAACTGTGTATAAAGAATAAAGTTAGCAGAATGACAAAAAAAAAAATCTGCTTGTTTTTCCTCCCTGTTTAAAATTCTTCAGTGGCTCCGCATTGTTAGCCTAAAGACTGAATCCCTGACTGTCATTATCTAGTATCTGCTTGCTGCATCCTCCTTGTATACCAGCCTCAAGGCACACTGACCTTCTCTGCCCTTCAGAGCAGTAACTTCCAGCTATTTTGGCTACTGAAGAATACGAGAAACATTACATTATAACCCAATACTATAAAAACATATTTGATGCAAAAGTTTATAAAACAATACCCACCCTTTCAATATGTGGTGATCTCTTTTTCTATTCTGTTGGTATTCATAATCTAATTGGTATCAATTCACATTTGAAAAATACTTCTCTAAAGAGCAAGAGTCCTCCTTGTTCTTTAATGTTTGTAATGCTGTTCCCTACCTGGGAATAAATTTTTTCTCCTGTCTCCCTCTTTCCAGAAGCACACATGTACTTTTAGTTTATTTTTTCTCCAGAACTCAACTCAGTTACCAAAGAAAACTTGACATTTCCTTACGAAAGTAAAATTTCTTTTACCCCCAAACTAGGCTAGATTCTTCCATTACAGTTTTATCTCATTTGTATTACTTATGCTCAAAATTCTTCAAGTTGGGCTTCAATCATACATGAACCGAGAACTTCCAGATGTTCAAGCTGGATTTAGAAAAGGCAGAAGAACCAGAGATCAAATTGCCAACATCCATTGAATCATAGAAAAAGCAAGAAAATTCCAGAAAAACATCTACTTCACGAAAGCCTTTGACTCTGTGGATTACAACAAACTGTGGAAAATTCGTAGAGATGGGAATACCAGACCACCTTACTTGCCTCTTGAGAAATCTGTGCAGGTCAAGAAGCAACAGTTAGAACGAGACATGGAATGACAGACTGGTTCCAAATTGGAAAAGGAGTACATCAAGGCTGTGTACTGTCACCGTTTATTTAACTTATATGCAGAGGACATCATGTGAAATGCTGGGCTGGATGAAGCACAAGCTGGAATGAAGATTGCAGAGAGAAATATGAATAACCTCAGATATGCAGCTGACACCACCCTTGTGGCAGAAAGCAAAGGGGAACTAAAGAGCCTCTTGAAAGTGAAAGAGGAGAGTGAAAAAGCTGTATTAAAACTCTCAGAAAATTAAGATCATGACATCTGGTCTCATCAATTCTTGGCAAATAGATGGGGAAACAATGGAAACAGTGACAGACTTTATTTTCTTGGGCTCGGCCTCCAAAATCACTGCAGATGGTGACTGCAGCCATGAAATTAAAAGACGCTTATTCCTTGGAAGAAAAGTTATGACCAACATGGACAGCATATTAAAAAGCAGAGGCATTACTTTGCCCACAAAGGTCGGTCTAGTCAAAGCTATGGTTTTTCCAGTAGTCACATATGGATGTGACTGTTTGATCATAAAGCTGAATGCCAAAGAATTGATGCTTTTGAACTATGGTGCTGGAGAAGATTCTTGAGAGTCCCTTGAACTGCAAGATCAAACCAGTCCATCCTAAAGGAAGTCAGTTCTGAATATTCATTGAAAGGACTGATGCTGAAATGGAAGCTTTAATACTTTGGCCACCCAATGAGAAGAATTGACTCACTAGAAAAGAGTGATGTTGGGAGAGATTGAAGGCGGGAGGAGAAGGGGATGACAGAGGACAAGATGGTTAGATGGCATCACCAACTCAATGCACATGAGTTTGAGCAAGCTCCGGAGTTGGTAATAGACAGGGAAGCCTGGCATGCTGTAGTCTGTGGAGTCACAGAGTCAGACATGACAGCGACTGAACTGAACCCCACTTACATTAATAATTTTATAATTAATTGGTTAATATTTGCCCTAGACTATCAGTTTCATTTGTTTATGGATAATATTTGTCTTGTTCTTTGCCAAATTCCTAATGCCTGGCTTGTATTAGGCGCTTAATTACTGAATAGACTTTGCAGGTGGTGCTAGTGGTAAAGAACCCGCCTGCCAATACAGGAGACGTAAAAGAGGTGGGTTCAGTCTCGAGGTGGGAAGAGCCCGTAGAGGAGCACGTGGCAGCCCACTCCAGTATTCTTTCCTTGAGAATCCCATGGGCAGAGGAGCCTGGCGGGCTACAGTCCATAGGGTCGCAAAGAGTCAGACATAACTGAAGCAACTTAACACGCACAAACTATTGAATGAATGAATAAATGTTGTTCAGAATGGTACAGAGGAAAAATTGTGGACTTGGAGGGAGAGAGTTTGATAAATGTACCTTTTCAAAAGCTTACAAAGAGTTCCCCAGCACTTCTTTCCATGAGTTTACAGTTTATGTGATACACAGACACAAATGTCAGTTTGTTAGGTACTGTTGTATTTGAAACTTTGAAAGTAGACTGGTGAAGTGTCACGGTATCCTTTTTTTTTAAATGATTAAGGTCAATGGAAAACTTGTTAAAATCTACACAAGACTGCAATTTATGAGAAGTTTCAAAACTTTCTCTTGGTCTTGGCTCTTTTTTGGTAGAAGCAAAAAATAGAAGCAGATATTCTAATGATCTCAGATATTTTCCTTCCTTTGTATTTCACAGCTAAACAGCATATAAAACTATTGACTTCTAAAATGACAATATTCTGAACTTGGAATTCTGTTTGTCGGCCTACTGTTGATCCCCATATCTAACCAATATTTTGTTTTCCAGTTGGATGTGTGGACAAAGGAAGAGATACAGCTATCCTCAAAGATCCTCATGCATCTTCAAGAGGTCACTTGGAAAGTAAACTCTTGATTTTAGTACCAGTGCTAATACAGGAGCAGTGGAAGCCCTAAATCAGGTTTGCCTCAGCCTTAGACGTCAGTGGTAAAATACTGAGCAGTAAAGACCATCAGGAAGAGAAGGAAACAAGGTCAGGGCTAGAGGGAAATGTTTAAAACTTCCAATGAGTCTTTAATTAGACTCTCAGAAGGAGCCTGCTGTTAAATTGTTTTATGTATTTTCCATGCAAATAATTTACTCCCACACATTTTATTTCTCTCAGAGATTAAACCATCCTCTGGAAAAGTGTTAACTTACTGGAGAGGTAGCACAAACACTGTTAAGTTTTGTTAATTTTTCATCTCCTGTATTTAATAAACTGTTTGACTGTTTGAATCTGCAAGAAATAACATTAAGCATCTCCTATTTTGGTTCTAAAACTGTGACTTTCATGCTGACTTCCATTTAGCCTAATGAGACTTGTAGAACAATGCCAGATTGATTAATTTTGTTTTTGAGTATTGTGAGGACAATGGAGAAGCTGACATTTTGAACTGGGAAGCAGCATGGGTGCTTAGGCACAATTCCAGCTAAATAAATGAAGTATATATCTGTCTATGCATAAGTCTGATGACTTAAAAGTATACTTCTAAGATTCCATGTGCATCAGTGTTAGATAGCAGCTGTTTGAGGACCAGAGGATGACTTGTGTGCAGAATAGCATGGAAAAAAACAAATGGATTGCAGAAAGATAGTCTTACTTGATCAGGGCTTGAAATGTGGTGCTCTTCTGAGGGAGTAAAACAGTATTCGATTGCATTTATTTGTAGATATGTTGTTTTTCTTAACCTCTACATTCCCTTTTAAGCCTGGTAACCATAATTTGTTCATCTCTGTACTCCCTAAACAGTAGATACTCCCTAAATAGTAGATACTTAGTAGATATTTCCTCCACTACCTATTTGTTTATTCAAGTGATTTCCTCTGGTTTCCTCAACTTAGGGAGTATGTCTTTATTTTAAAGACAAATAGTCTGCATAGAGAGGATGCACTGATTAGTTATGTCTGTTCAGTTTGCCAGTTAGAATGGAGCTGTTGGTCATCTGTGCAGAAGTCAATCAGTGTTTCTCTACTCCTAGCCAGAGACTTGCACCTTGAACCTTTGCCAGTGTTTCCTAAGTGTATGCCATTGGATGCGAGAAGACCAGAAAAGGGTCGCGTAGATCTGCTTAAAATTATCACAACTTTTGAAAACAAAGCAAATCATGAATCTCCTAGTGGCAAGTTAGAAGTTTATCTTTGTATATCGAAAGGTCAGTACATTGGCACCATATATGCTGCCGTAAGTAGCATACTTACGGTACGCTACTACATTAATAGCGACAGAACTTTAAAAGCTGTGACAAGTATTGAAACTTATCATTCTTACTTAAAAATTAAATTTTCTGCTGGTGAGTTAGTATAATCAGGTCTACAAAATACTGGGCAGAATGTGTGAATAGCCATCCAGAATTCTAAGTGATCTGTATGTTTCAGTAGATGTTTTAATGTGCTGTGCTAAGTCACTTCAGTCGAGTCTGACTTTTTGCAGTCCTATGGACTAGCCCACCAGGCTCTTCTGTCCATGGGATTCTACAGGCAAGAATACTGGAGTGGGTTGCCACACCCTCCTCCTGAGGATCTTCCCAACTCACGGATCAAACTTACGTCTCTTACATCTCCTGTATTGGCAGGTGACTTCTTTACCACTAATATCACATGGGAAGCCCATAATTTTTTAATTTTTATTTTTTAAAATTTTATGTATTTATTTTAATTGGAGGCTAATTACTTTACAATATTGTAGTGGTTTTTGCCATACGTTGACATGACTCAGCCATGCGTGTACATGTATTCCCCATCCTGAACCCCCTCTCACCTCCCTCCCCATCCCATCCCTCAGGGTCATCCCAGTGCACCAGCCTTGAGCACCCTGTCTCATGCATCAAATAGATGACATAATTAGAGATCATTCTTTCTTATCTAGACATAACTCCCTTGTCTTGGAACTTGGGCCTTGTTCTCTGAAGATCTGTAGGACTCAAATGAGGTTTCACTGACAGCCAATAATAATGTCTCATATTTGCTTCATTTTCCACTTTTAGTTAACATTCACTTTTAATGAGTTACACCATTTCAAGTGAGTCTCAAAACAGCTTTGTATTGTAACTTGGCCATTAGTTTTCAGGTTTACCATTTGATCCCCTGGCAGCCATTTCTTGTCTAATCATAGTGACTTAAGGAACTCTGGGAAGAACAGTTGACTATATAGTTTATTATTTGTTTTCTTTTTAAGTAAGTCCCATACTGACAGAATTTCTCTTGTGAGATGCTATATTCTTTTACTAAGTAACAGAATGAAATTTAAGTTCATCATTCATCAAAGTTTAAAAAATGTTGAAATGATTCTCTTCCTTTTGGAGCATCTAAAGAAAAAAATGAGAGAATTCCCTTTGGCATCTCTGGATGTTTGAATAGACAACAAGGAAGAACTGTAGCTTTTTTCCTCTTTTTTCAGCTAAATTATCCTAAGAACACTCTGCCCTGACATAGGAATGCCAGTGGAATAAGAGATGGTAACCTAAGATGTACCAGGAGACTCGAGGTTTTGTGTGTTTGAAACTTATATTCTACTATAATGACTAAATTGTAGAGAAGCAGAACTAATGTATGTGTGTGTGTGTGTGTTTTAATTTACCCAGTGTTTTTTGGGTTCTCTCTTCTAGGAGTAGACAAACTTCTTTTGTTTTTTGTTTGTTTGCTTATTTTTAAAAGTTCACTCTTAAATTATATAAAACAATGAAAGAAAAAACTTGAAAGTTGTACTACATTAGAACAATATATTTGCTCAAAATAAAAATGCCTAAGACAGAGGAATAAAGTTTTATGCAGTGTTTCATATAACTTACTTACATTTTTTTTTGTCTTTCAACTTTTAATTGCACTATAAACAAAAATGAAGTAAATATAACTCACTGAATTTCTGAATACTAGATGGAGTTTCAGTATTTAAAAGAGCATAACTCTTATGAACTTGCTTTTGGTTTTAATTCAAGAATAATTATGCTAGGTTCTTATGTATGACTGGACAAAAAAACATGCAGTTGTGTTTTGGCATGTGTTCTTCCAGATTTTTCAGTGATAATCATGATAACTAAGAAAGGAAATTTAGATCGGAAGGCCTTTTTCTGTACAAGATTCTAATCATCACCCTAAGAATAATTCCAACATGTGTAGGTTACTTGTACTTGAAGTCCTTCAATATATGTACATGACATAAAGTCACTGACATTAAATGGTGAAGAACACGGATGTGGAGTTAAGGATAAACTTTTGGGACAAATACATACAATACCATGCTCTTTTCCAGCTTCACTGCTGTTACCAGAAAAATATTTGGGTGAGTAATAAATAATAAATTAGTAAAAATATAATGGTTTCTATAACAGAATATTTTCTATCAGACTTTTCCCCCCATCCTTCACGTTTAAAGCTTTCCTCAGTGGAATAAAAATTGTAGATCTTAGCTTTAACATACATTATTACCATAAAGTAAAGGAATCTATACACACACACACACACACACACACACACACACACACATGCACACACACACGTAGAACAGAGACATGGGTGTTGTGCAATCAACAAAACACAGTTGTGCAATAATTAAAGAATTTTTAAACTGAAGATTAAATTGGAATGTTGTTATAAACATAAGGGAAATGGCCAACATTTTTCTTTGTATCAAAAGAAAATGCATTTCTAAAAATAAGCACCCTCTTTGTGATGACCCTTTAAAATAGTTTTAAGTGATTCCATTCACAGATGAGCTTTTGGGTCTGCAGTACTTTGCTGTAAGTGGTTTGCTCTTTGATCCTGTAGCCTTTAATCAGGTGTGTATCGAGAAGAAGAAAGCACTGGCTTGGCAATATCACCCTCCAAATTCTGCATCTCTCTGAAAGTGAATATGCCATGACTAAAACAGGCTGCTGGGTCCTGAAAGGTTTCCTTTGGTGTATGAATTTAAGAAAACATTGGTTAAAGCTAATTCCCATTGGTAAGCTTTATTTTACCAAATTGAGGCAAACATGGATCTTTCTAAAATTACCAAATTTAAAAATCCCCTTGACTGAAAAGAAAAAGTGTTTTTATCGTCCATGTCTCATTTTACATTCCCAGAAATTAGAATTAAGTAAAAGGATTGAGAATGTTACCTAGTCTTTTAAGTGTTGCTCTTGACCTTTACCAGTCAATTCCTTTGTAATGCAAAATTGATTTAGTGTAATCTAAAGGTCTTTGTATATATATACATATATATATATACTTAGAATGTCTTGGATAATGCCTTCAGAAATGCAAAAAGCAAAGAATTATTTTTATTCCCCGCCTGCTCCACTCAAATTCACACTTATCTCTACTGTGTCATTTACATTCCAGACCTCCATCCTTACCTAAACAGTTTTTCCCCCAATAATAACTTAATCTAAGTTATTATTAAGACTAAGAACTAGGTTTCATTTCTTTTTGGCCAATTAAAAATTGTTACAACTTGGTCCTGGATAAGTTTCTTAACTTCTCTAAAGACTTTTTCCAATACCTGTTTCATAGAGTTGTGAGGTTAAATGAAGCGATTTGTGCACAGTGCCTGCACTCAGTCCATGTTAGCGAGCACTAAACAACTTTCCTTTTTGCCTCCCCCTCCCTTCTCTTACCTACTCTCTCATTCTCCCTTCTCTCCCTGCCCTTCCTCCTCCTCCACTCTGAGTGAATAGTTGGTACAGGGTTAACTGCTCAGTAAAGTGGTCGTTTTCATTGTTGTGAAACTGTTCTCTCTCAAGAATCAAACCCTCATCATTTCTCTCCGGGAACACTGAACTTTGTTAATTGATCCACATGCCCTATTAATATTTTTCACAATAAAGTTCTATATCCACTGATTCAAATTTCTAAAATTCAGTGTTTAAATAAAGTCACGCACTGAAGACAATGAAATATTGCAAAGTGAAAGTGAAATCGCTCAGTCGTGTCCGACTCTGCAACCCCATGGACTGTAGCCCACCAGGCTCCTCCGCTTATGGGATTCTCTAGGCAAGAATACTGGAGTGGGTTGCCATTTCCTTCTCCAGGGGATCTTTCCGACCCAGGGATCAAACCCAGGTCTCCCACATTCCAGGCAGACGCTTTAACCTCTGAGCCACCCGGGAAGCCCAATATTGCAAAAACCACTGTTGATAACATATGCTTTCTATCTTTGTGTAGATGCTCCATATAATTGCTGTCTTCATAAAGACATTCTGGTGATTTTTAAATGACTTTGACAACATTTTATGTAAAGTTTTACTTGAAAAGACCACCATGTGCCAGGCACTGTGACTTAAGTGCTTTACATACATTATCCTGTTTAGTTCTCAGCAATCCATGAGATGTTTAGTAGTATTGCCATCCATTTTACAGAGAAGGAAATAAACACAGTCATGCTCAAGGTCATACTGCTATATATGGTACAGAAGGATTGGAACCCAGATGCTCTGATTCCAGATCCTATGCTCCTAAACACTAGCCTATACTGCCCCTCTGCTTCCAGAAGTCATTATATAATTTAATAAAATGCATCCTTAACCTAGTATTTTCTGAATATGCTGCGATTCATGGGGTCGCAAAGAGTCGGACACGACTGAGCAACTGAACTGAACTGAACTGAGTTACAATGAAGCATACTTCCTGGAAACTAACTTTTAAAAGGAAAACATTTTTTTTCTAATAGATAGCACTGAAAAATAAAACTAAAACCTTACCATTGACTTTTCATCTTTTTGATGGCTTGTCAATAAGGTTTTCTCATTCACTGTGTCTGAAATAAGGGAATATGTCTGAAGGATGGCATCAGTGTTGTAGAGACAAAATCATGACCTATGAGAAACAGTTGAAGAATCTGGAGACATTCAGACTTGAGAAAACCCAGGGGGGATAAAAAGTTTTCAAATATTTGAAGGGCTTGCATGTGAAGGAAGGACTAGACATATTCTGAGAGACCCAAGAGGACAGAATTAGAATCACTTGATGAAAGCAATTATATGAGAGCTATCTAACAATTACAGCTATAGCACCACTGAAAAATCCCATTCTGAAATACAATGATAAAACCTTTACCAATCACAGTTAATTTCTACTCACTTTCTAGCTCACACTTTCAAGAAAAAAGGCAGCTCATTTTTGGCAAGAACCCTCAGACACCTTAAAGAGTGCTCACTTGGTCTCTGAGATGAGGCTATAATGTGAAAAAGATGATTTTCATAAAAAGTCAAATTACAAACTTCAGTCGCTCAGTCATGTCTGACTCTCTGCGACCCCATGAATCGCAGCACGCCAGGCCTCCCTGTCCATCACCAACTCCTGGAGTCCACCCAAACCCACGTCCATCAAGTCAGTGATGCCATCCAACCATCTCATCCTCTGTCATCCCCTTCTCCTGCCCTCAATCATTCCCAGCATCAGGGTCTTTTCAAATGAGTCAGCTCTTCGCATCAGGTGGCCAAAGTATTGGAGTTTCGGCTTCAACATCAGTCCTTCCAATGAACACCTAGGACTGACTTTAGGATGGGCTGGTTGGATCTCCTTGCAGTCCAAGGGACTCTCAAGAGTCTTCTCCAATACCACAATTCAAATGCATCAATTCTTCAGTGCTCAGCTTTCTTTATAGTCCAACTCTCACATCCATACATGACCACTGGGAAAACCATAGCCCTGACTAGACGGACCTTTGTTGGCAAAGTAATGTCTCTGCTTTTTAATATGCTGTCTAGGTTGGTCATAACTTTCCTTCCAAGGAGTAAGTGTCTTTTAATTTCATCGCTTCAATCACCATGTGCAGTGATTTTGGAGCCCAGAAAAATAAGGTCAGCCACTGTTTCCGCTGTTCCCCCATCTATTTCCCATGAAGTGATGGGACCGGATGCTATGATCTTAGTTTTCCTAATGTTGAGCTTTAAGCCAACTTTTTCACTCTCCTGTTTTTTTTGTCAAGAGGCTCTTTCGTTCTTCACTTTCCGCCATAAGGGTGGTGTCATCTCTATATCTGAGGTGATCGATATTTCTCCTGGCTATCTTGATTCCAGCTTGTGCTTCCTCCAGCCCAGTGTTTCTCATGATGTACTCTGCATATAAGTTCAATAAGCAGGATGACAATATACAGCCTTGACATACTCCTTTTCCTATTTGGAACCAGTCTGTTGTTCCATGTCCAGTTCTAACTGTTACTTCCTGACCTGCATACAGGTTTCTCAAGAGGCAGGTCAGATGGTCTGGGATTCCCATCTCTCTCAGAATTTTCCACAGTTTATTGTGATCCACACAGTCTAAGGCTTTGGCCTAGTCAATAAAGCAGAAATAGATGTTTTTCTGGAACTCTCTTGCTTTTTCCATGATCCAGCAGATGTTGGCAATTTGATCTCTGGTTCCTCTGCCTTTTCTAAAACCAGCTTGTACATCTGGTAGTTCACGGTTCATGTATTGCTGAAGCCTGGCTTGGAGAATTTTGAGCATTACTTTACTAGTGTGTGAGATGAGTGCAATTGTGCGGTAGTTTGAGCATTCTTTGGCATTGCCTTTCTTTGGGATTAGAATGAAAACTAACTTTTTCCAGTCCTTTCCTGTGGCCAGTGCTGAGTTTTCTAAATTTGCTGACATATTTAGTGCAGCACTTTCACAGCATCATCTTTCAGGATTTGAAATTGCTCTACTGGAATTCCATCACCTCCACTAGCTTTGTTCGTAGTGATGCTTCCTAAGGCCCACTTGACTTCACATTCCAGGATGTCTGGCTCTAGGTGAGTGTATTATAAATTTATTTAAAAGATTAGAATTTCATCAAACCAGAAACCTGCCCAGATCCCACCATAGGGACAGTAATTTGAAATATTATTAATAGCATCTATATTTGTGCTTATAAAATGAATATCATAGAAAATGTAAATACACAAAAGCATAAAAAATATAAGGAAAGGAAAAGAGGGACTTCCCTAGTGGTCCAGTGGCTAAGACTCCATGCTCCCAATGCAGGAGGCTCGGGTTCAATCACCCTGGTTGGGGAGCTGAATCCCACATTCTGCTACTAAAAAAGATCTCATGTGCCACGCTAAAAGATCCTATATGCCACAACTAAGACCCAGTGCGGCCAATAAATAAATAAACATTAAACAAAGAGAAAAAAAGTAAAAGTAATTAATCACAATCCTTCATATAATCACTACTTAATTTTGACATACTTGTCTTCTAGTCCTTTATTTTACTATTTATATATGATGTTTTAATGAAGCATTACAAAGTTTTGCAGGCCATTCTTTTCATATAGCTTTATATTATAGACATTGCCTCATTATTTTAGTAATTCAAGTATGTGATTGTTAATGGAGACCTACATGTCTGTCTTATGAATGTACTTGATATATTTAACCAATTTCCTATCCAAAAATTACGTTATGCCGCAGTTTGTTAGCTTAGTGACATTGCAGTGAACATCTTGGTTTATTACTAATTATCTAAATGCTAATTGTGCCCATAAGTTAGATTTCTAGGAGACAAATTATTAATTCCTCCAATGATTTTGATGTCTGACCTAACTGACCTCTGAAAAACATGAAAACCATGTATCATTCCAATTATTTCTTTTAGCTTATTGAAAAGACTGCTATTACTTTTAGCATGTTTATCTTCTATTCTGCTACTTTGCTGAAAACCCATTAATTTTAGAGCTTTGGTTTTCTCTAGTTTTCTAAGCATATAGTTACATTGTCTACAAACAATAGCCTTTAATCCTTTCTGTTTTCGTTTTATCTCATTGTTCTGGAACTACCAGTTGGTGCAGTGTCAACCGATAGTGATGGTAGTGGGTGTCCACTCAGCTTCCTGCTTTTACCAGATATTTTAAAAACCTTGAGCAGCTACTTCTGGTTTTGCCTGTTTGTTCATTTCCAAAATCAGGAATCTGTGTGGAATGCCATTGGACATCTACTGACATAGGTGGTAGAATACATTAATAAACTCAGCAGTGGACTGTGCATTCCTGGAATTAATCCTGCATCATCCTGGTGAGAGATTTATCTGTTAATTCACCTTTGAGATGTGTTGTTAACAATTGACTTTTTAAAATCAGTATTTCTAAGTGACATTGGGTCAGTTATTTATCTGGTCTCAGTTTCAGAATTATGCTAATTTAATAAAATTAATTCATTAGCTTTATTTCCAGATTCTGTGGCAGTTTGTATAGCTTGAGAAATATCTAGTTTTTGAAAATATAAAAGACCTTGTCAGTAAAGCTAGTATCTGGCATTTTTGTAGTAGTTTTTAAAAATTAACTTTGTATTTAAAAATAAAATATATGTATAGTAATGTGCACAAGCCTAATAAAATTTTAAGTACAGACACACACACACACACATACTCACACTACTCTGTAACCACCACCTAAATCCAGATATAAATCATTTCCAACATCCTAGTCAAGATTTCTACAAAGCTAATTACTATTCTGGCTTGAAAATTATTTTTAGTCCTATATTTTTTCTCTTGTGAGTAGTTTCAGTGAACACATGCCCTACCCCTTTCACCACTGTATTAGTTTGTCAAAGTTGCTGTAACAAAATAACACAAACTAGGTTGCTTAAACAACAGAAATTAATTTTCTCACAATTCTAGAAGCCAAGCATCCAAAATCAATGTATTAGCATGTTTGGTTTCTGTTGAGGCTTCTCTTCTTGACTTGCAGATGTTCTTCTTCTTACCGTGTCTTCACATGGCCTATCTTCTGTGAGTGCACATCCCTGACATCTTTTTTGTATGTCCAAATTTCCTCTTTTGAAGACATAAGCCAGATTGGATTATGGCCCACCCTAAAGGGACAAAGGCTTCAACATACGAATTTTGTAGGGAGCATAATTCAGTCCATAAGAGCCACCTAACATTTCTAACACCTCTGAATCTGGGGAGTTTCCCACTTCAGTAGTCCATACCTTTAGAATTTAGAAACCAGAAACTCTTTTTTCAAGCACGTGCCATGTGCCAAGGCTTCTGCAAACACCTATGATTGTACTGCACAGCTTAGGGAGATGGTATTCACATAAACTCCACGAGAATGATACTTTACGGTTCTGCTGTGTTCAACTTCTCTATCATGTGACTTAGGCCCATTATTCTCCATCATTTTGAAACTAGTGTCACAAAGGAGGTATTTCAGAAATCAGTTCCAATGCTGAAGAGAGAAGGGCCATGAAACTTCCAGAGACAGAAGATCTAGTGACACTGTCCGCTGCACAGTGTGTGCAGAAGTAATATCTACCCTGTGATCGCTGAAAAGGCAGTTGCTCAGGGACAATCCAGCAGAGTAACCTGGGCATCATTCTGCCGTCAGAGTTTTCATGTTGGACTAGCCGATTCTAATAGAAATTCAGCATAATATACTTTACAAGATAGATTTTTTCTTGAGTTCTTTGTAGTGCATTCTTTTGCTTAAAACCAAGAGCCCTACTAGATACATTAGTTTTTGCAGGAATTTGCTTCTTAGAAAAAAGAAGGATTTCTTGGTGCCTGTTTGTAAAATATAGCACATACCTAAACAAGACGGATATGAGTGTATATGTACAATTTGAAAATAGATTTCTATGTACTCATTACTTAAATCAAGAAATTGACAGTGTCTTTTTGTGTTTCTGCCATTTGTACTTCTTCCCTTTCTGATGTTTGTGTCAACCAACGCCTTGCTTTTCTTTAAAAGTTTTTACCGCCAGCATATGTACAACTAAAGAATTTGTTGTGAGGTTGTGAGTGTTTATGAAATTTATGTAAATGGAATGATATTGTGTGTATTTTTCTATGGCTGTTTTTCTTTTGCTTAACACAATATTTTTGAAATTTGTCCACATGGATGCACATAGTTGTAGCTTACTCATATCATTGTGTTGAGATTCTTTGTGTGATCCCATAACTTATTTATCCATTCCATCAGTGATAGACTTTTAATTATTTTATAAATAATAAAAGAGGCATTATTTCAAGAATTTTCCTAGAGATTTTAACATGCATTAGTTAATTAATTTTACATTATTAAGATCTTGACTTCATAAAAAATTTATTCCCCCTGGACAATATACAAAACTTAGCACAGCTTATTTCAGTCACCTGTCCCCCATTTATATCCTATTGTTGTCATGTATTTGAATTCTAACTTATATTGTTTTTATTTTAGTCTGGAAAGATATTAGTGTTGTTGTTTTATACCATCAATATTTTATTGAACTCATCTATATAACCCTCTCCTTGAAGTTTAAACTTTTCATCAGATAGAGATCCTATTCCATGTGTCTGAAACACATATTTCAGAATTTTCTTTAGTAATATTTTATTGATAACAAGCTCGCTGTTTATCCATCTCTGAAGACATTTTTTATTTCTTTTAGTTGTAATGAATTTTTCATTACAGTCATTCTAGGTATAGAATTCTGATTCTTCCCTTCTTTTAGCAAAATTGAGCCCCTCATTTCATAGACTTCTGGGTTCCATTGTTGCTATTGAAAATCTGTTATCAGTTTTATTTTTCATCCTTTGAAAATTGTTTATCTTTTTCTCATAGGCTTCCCTGAAGATCTCTCTGCCTTTGAAGTTCTGTAGTTTCATTATGATGTCTAGGTGTTATCTTTTTTTTTCTTTTAAGTTTAATTAGAATTCATGAACTATTTGAGTGAGCTGATGATGATAGAAGATGATTTTCATCAGTCTTGGAAAAATTTTCAGTCAATATCTCTGTTTTTCTCTATACTTAATGTGATTTTTTTCCGAAGTGTTTCTATGTATGTCTCTTTCATATGCCTATCAAAATCTTGAATTAGTAACCTAATAAATACATCAGTCCAAAACAACAATAAGTGATTTATTATCTCTCATAGTCTCTGTTGGTCACATTCAGTATATACTCAGTGAATTAGTCATTATTTGGGGTCATGAGATTACAGTGCTTTGTTGGCTGGGGCTGTAGTTATCTGAAGGTTTAAGGGACCCTGGAGTACCCATTATCAAGGTGGCAGAGGCCTCATTTCCTCTGTTTAGGACTACTGGAATAGACCTCACGGCATAGCAGTCATACTTGTTCAGCCTTTTTCTCTTTATAAAGATTGGATAGATGACGTCCAAGCTCTTTTCATGTCACAGCAGAAACTGGAAGTGCTGATTTTGTCTGTTAAACTTCAGTTTGAAATTTTTATTCTATTTCTATTCTGTTTTAGATTTTAAAATATTTCTTTAATTATATCACTTGCCACGTAAATGGCAAATGGAACAGTGGGAATGGAAGAAATTGCCTCATAACAGAATGGGAAAAGAATCTAGGGCTGGGAAACTGTAATATT
Organism: Capra hircus; assembly: GCF_001704415.2. Taxonomy (NCBI): domain Eukaryota; kingdom Metazoa; phylum Chordata; class Mammalia; order Artiodactyla; family Bovidae; genus Capra; species Capra hircus. The sequence goes on along the minus strand of NC_030821.1, from coordinate 25,857,260 downwards.
AAAACGTAAAGAAGGCAACCCCCCTTGCCTGCTCGCCTGCATCCCTCACACGCACCCTATATTAATAAATCCATTTCTCGCCTATCCAAAAAAAATAAAAGATACAGAAGGAAGCACATTATTTTTATAGATTCTTGAATGCTAGTATTAAATTTTCCATTTGTTGTTTTATAAAAGCAATAATAAAGATTAGGCATTTTTGCCTTTCGACAACTTATAACATGTGATCCAATAGAAGAAACACTTCATTTTGAAGTTGTATAGGTTTTTTTGGTTTAAATTTCAATTATAAATTTATCTTTTTATTGCTTTGCAATCTATAAACTAACCTGCTATGTTTTAACTTTGCAGAACATATATTTCCTTTTTGGTCTTGTGAAGGTTAACATGTTAATTTTACTTTGATACTTTAAAAGTGATGTGTTTTCAGAGTGAATCATTAATTTGATTATAAATTAATTTTTCAAATCTGTGACTTTTTTCTATCTGATATGACAGAATTTATAGTGCACTGGTAAAATTTTCTATCTCAAGTATATTTCTAAATATTTCATATATATTTTAATGATTCTACATTTTAGTGCTGAATAATTTGATACACAGACTTTTATACAGTTATTAATTTTTATAATGTATTATTATACACACATATATAACTGTGTGTGTATCTTTTTTCCTCACATAATGTTTTCTTCCCTTATCTCTCCTTTTTATGAAATTCAATCTTTTGACATCTATTTTAATTGTGTTTACCTACTATGGCAAAGCCTTTGATTGTGTGGACCACAATAAACTGGAAAATTCTGAAAGAGATGGGAATACCAGACCACTTGACTTGCCTCTTGAGAAACCTATATGCAGGTCAGGAAGCAACAGTTAGAACTGGACATGGAACAACAGACTGGTTCCAAATAGGAAAAGGAGTACATCAAGGCTGTATATTGTCACCGTGTTTACTTAACTTATACGCAGAGTACATCATGAGAAATGCTGGGCTGGAGGAAGCACAAGCTGGAATCAAGATTGCTGGGAGAAATATCAATAACCTCAGATATGCAGATAACACCACTGTTATGGCAGAAAGTGAAGAGGAACTAAAAAGCCTCTTGATGAAAGTGGAAGACAAGAGTGAAAAAGTTGGCTTAAAGCTCAACATTCAGAAAACTACGATCATGGCATCTGCTCCCATCACTTCATGGGAAATAGATGGGGAAACAGTGGAAACAGTGGCAGACTGTATTTTTCTGGGCTCAAAAAAACTGCAGATGGTGATTGCAGCCATGAAATTAAAGATGCTTACTCCTAGGAAGGAAACTTATGACCAACCTAGATAGCATATTAAAAAGCAGAGACCTTACTTTGCCAACAAAGCTCCGTCTAGTCAAGGTTATGGTTTTCCCAGTGGTCATGTATGGATGTGAGAGTTGGACTGTGAAGAAAGCTGAGCGCCGACGAATTGATGCTTTTGAACTGTGGTGTTGGAGAAGACTCTTGAGAGTCCCTTGGACTGCAAGGAGATCCAACCAGTCCATCCTAAAGGAGATCAGTCCTGGGTGTTCACTGGAAGGACTGATGCTAAAGCTGAAACTCCAATACTTTGGCCACCTCATGTGAAGAGTTGACTCACTGGAAAAGACCCTGATGCTGGGAGGGAGTGGGGGCAGGAGGAGAAGGGGACTTCAGAGGATGAGGTGGCCAGATGGCATCACTGACTCAATGGACGTGAGTCTGAGTGAACTCTGGGAGTTGGTGATGGACAGGGAGGCCTGGCGCGCTGCGATTCATGGGGTTGCAAAGAGTTGGACACGACTGAGCAACTGAACTGAACTGAACTGAATAGGTTTTATGGTATCTGTTAATTTTAAACTGGTCTGTTATTTTTATATTTGCTTCTCTTTTCTGAACATTTGCCTTTATTTTTATCTACGTTGTTGTTGCTGTCTTTAAATCGAGGCAGTTCCAGTGCTAGTTCTATGTATATTTTCATATAGTTGGATATGTAGTAAATATACAATTTTTTTATACATTTTTAATTTTGCAGTGTGACAAAACAGTTTTCCTTGTAAAAAATCTTCTTACAATTTTAGTGAATGATGTTGGTGTCTTATAATTTTACCATACACTTTCTTTTATTGTGTATTAGGTTGATTTTTTTGTTTCTGTAATTGTTTCAAGTAATATTTCAATAAACTTCTCTATATTTTGATTTAGAATAATTCCAAAGTGGAATTAATGAGTCAAAGTGGACAAACATTTATAATAAGGCTTTTGTTTACAGTTCCATTTTAAAAATAAATGTATTCTTTTCCCATCAGTGACTGAGACAGAATCCAAACAAATATGCTAGAGCTTATATATCCTAAGGTATCATCCTCCTTAAAGTGGACATTATGCACAGATAACATGCTGCAAATACTAAAACTCCCCTTTATGAGTTGCTCCCAGAGCCTAACACATAACTTTTTAGTGATTTTCATGTGGTAATCTTAATTTTTGAGAATACATTTGATTTTTAGAAATGGAAGTCTTTCAAATTCATATCTTTTGACTCAGAAGGAAGAACAAACCCTCCAACAGAAGTTTTAGTATATACATACCTGAATAAAACAGGATTTTGACCCAAGTATTTCTGACTTCCAAGCCCATGCACTTAACTAAACTTACATCCAACAGACAAGTGTTTGTTAAGTTTTTTTGCTGAGTATTTTTATTCTAAGCATTTGCTAGGTGTCAAGATAGAGTAGGGACCATAATGGATATGTTGTTTTGTTCTTATGCTGCCAAGACTTTATTTTATTCTCAATGTTCTTCTTTCAGTTATACTCTTTTAAGCATTTAAGTAATGGTACTTTAAAAAACTCTATCTTGTTAATCGATAGGTAATGCTTATATACACCACCTTATGATAATATCATTTCTTTGAAAGCAGAAGACATTAAGTCCCTTTATGACTTGACTGCTATGCGTTTAGTGTTGGTCAGTTAGTATTTGCTCTAATGAATGTCTGATTGTATACTGATAGTTTGACTCAAACTCATTTTATGTAGGGTGACATTATAATTTATCATCTAAGCTGACAAATATGATTGCCCTAACTTTATGTAGTGTGTTAGAGAAAGGGTTTTATGGGGCAGCAGACAGGTGCTTTGAGGATTTTTAAAATATGCTAAGAGGATAGGAAAATGAATCTGATTTTAGAGGATTTCAAGGTAAATTTCTGTTGTGAAAAATATTTTCATCAAAATAAAAAGTGGAAGTTTATAAATATTTCTTAGGATGTCTTTTATTCCAACATCTTTATTTTTATCAAGTCAAATTTTGAAAATAAGCCATAGCTTAAAATATAGATTACTCTTTTTTAAATCCAGTACAATGGTATAATTGCTTTAAGCATTATGGGAACAGCAGCAATTGGTCCTAGACTTACAGAAAATAACTTAGTCATAAATTTTGGAACCTCCCAAAAGAGAATAAGCATTGGGCATTTTCCAGCTCATTTATCTTGGCATTTAGCATGTAGGGTCAAAAGCATCTGAATTTTAATAGCTTAGATACTTAGATCATTTCTTGAGCCCTACTTTGTTTTCCGCAAGTCAGCAAGAGTAGATGAAGAAATAATCAATTTTAAACAACATCTGAAAAACATTTGATATCATCTCCTATGATTCCCATTGTTTTATTTTTTAACTCAGGGTCACGTGGGCCATAGTAATTCTTTGGCTAAGAAAAATTAGTAATTAAGATATTTAATATTTTACTCTGAAAAATGTCCATAGCTGTTTAAAGTATAAATAAAGATTAAGTAATGTGTATTTTGGAAAGATGAAAACCCATCCCATTTACTCATTTGAAGTGTTTGGTGAGTTTCCTAGATAAAGTTGGTTCTAACAATTAAGTGACATTTAAATTAACATAGCAAAATGATGCCATAGGTGATGAGACAGGTTAAAGTTAAGTAAATCATATGAGCTCTAATTTAAACATAAATCTTATTTTGGATTTGCTTCTTATTAATAGTGAGTACTTTGTAGGCCATAGATTGGAGTCTCCTAAAGACACATTAGAGTGATTAGTATCAGAATCTTTGGAGATTCTTGTTTAAAGTGCATCCAGTTTGAAACCATCATTCTAGTTGATCAAGTTTCTGCAAGCCTGACCAAGAGAAAGAGAGAAAACCCAATTTACCAGTATCAGCAATGAGAAAGGGGATATTTCTACAGACCCTGAAGAAATTAAAAGAATAAAAATATATGCTCATAAATCCTATAACAGATTGAATTGACAGAATCCTCAAAAGACACAAATTATCAAAACTCACTCAGAAATAGATAACCTGAATTGTTCTATAACTATTAAAAGAAATTTAATTTATATGTTAAATGCCTTCCCACAAAGAAAACTGGTTCCACTGACAAATTATACAAAACATTTAAGAAAGAAGTAAATGAATTCTATACAAACTGTTTTAGAAGATAGAAGAGGCAGAAACACTTCCCAACTCTTTTTAAGAAATCAGCCTGATGGCTCAGAAGGTAAAGAATCTGTCTGCGATGTAGGAGACCCAGTTCCTATCCCTGGGTCAGGAAGATCCCCTGGAGCAGGGAATAGCAATTCACTTCAGTATTCTTTCCTGGAGAATTCCATGGACAGAGAAGCCTAGCAGGCTACAGTCCATAGGATCTCAAAGAATCTGACACGACTGAGCGACTTAACACTTTCACTTTTCATTATTCTGATACCAACACTAGACAAAGACATTGCAAGAAAAGAACACAACAGACCAAGAAACCTCATGAACAAAATGACAAAAATCCTCAATGCTATATTATCAAATTAGCAACATATAAAAGAGTAATAAATTACAACAAAGTGAAGTTTATCCCAGAAATGGAAGACCAGTTCAACATAGAATAATCAATCAATATATTTCACAATATTAACAGGTTAAAGAAAACCACATAATACTTTAAATAGATACTTTAAACAGATTCAGAAAAAGTGCTTGAAAAAATTCAACAACCATTCATGATAAAAGTTCATAATAAACTAGGAATGAAAGGAAATTTCCTTAATCTGATGTAAGGCATAAAAGAAAAAACTGCAGCTTGTATCACCACTGAACGTCTTTATGTAGAAATAAAGCACCTTGATCTATATCCCATATCTTATACCAATTTTACCTTTAACTGTACCGTAGATATAAGTGGTAAAACTATAAAAATTTTGGAAGAAAACGTAAGAGAAAATCTTTGTGGTCTTATGTTAGAGAAAGAGTTCTTAGATACATCAAAACCATAATCTATAAAAGAAAAATATTGACTAACTGAAATTCATAAAAACATTTTCTTCTCAAAATGACACTGTTAATAAAATGAAAATGCAAATCATAGACTTGGAGAAAATATTTGAAAAGGACTTGGATCCAGATATAAAATGAAAACTCAAAAATAAGAAAACAACCTAATTTTAAAATGGACAAAAGATTTGGAGAGACAGTTCACCAAAGACGGTATACCAATGGCAAATATGCACAACATCATTGGCCTTAGGAATATGCAAATTAAAAATGCAATGTGATACCACAACTTATAGACCAGAATGGTTGAAATCAAAGACTGACCATTCCGCATGCACAGGAAGGTGTGTAGCAACTGGAACTCTTATCCTTTGCTGGTGAGAATACAATGTGGCATTTTGGAAAACAATTTTACAGTTATTTATAAATTTAAGCATACAATTAAAATGCAATTCTGCGTTTCCACTCATAGGCATTTACTAAGTGGAAATAAGCACAGAATTAGGCAAAATGAGGAGACAGAGGAATATGTTCCTAACAAAGGAATAAGACAAAACCCTAGAAAAACTAAGTGAAATGGAGAGAGGCAATCCAGCTGATAAAGAGTTCAAGATAATATCATAAAGATGCTTAATGAACTTGGGAGAAGAATCCATGAACACAGTGATAAGTTTAAACAAAGAGAAGATATAAAGGAAACCCCCCCCAAAAAAGAATGTTGAAATTGTATAAAACATCCCTTGACCACAATGCTATGAGACTGGAAATCAACTAAGAGGGAAAAAACTGCCAAAACACAAATATATGGAGACTAAACAATATGCTGCTAAACAATCAATGGGTCACTGAAGAAAACAAAGAGGAAATAAAAAATTATCTGGAGACAAATGAAAATGAAAACACAATGGTCCAAAATATATGGCACTTAGCAAAAGCAGTTCTAAGAGAAGTTTATGATGATACAAGCTTACCTCAGAAAATAAGAAAAATCTCAAATACCACATTAGCAAACTAAAGAATAAAAACTCATATTGTCATCTCAATAGATGCAAAAAAGTTTTTGACAAAATTCAACATTCATTTATGATAAAATCTCTCAATAAGAGAGGAAACATACTTCACATATTAAAGACCTTATATGAGAGACTGACAACCAACGTGATACTGAGTGGTGAAAAGCTGAAAACATTTCATCTAGAATCAGGGAGAAGACAAGGATGCCCACTCATTTTATTCAGTACAATATTGGAAGTCCTAACCATAGCAATCAAACAAGAAAATGAAATAAAAGGAATCCAAGTTAGAAAGAAAGAGTAAAACTCACTGTTTGCAGATGAAATGATGCTCTATATAAAAAATCTTAAACATGACACCAAAAACCCATTACACTAGTATATAAATTTAGTAAAGTTGTAAGATACAAATTAATATACAGAAATCTGTTGCATTTCTATACACTAACAATGAGCTATCAGTAAAAGAAATTAAGAATACAATCATATTTACAGTTGCATCAAAAAGAACAAAATACCTATGAATAGACCTAATCAAGGAGGTAAAAGACTTATACTCAAAAAAAACTGTAAGCCATTAATTAAAGAAATTGCAGGTAAAGAGATGTACTGTGTTAATGGATTGCAAGAATTAATATTGTTAAAATGACCATACTACTCAAAGCAATCTACAAATTCAATGCAATCCTTATCAAAATACCCATGATATTTTTCACAGATACAGAACAAATATTTCTAATTTTTTTATGGAAAAGCAAAACACTGACCCCCAAATAGTCAAAACAATCTTTAGAAAGGAGAACAGGGCTGGAGATATTACACACCTTGATTTCAACCCACACTACAAAGCTATGTAATTAAAATAGTATGATACTGGCACAAAAACAGACATGCATAGATCAATGGAACAGAGTGGATTGATCGGAAATAAACCCACACGTACATGGTCAATTAATCTATGACAAATAAGACAAGAATATACAATGGGGAAAGCTGGACTACTCTGTCAGAACATATACAAAAATAAACTCAGAATGCATTAAAGACTTAAATGTTAAGATTTGAAACTATAAAACTCCTAGAAAAAACAGTCAGTACAATAGTTGACATCAGTTTTAGCAGTATTTTGGGGGATATGTCTCCTCAAATGATAGAAACAAAAGCAAAAATAAACAAATTGGACTATGCCAAAGTACAGAGTTTTGCACATTGAAAGTAATTGTCAACAAAATGAAAATGCACTTAGTGAGAGAAGATATTTCCAAACATTATATCCAATAAGGGGTTAATACCCAGAATATACAAAAAGTCATAAAACTTTAAAAAAAAATCCAACAAACAACTGAATTAAAAATTGGGCAGAGGATCTGAATAAACATTTTCCCAAAGACATACTGATGGCCAACAGACACATGAAAAGATGTTCAACATCACTAACCATCAGGGAAATGCAAATCAAAGCCGCAGTAAGATACCATGTCACATATGACAGAATGGCTATCACTGAAAGGATAAGAAATAGCAAGTGTTAGCAGGATATGAGGAAAAGGGGAACTGGTACACTGTTGATGGGAATGTATACCGGTGCAACTACTGTGGAAAACAATATGGAGGTTCCTCAAAGAATTAGAACTGCCATATGATCCAACAATTTCACTTCTGGGTATCTACTTAAAGAAAACAATAACACCAACTCAATAAGATATATGGAGTCCAGTGTTCATGCATTATTTACAATAGTCAAGATGTAGATGCAGTCTAAATGTCTCAGTTCAGTTCAGTCGCTCAGTCGTGTCTGACTCCTTGTGACCCCATGGACTGCAGCACACCAGGCCTCCCTGTCCATCATCAACTCCTGGAGCTTACTCAAACTCATGTCCGTTGAGTCGGTGATGCCATCCAGCCATCTCATCCTCTGTCGTCCCCTTTTCCTCCCGCCTTCAATGTTACCAGCATCAGGGGCTTTTCAAATGAGTCAGTTCTTTGTATCAGGTGGCCAAAGTACTGGAGTGTCAGCTTCAGCGTCAGTCCTTCCAATGCATATTCAGGACTGATTTCCTTTAGGATTGACTGGTTGGATCTCCTTGCAGTCCAGGGGACTCTCAAGAGTCTCCTCCAACACCACAGTTCAAAAGCATCTAAATGTCTATTGATAGACAAATGGATAAAGAATATGTGGTATATATATACCACATATGTATATGTACATACACACAGGGAATGCTACTCAGCCATTTTTAAAAATGAAATTTTTTCCACTTGCAACAACATGGGTGGATCTAGAGAGTATGTATTAAGTGAAATAAATCAGATAAAGGCAAATATCACATGATCTCACTTATATGTGGAATATAGAAAACAAAACAAAAACAAACTCATAGATATACAGAAAAAACTCATGGTTGCCAGAAGGGAGGGAGGTTGGGGCGGGGGGGAAATAGGTGAAGAGGAGTAAGAGGTACAAACCTGTAGTTATATAGTAAGTCAGAAGGATATAATATACAGGCTAAGGAGTATGATCAATAATATTGAAATAACTTTGGATGAGGACAGATGGTTACTAGGCTGATCGTGGTGATCATTTCATGATTATGCAAATGTCAAAGCATTATGTAGTACACCTGAAACTAGCAATATTTTATATCAATAACATTTCAATTAATAAAAACTTTTGAAGTTTTAAATTCTGTGTTAAAAATTATTGTCTTAATTTACCGAGTGCTGAAGTACAAGATGCTGTTTGACATAAGTCCAAGTAGTCATCTGTTTTCTTTTTCTATTACAAAACTGAGTATCTTAAAATTAGAAAATTTTAAGAAGTCACGATTTGTGTATAAAAAAGTACCTAAGTTTCAGAGTTGGACCATATTCAGCTGAAAATCTGTGATGATGACTTATGTAGAAAAAAGAAAAAATAGACTATTTACAATATGATTTCATGTATATGATACTCTCAGAAAGGTAAAACTATAGAGATAGAATACACATCAATGGTAGCCAGGCACTGAGGGGAGGGGGAAAGACTGATTCCCAAAGTGCAGACCAGGAGATCTGGGGGAGGCTGATGGAACTGTTATATATTTTGTTTGTGGTAATGGCTGTACAGCTATGTGCCTTTGTCAAAACTCATAGAGCTGTATACCGAAAAGTTTTACCATTTGTAAACTGATATAAAAACCCATCTACAGCTCTGATTTTTTTCACTGTATCATCTCTCAGTCATTTCTGTGCATACTAGTTTTTAAAATTCCTCCTCAGTTAATTAAAACAGGACTTTTGCAAGGCGCATCTCTACACTTATCAGTTTAAAAATTGCTTTGCAGTTATGTAAGATAAACAAATGTCATTTGGGGGCCCAAGATTTAGCTACATGTGGTAATTCATATGAAAAGTATAAAGTTTTAGCTATTATTTAAATGGCATGATTAACTATAAAGTAATACTCATCTATGGTCATAACTGTACTTTTTCCATGATGGTTCCAAAAGCATTGTGTGGTGTTTTCACTGGTTAGAGCAATAGGTGCAGCAGAGAATTCAGAGAGGGATCCAACTGGTAACTTCTACTCTGAGGAAACAAGGAAGTGAATAATCTGAGGGACTGATGGGAGAAAAGAAAATGTCTTGATATTCGCCAAAGTCCTACTGAGCAGGGTTGATTGTCACACTCGCTTTTTCTTCCTGTGCAACACCCAATCACTTATGGTGATGTATATAGAGAGCAGTATGATAAGAAATTTCTTTGGAGCATATACAATACTGTCAGCCCAACCAGTGATGACATCTCTTAATTTGGTATCATTGCACATTGGAAGGTTGAAGTTGATAGGTTTTATTTCTCATTACATTCTGTTGAAAGGCAGTGAAATGAAGGAGGAAGAGGAAGACAGGAAGCAGAGTGAAAGAAAAAAAAGTAGAATAAGGAAAAGCATCAATGCCAAAGGGCTGGTGAAACCTACAGGGAGGTAGCAGAGTGTTATGGCAGAGCATAGATGTTGGGGTCAGACATATTTAGGTTCAAACCTCAGCCCATCACTTTTAGCTTACTTAGGACTAAGTTACTTAATCTCTATGAGCCTCAGTTTCCCTGATTTCAAAGCGGAAATTTAACAAAATATTAAAAAGTATTGTGAGAATTAACAAGATCTCGTAAGGGGGCTGAATTTAATGTTTGGTACAATGAGGAGACTTAAGTAATAATTGTTACTATTAATGTTATAATTATACCTTTGTAAATCAGCATGGAATAACTAAATTGACTGTATTTAAGTTGTTATTATTCCTTCTATTCTAACACTCACTTTGGGCATAGTGATATAATTTCTCTGATCTTAGTTTTCTCATCTATGAAATGAGTCTAAGAATAATAGTACTGATTTCATAGTATCATTGTGAGGACCAAATAAGTTATACTTTTAATGCTCTAAGAACAGTGGTTTGCACATAGTAAGTACACAATAAGTGTTAGATATCACTACTATGACTATTATTGTTATTGTTATTATTCTCAACCAAGGATTAACATGTACTAATTGAGCACTGCTATGAGTCCACCTGTGTTTGTAAAAGATTTGTGAGATATACTGAGTATTAAACCGTGAAGTATTCAATCTAAGTTCTTAGCACTAAGAACTCAAAGTATTTGATTAATTAATCAAGGTATGCATTAGTAACCCAGAGAACAGTCAGTGAATTGGCGAGGAAGAATGAGGAAAAACAATATATTCATATTCTGAGAGAACTGAATACATGAGAAGAAAAAAAGGAGAGTCTATTAGGCTGGGATAAAGGCATTAAAGCATAAGTGGAGCGAAGTATAGATGGAGAAGCAAATGTCCACTGGCATGGTACAGGAAACTGGAATATAGTAAAGCAGTGCAATGAATTGCTATACAGCAGTGAAAATTAACTAACTGTACCTATATACCAGTGTGGACAAATATTACAAACAGAATATGGAATAAAACAAGCAGTCACAAAATAAAAGCTATTATTATCTATTTATATAAATTTCTAAGACAGGCAAAACTAAATCACATTGTTACAGGATAACAAATGTAAATGATAAACTTTTAACAGTGATTATTGCAAAAGTTAAAACAGTGATTACATCTGGGGAAAGGAAGAGAAGGTCTCATGAAAAATTACTGTTCTATCATTTCATAATGAGGGTATGTATGAGAATGTGGGTATTTTCCTTACAATTAAAAAAATATATATGTGTATACTTTATATATTCTTTTTTATGGATGATGTATTTCATAATAAAAAGTAAAATAGATTAAAAGTAAGAGTGAATGGAGTCCAGGAAGTTAGCCTGCTCAACTAGAGGATATTGTATGCTGTGGATGTTGTATGCAGGAATTAAATAAGGTGATATTCAATCCATTTCTTTCTGAATGCTAAATGGTATCCAATTGGTTGCTTTACTCCCTCTGTAAGCTTAAAAATCTCACCTTCCTCAATATATAAAAACAAATAATGGAAGTCATCAAGCAGAGTCAAGGGGTCATGATGGAGGGTATTGAAACCTCAGAGAGGAATGTTACCTCTGACACCTAGCTAGCTGGGCTAGTGTATCAGACGCAAGGCAAGAGTTAGGCGTTGATAGCCAGCAGTTGTCTGTCGATATTCAGGGCTTCCTCATCACAATTGAGGCCCTTATTCCAGCTGACAAATGACACCCCACCGTAAGAGACGATGAAATTCATTCTGCTATCGAGGGTATGGTTAAAGCAGAATCTGGTCAGTCCTCAGTGGGAAAATGGAAGAGATCTAACGAGGATAAACCAAAGGAATGTACTTCTACCAGGAAGATCAGAAAGAGATATAGGCTGATACATGTGCAAGTTCAGACACTTGGAGTTTATCTCTTGTGTCCGAAATCTGCCCCAGACATTCCATTACTCATTGCTCTTTTTCTTTTAATTCTGCTGTCGAGGAAATAAGATGCAAGCTGAGCAGGTGGGAACTAAAATCAATAAGTTTAACATTCTATTTGAATGCTTCTAGAATTTAGCCAGCAATGAAAAGGTTTATTCTGAGCTGCTTCTTATTATTTTTTTAATATCCAGCAGCTAAGAGATAGATAGCTGGATATTTGAAAGTATTTCTGTGTTATTTGGGTTCAATTAAAATTGCTCTGTCTCTGTCTCTCACTCTCAGAAATTATTCTGGGAACAAGGTAAATATCCAAGGGTGAATAAGAACACTAGAATACAGAAGAAGCTTGCCTTTTTATGACCTTTATTTTACTGTTGTTATTGTATGTAAAGTAGTAGACACTTTACATAATTCCTCAACAACCTTGCAAAATTGCCCTTTTTCTCAGTAAGAAAATGGAGATGCTGAGAGGGTTAAATAATTTGACCAGAAACGTATAGTGCAGCTCGGATGCCAACTTGGTTCTGTCTGAAAACAACTCAAAGGCAGTAGTCAGGTAATCACTAGTTTCTTAAAAAGCATGGTGCTGCTGCTGCTAAGTCACTTCAGTCTTGTCCGACTCTGTGCAACCCCATAGATGGCAGCCCACCAGGCTCCTCTCTCCCTGGGATTCTCCAGGCAAGAACACTGGAGTGGGTTGCCATTTCCTTCTCCAATGCATGCACACATGCTAAGTCGCTTCAGTCGTGTCCGACTCTTTGTGACTCCATAAATGGCAGCCCAGCAGGCTCCTCCGTCCACAGGATTCTCTAGGCAAGAATACTGGAGTGGGTTGCCATTTCTTTCTCCAGAAAGCAAAAAGCAGAAGACTTGAAAAGGAATCTTATCAGAGCTGGTCACAGAGGTGGGAAGATCGTTCCCTGAAAGACTGGTGTATCTAGGGGAAGTCTTTCTGAACTAATGAAAGACTGGGAGGTAAGGGGACCATGTGAATTGGAAAAGATGTAAGTCAAGTAAAGTCGGCAGTGGCTCCTCATGCATTACGTTGTTGTAATGTGGGATTTAGGCCTAATTTTCTTACTTTTCAAGAGGCCAGAAATCCAGACTTTACGTTAAAAAGAAAAATCTCCTGATTGAAAAAAAAAAAGCAAAAAAAAGATTGTATTGTGTCTGAGTTTTTACAAAACACAGTATAATGACCAAACAAAGTCTGCCATCAGTCTGAGTTTGCCCTGTAGGCAACTAGTTTGCAACTGTGAACTTATTCCAGTGCTGCCAACTTGGGCTTGCCAAACTTGGGTTTTCTTCTTAGCGTCCAGAGAATTAACTAGCTGTCCCTTCCTCAGGGAAGGCCAGATTGGTTCTTTCAGTTGGACTTTCTCTTGTTCTCTATGGATCCCTATCCTGTCTCTCCCTCCACAGACCTTTTTTTTTTTTTTTCAATTAACATGTTTGATGTTTTTCTTTCTTGCTAGGCTGTAAGTTCATGAAGGAAGGAGACATTTCTGTGTTGCTCATTGTCATTGGGCTCCCCAGAATCAGACTGGCTGATGGGGAGTTATGTGAAGAAAATTTACTGAAGAGCATGCTTGGGTGAGGGAACAGGACTGGTCTGGGAGATATTATGGTGAACGACTTAGTAGAGCTCCTACTTGGGAGACAGCTACCTATAGTATATAATCTGTGTGTTATTACTTTAAAATAAAGATATGAAAAAATGGGTTTTATTTGAAATTATATTAAATTCTGTATTATTTACTTTTCTGTTATATAAATGCCATTTTTTTTTCTAACCAAAGCAATGAAACTAGTTAACAGTGGTAGTTGCTGCTGCTGCTGCTAAGTCGCTTCAGTCATGTCCGACTCTGTGTGACCCCATAGACAGCAGCCCACCAGGCTCCCCCGTCCCTGGGATTCTCCAGGCAAGAACTGGAATGGGTTGTAATTTCCTTCTCCAGTGCATGAAAGTGAAAAGTGAAAGGGAAGTCGCTCAGTCGTGTCCGACTCTTCGCGACCCCATGGACTGCAGCCCACCAGGCCCCTCTGTCCATGGGATTTTCCAGGCAAGAGTACTCGAGTGGGGTGCCATCACAGTAGTAATTAATAGTAGGACTAATGAATTATATGTGTGAGGAAGATTTAATAAGATTTTGATAATATTTCTTCCCTCTGATATAATGATTTATTTTAACTATTTTTCTTAATAGTGTACTAAATAATTGCAGGCTATACTTATATGTATTTTTAAGATTCATATTAGTTAAACAGATACTGCCCATATCTGTCTAACCAAAAAAGTAACAGTGAGATGTCTTATGAGCACAGGAGAATATTTGTACTCTTTCAGTTTGCTTTTTCTTTTTGTTAAAGATTTAGTTAGTTATTTATTTTTGGCTGTTCTGAGTCTTCGTTCCTGCACGTAGGCTTTCTCTAGTTGCGACAAGTGGGGGCCACTCTTTGTTGCAATGTGCGGGTTTCTCATTGTGGTGGCTTCTCTTGTTGTGGAGCAAGGGCTCCAGAACATGGGCTCAGCAGTTGTGGTGCAGCGGCTTAGTTGCCACATGGCATGTGGAACCTTCCCAGACCAAGTTTTGAACCTGTGTCCACTTCATTGGCAGGCAGATTCTTTACCACTGGACCACGAAGGAAACACTCAGTTTCCTTTTTCAATGACACTTCTCTGAATGCCTGAGGCCTTTGCCTTAGGACATACTTTTTTCCTTTTATGTAGTGGTGAAAGTAAACTTCTTCTCCCTCAGAAGAAATGGAGTAGCCATCATGGTCAACAAAAGAGTCCAAAATGCAGTACTTGGATGTAATCTCAAAAACGACAGAATGATCTCTGTTCGTCTCCAAGGCAAACCACTCAATATCACAGTTATCCAAGTCTATGCCCCAACCAGTAACGCTGAAGAAGCTGAAGTTGAACGGTTTTATGAAGACCTACAAGATCTTTTAGAACTAACACCCAAAAAAGATGTCCTTTTAATTATAGGAGACTGGAATGCAAAAGTAGGAAGTCAAGAAATGCCTGGAGTAACAGGCAAATTTGGCCTTGGAGTGCAGAATGAAGCAGGGCAAAGACTAATAGAGTTTTGCCAAGAAAATGCACTGGTCATAGCTAACACCCTCTTCCAACAACACAAGAGAAGACTCTACACATGGACATCACCAGATGGTCAACACCGAAATCAGATTGATTATATTCTTTGCAGCCAATGATGGAGAAGCTCTATACAGTCAACAAAAACAAGACCGGGAGCTGACTGTGGCTCAGATCATGAACTCCTTATTACCAAATTGAGACTCAAATAGAAGAAAATAGGGAAAACCACTAGACCATTCAGGTATGACCTAAATCAAATCCCTTATGATTATACAGTGGAAGTGAGAAATAGATTTAAGGTCTAGATCTGATAGATAGAGTGCCTGATGAAGTATGGAATGAGGTTCGTGACATTGTACAGGAGACAGGGATCAAGACCATCCCCATGGAAAAGAAATGCAAAAAAGCAAAATGGCTGTCTGGGGAGGCCTTACAAATAGCTGTGAAAAGAAGAGAGGTGAAAAGCAAAGGAGAAAAGGAAAGATATAAGTATCTGAATGCAGAGTTCCAAAGAATAGCAAGGAGAGATATGAAAGCCTTCTTTGGCGATCAATGCAAAGAAATAGAGGAAAAGAACAGAATGGGAAAGACTAGAGATCTCTTTAAGAAAATTAGAGATACCAAGGGAACATTTCATGCAAAGATGGGCTCGATAAAGGACAGAAATGGTCTGGACCTAACAGAAGCAGAAGATATTAAGAAGAGGTGGCAAGCATACACGGAAGAACTGTACAAAAAAGATCTTCACGACCCAGATAATCATAATGATGTGATCACTAATCTAGAGCCAGACATCTTGGAATGTGAAGTCAAGTGGGCCTTAGAAAGCATCACTACAAACAAAGCTGGTGGAGGTGATGGCATTCCAGTTGAGCTGTTTCAAATCCTGAAAGATGATGCTGTGAAAGTGCTGCACTCACTATGCCAGCAAATTTGGAAAACTCAGCAGTGGCCACAGGACTGGAAAAAGTCAGTTTTCATTCCAATCCCAAAGAAAGGCAATGCAAAAGAATGCTCAAACTACCGCACAATTGCACTCATCTCACATGCTGGTAAAGTAATGCTCAAAATTCTCCAAGCCAGGCTTTAGCAATATGTGAACGGTGAACTCCCTGATGTTCAAGCTGGTTTTAGAAAAGGCAGAGGAACCAGAGATCAAACTGCCAACATCCGCTGGATCATGGAAAAAGCAAGAGAGTTCCAGGAAAACATCTATTTCTGCTTTATTGACTGTGCCAAAGCCTTTGACTGTGTGGATCACAATAAACTGTGGAAAATTCTTCAAGAGATGGGAATACCAGACCACCTGACCTACCTCTTGAGAAATCTGTATGCAGGCCATGAAGCAACAGTTAGAGCTGGACATGGTACAACAGACTGGTTCCAAATAGGAAAAGGAGTACGTCAAGGCTGTATATTATCACCCTGCTTATTTAACTTCTATGCACAGTACATCATGAGAAACGCTGGACTGGAAGAAACACAAGCCGGAATCAAGATTGGCGGGAGAAATATCAATCACCTCAGATATGCAGATGACACCACCCTTATGGCAGAAAGTGAAGAGGAGCTAAAAAGCGTCTTGATAAAAGTGAAAGAGGAGAGTGAAAAAGTTGGCTTAAAGCTCAACATTCAGAAAAGGAAGATCATGGCATCCAGTCCCATCACTTCATGGGAAATAGATGGGGAAACAGTGGAAACAGTGTCAGGCTTTATTTTGGGGGGCTCCAAAATCACTGCAGATGGTGACTGCAGCCATGAAATTAAAAGACGCTTACTCCTTGGAAGAAAAGTTATGACCAACCTAGATAGTATATTCAAAAGCAGAGACATTACTTTGCCGACTAAGGTCCGTCTAGTCAAGGCTATGGTTTTTCCTGTGGTCATGTATGGATGTGAGAGTTGGACTGTGAAGAAGGCTGAATGCCAAAGAATTGATGCTTTTGAACTGTGGTGTTGGAGAAGACTCTTGAGAGTCCCTTGGACTGCAAGGAGATCCAACGAGTCCATTCTGAAGGAGATCAGCCCTGGGATTTCTTTGGAAAGAATGATGCTAAAGCTGAAGGTCCAGTACTTTGGCCACCTCATGAGAAGAGTTGACTCATTGGAAAAGACTCTGATGCTGGGAGGGATTGGGGGCAGGAGGAGAAGGGGACGACCGAGGATGAGATGGCTGGATGACATCACTGACTCGATGGACGTGAGTCTGAGTGAACTCCAGGCGTTGGTGATGGACAGGGAGGCCTGGCGCGCTGTGATTCATGGGGTTGCAAAGAGTCGGACACGGCTGCGTGACTGAACTGAACTGAACTGAACTGAAAGTAAACATAGTTAGTTGAATGTAAAATTCGTTTTGACTTGCAGGTCTGCTCTTTTTGTCCTCCAGTTTTATTGAGATACAATTGATATACAGCATGGTTTAAGGTATACAGCACAGTGATTCAGCTTACATATGTTGTGAAATGATTACTGCAAGTTTAGTGAGTGTCCATTTTAGCATACAAATACAAAATTAAGGAAATAGAAATTTTTTTTCTTGTGGTGAGAACTCATGAGGATTTACTGTCTTAAAAACTTTCACTTATACAGAAGTGGTAATTATGTTTATCATGTTGTACATTATGTCTTTTGTAAGTAAGTTATAAGTGCTTACTTATAACTGGAAGTCTGACCTTTTGACTGCCTTCATTGAATTCCCCCTTTCACAAACTCAATAACTACAAATCTGACCTCTTTTTCTATGAGTTTATTTGTTGGTTTGTTTCTGAAGTATAATTAATCTACAACACTGTGTTAGAGCCTGTTATGCACCACAGTGATTTGATATTTCTATATATTTCAAATGATCCTCATGATAAGTTTAGTTACCAGTCATAGATAGTACATAGGTATAAGCCCACTTATTTCTGATGTCAATCCAATCTGATATTGATCCAGATATCATCTCAACAATTTGGGCAATGAATATTTGGGATTTTACTTGGTAATAACAGCATGTTTTTAGATGTATAAGAATTAATTTCAAGGTTTTCCAAAAAGTCCATTCATTTTATATCTACACACCAGCTTGTTATCAATCAGATCCTGTGCATGTAGAAGTTAATCAGGTAGGTTGCTGCTGCTGCTAAGTCACTTCAGTCGTGTCTGACTCGGTACAACCTCATGGACTGCAGCCTACCAGGCTACTCTGCCCACGGGATTTTCCAGGCAAAAGTAGTGAAGTGGGGTGCCATTGCCTTCTCCAAATCAGGTAGGTTATCCATATCTAAATCATTCATCATTTTTAAACATTCTTAAGCATATAGGATATCACCATATTAAATGTTCTTTCTCAGCATCGAAGGCAGAGGTAATTTGAACTTGTGAAACTGAAAAGTTGGATTTCAAATAGGGTAGTTTAGTAAAGAAATGAGAAAGTCCTGTTTAACTTGGCTGGCATTTTCTAAGTTTTAAAGCAGTCTTATTTCTAAAAAAAAAAAAAAAAGAGTCATTTTTTTTCACTGTATGAATTTTGTTGAAATCTACACATAACATCAAACAATTCATGTGCAGTCAATCCACCCTTTTCCAGGTTCCTTATGGCCTCTTTAAAGATCATTGAAGTTTCAGAGAAACAGCATATACATTTCTGTTTTACTGTAATCTTTTTTTCCATTCTCCTTCTGGATGCATTTTCATATTAGAGAAGGACATTCCTCTTGTCTGACACTTTTAAAATATGATTTTACAGTAACCTAATGTTTTAACATCTTTTCTGTGCCAGTAACAATGGCCAGACCCATCCTGTGGTCACACATCTAAGGACACAATCTCCTTCCATTTCTAAAAGCCAATAATCTTATCAAGTGCTTCTGTACACTTTACGGAAACGGAAAAGTGACCAATATTTTTATTATAAAAACCTCAATATTGTGGGCAAGCAATTAAGTCTTTTTCCCCAAAAAACTGTTGTGTACAGGTGTGTAGAACATAGCAGGTGAGATCTTTTTATTTTCTTTAGTAAGAAGTTTCTAGATAAGAATTTTATAAAATTTAAATTTGAAAAGTACACCTGTTGAATATAGAGATAGATGAGCAAAATCTACTTCTGTTTGAACAAGATATTAACCTTGAACAATGTATTTTCTGTAGTTTGATTAAAATCTTTATAGAAATCAACAAGATGATTTAAAACTCCATCTGTTTTTCTAATCAAAATACCTACGAACCAGGGGGAACTTTTTTTCCTTGCCATGATTAAATTTATCACTTATACTATAGAAAGTATGGTCATTGGTAATATCTGATTTAATGCTAAGGGGCCGATACATCTGTTATCAAAATTCTCCATTTTTTGGGGGGGGGTCACAAATAATTTTTATTGGACCACAATATTTTAGTTGGGACCTCTGAATCAGAAGATATAGGTTTACCCAGCATCATGGAGCAATTAAGGGACTGATAGATAATATGCTTTATATGATATATCTAGATTAATTCGTGGCCACTATTTTCAACTGGTATCTTTTGGATAAGATGGGAGAAAAAACTGTTGATTGCTTTAAAGTACTTGTGTGTTTCATTCTCAACTTGTGAGGTTTAATCTTCTTAGGTGATTTTACCTCTCTTTCTCCACCATGCCCAACGCCAAGTTCTTTTTTGCATATCACATCGATATGGACCAACAGTAATCCCTCTTTTAGTTTGGTCATGTGTCCAGTATTTAATAAAGTGCTTCTATCAGTATGAAAGAGCAAGCCTTGAGCTATATATTTTATGGGGGCACTCTGACTCAACACTTCATCTTCAACTCTTTCCTGGAGTTAATCCTAATTTTTAGAAAATTGTTTAATTTTCCTACATGCTACAGGCGTAGGAAGCTGTACTAAAAGGAAGAGGCTCTGATAGGAAACCGCAGTGAGCCCTGATGTCACTTATTTCAGCACAATGGAAATAAAAGCCACCTCCCTTCTGTTGTTCCATTTCCCCTTTTGGATGAGCAAGAGAGAATCATCTTTAGGGCATTATGTATTCATCGAGGGGCAGTGACCTTAATCCATAAAGCTCTGTAGAGTTTATGCTTTGATTACCTTAAAGCCCGCCTTCCCTTATACAGTGTCCCAGACAATCAAAATTGCCCCACAATGTGCCTGCTAATGTTCACAATTTCAGTAGACCCAAGACTGAGCCATCTGGTAAATAGGGCTTGGCACAGAGATTCCCCTTAAAGTGATCTGACCATGCCACAAAGTTTGCCTAGAAGTCTCTTCCTGAATTGCCACGAGGCTAGGCCAGTTTTTAGAACTCTCTTTGGATCATTGGAGAATAAAGTAACTAAAATAAACTATAATTGTAGATTTGCTACAACAATGTTTCTTGTTTCTAAATAATGGTATTTAGAGATTTCTTGTGATTAAAAGGGGTTGAATGAAGGTTAAATTCAATATGGGGAAAAATATTTTTTGGAGGACCTACATTTTGGCAGGAAATTGGTATGTTTTCTCATTTGACTCTCACAACTCTATGACATAGATGTTATTATTCTTATTTTACAAATGAGGAAACTGCTTAGAAATGTTAAGTAACATTTCCAAAAGTGATGGGGTTGTCATTCAAATTCAAGTGCGTGGGCTCCAGATTCCGGGTCTTTACACTCTGTTACCCAAACAATAACTCTTTCTGAACTCCTTATTTCTCACTCTGGCTTTAACTAATTTTTTCTTTATCCTCTTTACTTTTGTTATATTTTCCTCATTCTCCTTTTGGTAGTCTCTTAATATCTTCTTTTAATGACTGTATTTTTAGTTTCATTTCTCATCTCCTACATCTTAAGCCATTGTCATCTTTCCTGGACCAATGTATTAATTTACTAACTGATCTCATATTTATTCTCTCTCCTCTGGATCTCTTCTTCATACATGATTATCTTAAAAGAAATAAGTAAATTATGCTATTGCCTTGTTCAAAATCCTGAGATGGGCTCACATCACAATTTAGAGTAAAACCCTCTCTCGTGATGGCCGAGGCAGCTCTGTGGAATCTGGCCTCCACCTTGCCCTCTCCTGGGCCTCCTGCTGCTGCTCTCCAGGCTCCCCTAACTCCAGCCACACTAGTTGACCTACAAGATCTTGCATCCAAGTTCATTCCTGCTTTTGTCCCTGCTGCTCCTTTGCCTTCCTCTGACCTTTCTTGGCTCGCTCTCTTATGTCATTTAGGTCTCTGATCAAACTTATCCTTGAAAACTTGAGAGAGGTCTTCCCTGACAATTCTAAAATAGCTACCAATTAGCCCTACTTTGGGGTTTCCCTGGTGGCTCTGATGGTAAAGAATCCGCCTGCAATGCAGGAGACTCAGGTTCAGTCCCTGGGTCTGGAAGATTCTCTGGAGAAGAGAAAGGCAACCCACTTCAATATTCTTGCCTGGAGAGTTCCATGGACAGAGGAGTCTGGTGGGTACAGTCCGTAGGGTCGCAAAGAGTCACAACTGAGTGACTAATGCACCTGGTCCTACATGAAGGAATTACCCTAGAATTTATCCCTCACTACCTGGAATTATATTAGTTGTGAACACAGTTATTCCCTTTGTCTTTCTCCTGCTGTGAGAATATAGGCTCCATGGTAACAGGAATCTTTTCTGTCTTGTTTATCACTGCATCCCAGAGCCTAGTAGAGTCCCTGCTTATACTCAGGGACTCAGGAAATATTTGTTGAGTGAATAAAGATATACTTTCATGAGTGCCTCAGGAATTTTCAGAGTGATCTTAGCAAACTGCTTTTCTGAAGTCTAAATTATTTCTTCATTTCCTTATTTATTTATTTTAAAATTAAAGTCTTACTTTAGCACTTGATCTCATACTGCCTTATGACATATATTATATTATTACTTAAATAATGTCTATACAATATTATTATAGTTTGTTTTTCAATAGTATCTTAAGGTACTACTCAGTATTATCCAAGTAGCACAGTTATTAATACCACATAGTAGGAAATCATAAATGCTTTGTTATTTGTTGACTGAATTAATGACATGTTATTAAATCCCAAGACAATATTCTAATGCTTTTAAAACATTATTTCTTTTATCCTTATACAGATTTATATAAACATATTTCTTTTCTCCTTTATATCCTTTATTACTAAAAGTAGAAATTCTTATTCTCTTGCAAATAAAACCATGGTTCAGAAAGGAGAAATGAAATGCTTCATTAAGGTTGCACATCTAAGAAAAGATGAAATGGGTCTTAAACATAGATATAGTGATATAGTGAAGTCACTCAGTCGTGTCCGACGCTCTGTGACCCCATGGACTGTAGCCTACCAGGCTCCTCTGTCCATGGGATTTTCCAGGCAATAGTCCTGGAGTGGATTGCCATTTCCTTCTCCAGGGGATCTTCCCAACACAGGGATCGAACCCGGGTCTCCCACATTGTAGAGAGATGCTTTACTGTCTGACCCACCAGGGAAAACAAATGATCCTTCCACTAGCGGCTATTGGTTCAGTCAGTTCAGTCGATCAGTTGTGTCCGACTCTTTTGTGACCCCATGAATCACAGCACGACAGGCCTCCCTGTCCATCACCAACTCCCAGAGTTCACCCAAACTCATGTCCATCGAGTCGGTGATGCCATCCAGCCATCTCATCCTCGGTCGTCCCCTTCTCCTCCTGCCCCCAATCCCTCCCAGCATCAGGGTCTTTTCCAATGAGTCAACTCTTCGCATGAGGTGGCCAAAGTATTGGAGTTTCAGCTTCAGTATCAGTCCTTCCAATGAACACCCAGGACTGATCTCCTTTAGGATGGACTGGTTGGATCTCCTTGCAGTCCAAGGGACTCTCAAGAGTCTTCTCCAACACCACAGTTCAAAAGCATCAATTCTTTGGCATTCAGCTTTCTTCACAGTCCAACTCTCACATCCATACATGACCATAGGAAAAACCATAGCCTTGACTAGATGGACCTTTGTTGGCAAAGTAATGTCTCTGCTTTTGAATATACTGTCTAGGTTGGTCATAACTTTCCTTCCAAGAAGTAAGTGTCTTTTAACTTCATGGCTGCAGTCACCATCTGCAGTGATTTTGGAGCCCCCAAAAATAAAGTCTGACACTATTTCCACTGTTTCCCCATCTGTTTCCCATGAAGTGATGGGACCAGATGCCATGATCTTCGTTTTCTGAATGTTGAGCTTTAAGCCAACTTTTTCACTCTCCTCTTTCACTAGAGGCTATAGCTTTGCAGTAAATCTCTATTAATGTAATTTCATTCATATGGCATAATGACTCCCAAATCCTACTGAGCTGACTTGTCTATTGTGGTTGAAGAGGAAGAGGAGAGTGTGTTGCTCTTGATTACCAACTTTATGCCATGTACTCATGTGTTGTGTGAAGAAAGACTAGAAAGGCAACTGAGTCTACTCAAAAGAAAGGCATTTAAAAATGTAGAACAAATGGGCACAAAGGGTAAAGTCAATCTTGACCCAATCTTCCATATTATAATATTGAGCCCCAAGACACACTGTGTTGCTTCCCCTTTTCCCTCCCATGACCATTATTCCTAACCAGGCCTGAGACACGCAAGAAAGTGTAGCTCTACTGAAAACTGAGACGCTTAAAGTATAGCCTAAGGGAAAAAGTTTCAGTCACTAGCTGACCATATTTCAGTTCTCTATAGTTGTTCAAAGCTATATCCTTGGCATTTTTGCAAGCATGACATTGTGCACGATGCCTAGCAAAACCCAGAATTCCTGCCTGAAAAGCACACGAGAGGGAAGCAGCACACCTTTGGGGTTTGGTGATTTGAGAAGCTTGACATTTCATGTCATGATCTTTACATTTACTGCACTTTCTCATTCAAGCTGCATTTCATGAATATTATCATGAATCAGTGGCGAGGTTTCAAACACAAGAGCCACGCCACAGCATCCTATATGACAAAGCAGATTCCAGGGTCCTTGTTGCTAGAGATTCTCATTTAGCTGGCCTTGAGTGAACCTGAGAACCCATCTTAAACAAGTACTTCCAGGTGATTCTGATAACACATTATCTGCAGAGATATATCCGTGTAGGAAAACCTTCCTTCCCACTCAGATATTTTCACTCTGAAATTGTATTTTATGTCTCTGAATAATTTATTATTCTCTACATAAACATGAAGGACAAGTGAATATTGTTAAGTATATTAATAATAGAGACTGAAATCCAAAATGATAATCAGCCAAGAGATTGTTCTTATAATGATTTATTCAAGTCTTTTTTTTTTTTTTTTGGTCTTATAGGGCTTTTAATGCACAGTCAATCTTTTAAATTAGACATTGGCCAAGTGTTAGCTCACAATCTATATTACTAAGTACTAAAAGCTGGCCCAGAATTCTGGCAAGAAGGATGAACTGTGAACAGTGAGGCCTGACAACCAAAATGGTATGAAGTGCTTAGATCACCTTGTGGGGAAATCTTGGCACTAATACTAATCCTTATTTCCCAGAAGATTCCTCTAAGTGTCACACAGTGAGGAAAGCATTAGCAGACACACTGTGAGAGGATTTTGATTGCTTTGATATGTACATGCTGTATCTTCTGGGTATTTTTGTACTGCTTTCCTTACATTAACTTATATTAGATTCTATAAAGTTATATAGTCACATTCCTTGCTCTATTTACCCCATAAGACATGGGTAGAAGCAGATCTGTATGTTATTAATTGTGATAGGCTATGAAAAGCACTACACGAAGGGTATGAACAAAGTGCTCAGAGTTTGGAGGCTGTGAAGAAGGTGGAGAGATGATGTCTGAGCTAGACCATCAAGTGTAAGTGGCCTTTCAGTTGGAAGAGAATGGAACAAAAGCCTTTCTAAAGAGAAGGGCTGCTTTAGGATAGAATAATAGCAACTAATATTTATGGAGAACTTATTATTTGCTAGACACTGTTATGAGCACTTGTGTTTTATCTCATTTAATTCTCAAAAAACTATGCAATGGGCGCTATTAGTATCTTCCATGTGTAAATAAGGAGACCCATCTGTGTGCATAGGTTTGCAATATTCTTGGGTAGCATGATTGGTTAGGCAGTAGCAAATGGCGTGGTGTGACCTGAGCCAATAGAGGAGGACTCAAGGTAGGCCTGGCCAGGTGATGAAGTGCCTTTGTTAGATGCTTTCATTACACAGAGGATTTTGTTTTTACTTTTTAAAATTAGTATTTCTAATTACAAAGATGATGTCTACATATGATTTTAAAATTTACAAAGAGCACACAATAAAAAGAATCTTTGGCACCCTTGATCTTCAGTTCCACTGCCTTCCTCCTGGGAAGCAACCATAATCACTAACGACTTGTGTATCTTTGTGGACAGAGTGTACATAATGTCTCTTGTCTTCACCCTTTGTTGCACACTCTGGTACATACCATACAGACCTTGCTTTGTATCTTGAGATTGTTCTGTATCAGCACATCTGGCACATTTGGCTCTATCTCATTCTTTTCCACAGCTCCGTGTTTCCCAATTATGTGGTTGAACCATGGTTTATTTAACCAGTCCACTAATGATAGATGTTAAATATGTTGCTAGTCAATACACAACGCTGATTTGAATATTCTTGTCATTGAAAACATTCACGTTTTACTTATAGGAGATGCTCCTCAAGGTGAAATTTCTGTGCCCCAGGAATAACTGTAAACAGGGGAGTGGCATGAACACGTTGGCCTATTAGAGCAGTCCATCTGGCCCTTGGGTGGCAGGAGGACCAACTAGAAGCAAGGAGGTTGCGATTCTTGTGTTTTTTTCAGGAGTGAGACAGTGAGAGCTGTGGAAAGCACTGGCAAGGAGTCCTGGGAGTGGAGGACAGATAGGAGGAACAGTTATCTGGATACAGTCATTGAGAGAGTTTGCACCTACTATCTGACTTTTCCTCTCCTTTACACCTTTCCGTTTTCCACTGAGTTCTTTTCAGCAGATATCCAGAATCCATGATCAGAAAGTATTTGTGCCAACATCACCACCTTTATCTTTAGGGATAAAGTATTTTGAAATTAGTAACCACAGATAATTTAAGGAGCCAACAAGCAGTGGGAGGAAACTGTTCTCAAAAATGAATTCCCAAAGGGACCGTCCAGTTACCTTCATGTGCAGTGCATGCTCCCAACTCTGCCAAAGGCTTGCAGATGGAGCTGTGTATCTGTGTATCTTTTATTGCCATCTTTCCTTTCAGTTCAGTTCAGTTCAGTTGCTCAGTCATGGCTGACTGTTTGTGACCCCATGGACTGCAGCATGCCAGGTTTCCCTGTCCATCTTTCCTTTAACAAAAATTTTTTTCTCCTACACATAAAAGCAAACTTGTTATCGTTTTCATTTGAGGGTAACTACCATCCCCTCATTAAGCCCCATGATTTCTTCATTTGTTGTCTAGTCATAATCTTAATTACCCCCGCTTAAAAAAGCTTAACCTACTTAAAGGAGAAATAACAAACTAATCCTAGTTTGACAACACATGTACCTTGCATCTGGCATTGGAAGCAACAGGGTTTACCCAGCATCTATCACTGTGCAGCTTCCAAGGGGAAAATGCAAAGAAGCGAAGGCTCTCAGTTACCATCCTCTTTTCCCTCTGTCTCTTGCACGGAGTCAGCTTTGGCAATGGGCTCACTCACTCCAAGCCTGAGCACCAGAGAACTCCACAGCCCTTGTGCCCTAAGGCTATCCAGCTTCATGTAACAGAGAAATGAAGCAGAACTCCTCCTGGTGTGGTTGCAAATCAATTAGAATTTGAGAAACATAAAACTGAAAGCCAGAAAGGACTGGCTGCCAGTCACACAGAATGCCTTTCTGCCAGGGCATTCCTGGGCCCGATGGCTTGGTGCGGCTCACACCATTTTGGCTAGGAAGGAACCCAGCACCCTCACAGGCCCATGCTGCTCCTCCGGCAGGCAGGTTTTGATGATGGGTGTTGCCGGGCAGTAGTTGTTCATGGGGTGGGGGGCAGTGGAATTGCAGCTGTTGTCTTCTAGGCAAATGGCATTCACAGTGAGCTCTGGGTTTCCTAACGCTTCCATTTTAATTACTATTGTTCGGTTTCCCTGGAGGAAGAAGAAAGGAAAAGGAAAGTTGTCACTGGGATTTTTCAGGTGCTGGGGCCTCTTTATTTGTGTTTAGTGGCGAACCTGACTTTATTCAGCACGTTTCTCGCTCGCTCTGTTTGTTTTTGGCTGTTCGTTGCTGTGTGTGGGCTTTCTCGAGCTGCGGTGTGTGGGCTTCTCATCGCAGTGGCCTTTCTTGTTGCAGAGCAGGGCTCTAGGGCAGGAGAGCTCAGTAGTTGTGGTGCATGGGCTTAGTTGCTCTGAGGCATGTGGAATCTTTGAGGACCAGGGATCGAACCTGTGTTCCCTATACTGGCAGGTGGATTCTTAACCACTGTACCACCAGGGAAGTGCAGCGCATTTCTTTTTATTCCTGAAGACACTGAAGTTCAGAGTAGGTGCAGAAACAGAAACAGAAGAGATGAGAAGGAGGGAACACGGGGGAAGTTTTCAGTTCACTTCCTGCTTACATGCCTGGAGCATTTCTCTGAGGCAGAACTTCTCAAATAGAACTTCTCAAAATTTCGGGATTCCAAAATATCGATCATTTCAGCTCACAGGTGGTAAAACAAGGCCTTAAAAGGGACTTCAGCAGCCTTCTTTATGTATCTCAAGTCATTTTCAAATATAGTCCTTTTGTGCACATGTGACATATTTAGAGGCACTAAGAAAAGCTGTCTTGGAACCTAACAGTTCTAAATTCTTAGAGAGAAACATAAGATGGCTATTTGACCCCATCAAACCTCTGGTTTGCTAGGCTGTGTGGATGTGTATGTGTGTTTATATATATATTCGTTATGTATATATGTGTGTCTGTACATATATCTACATCAATAGAGAGAATTAGAGTTAACCATGATATATCTGTATCTATAGAGAGAATTAGAGAGTTAATCAATCAAGTTAATCAAGAATTAGAGAGTTAATCAAGCATATGTTCCAACAGTATATGCTTTGGAGTGCAGAAGATTTGGTTTAAAATTTCACTTCACCATTTTCTCATTGTGTGTGAACTTGAGCAGGTTACTAAACCCTCTTGAACCTTGGTTTCCTGGGAAATAAATACCTACCTTTCAGGGTCATGATCTTGAGCAAGTCAAATTCTTTGTTCTTCAGTTTCCTCATGTGTAAAGTGGGATAATGATAGTATCCATCTCAAACTTCTGTTGTAAGGATTAATATGTTAACTCATGTCTTAGTATATGAGTTAATATGTATATAAATTGGTTAGAACATTGCCTGGTATGTGGTTCACTGTGAAGTTGTGAGACTTCATTATCACCAACCACCATCATCAAGTAAAATGATGGGTCTCATAGACAGGATAGCTATCATCGTCATTATTGTAGTTAGCTTTGGGGAAGAAAATGGTTTTTGTTCCCACCACAGAAAACCAAAATGTGTGGAGCTCTGACAATGTGGAAAAAGCTGCTGAGAACATAGGAGATAAGGCTCTTTTCTGAGTGAGTGTAACATCATCTCCGCAGCCTAGAAGATGAGCTCAACGCTGGCCTCTTTTCTCGTCAAAGGTCTCTTCTCTTTACTCATTCCTTCCCAGCTTCCCTCTGTCCTATTCCCATCTTTGTTAAAGCACTTATCCACTAATCCTGCCAAAAAGAAAAATGGGAATATTTGTGTTCTTTGGAATCCCTGCCTGTTCTTGCCAAATCAAAAACCCGGCTGCCAAGGAAGCCTTGCCTGGGGGCTCCCTGGCTTCCCCTTGGTGTTCCCATTCTGCTGATCTCCACATTGGCAGCTGAAGGAAGCAATGCTCACGGGAAGGAGTGTGAAGAGTCAGCAAAAGCTGAGCTGAGCTAAAGTATTATTAGAAACAGAAGAATAATCAACAAATTGAGCTTTCAGACAGGAAAACAGACAACGGAACCCAAGTCCAGGTGGGCACCTCACAGGGCCAGGAGTCTTGGGTCACATATATTGTGAAAGGGTGTGGCATGGCAAAATGAGCCCCATGTGTGGACTTCTTGTTGCTCCCCGTCATTCCATCTTAGTCTACCCCATCTCTAGGAATCTGAGCAGAGAGCAGCCCCTAGGAGAGGGAGAAAGCAGAAATTGCCTCCCTGGTTCATTCCACCCACCCCCGCCATTTCCCTTGTGCATGCTGGATTGTCAGGGAGCTGGAAGAAGGAGGGCATAAGTCAGAACTAGAATACTCCAACTAGAGTTCAGTCCAAAGCTGCCAGGATGGCGGTCCTGCCCAGGGGTTAGGACAGCCACATGGGAGTCACACGGACCTGAGTTCAAATCATAGCTCTTCTCTGCAACTGAATGAGCATGCTCACGTTATTCATTTCTCTAAGCCTTGGGACCCACATCTGAGAGAGAGAATTAAAGGCAGTTGCACATATTACATTGTGACTGAACAAGCTAAAGTATGGAAAGAATTGCCACAGTGGGCATCACAGGTGTTTAAGAAATGCTAGCTATCATTATTATCATTAACATTAAAGTCACATATTAACTGCTCTTCAATGAGTCTGTCCACTGCCACCCCTGAGACAAAATCTTTTCGCTTTTTTTGCTCACATCTGCTGACAGCTTCCTGTTTCCCTTCTTGACTCCATTTCCTCTTTGAATACTGCAACTGATGTTGCTTTAATCTGGTTTTACTTGCATGTATGTGTTCACTCTTTGAGATAGTCCCAGGACTCTGAGCTCTCCTTGAGCCACCCTGATTGGGAGTCAAGGTCGGAGAGGGCTCTGATCCCACCGAAATCTTTCCCTGCCACATCCAATCTGACTGAGGAGTCTTACAAACTGCAGATGCATTCATGCGGCACTTGCTAGGGGCAGGAGAAGGGAAACGATCTGTCCTGGTGGAATGATCTTTGGGAGGGAAGGTGGAACGGAGACTGGGTTACACAAAAGCGAAATATCTTGCTGTCAGTAGGTTCTTACTGGCAGTTATTTCGGTTTCTGGGTTTCAGGCTGCTGTGCAAAGTCAGCTACTGACAGTTTGGGTCACTGCTTGTTGATGCAAGAAGATCATAAGCCAATCCGAGGTTCCCCCAAGCCTCCTCCATGGGATTGTTTCAAAGAAAAATGAACAGAAAAAGTGCCATTGGCATCTTGTCTCTCTGAAGCTTTGATAGACTCTCCAGTTATCATTCTGAAAAGCACTCTGATCCAGTATTTCACAAGAAAACCTAAAGAAGCATGTAAAAATCATCTTCTGTGGACTCCCAGGGGGGATGGCATGCTACAGATGGAAATGTTGGCTCAAAGGAACTGAGCTTCAGAACGAACAGGGCCTGTTGTATGGTTGTAGACATGGGGTATCCCCACATGTCAGAATGGGGAGAAGGTGGTTCATCCTCTTAATTGGCATGCAAAGAGAGCATCAAGATACTTGCAGAGTGACTCTTCAGTCCCAGGGTTCTAAGCCTTACAAATCTAGCTGATGTCTTTGGTAGAGCATTTGGTCGGCTTTGAAAAGCAGCAGAGGAAGAGTTTTCACTCAGTGTGAGGACTCGGTATTTGAAGGCTTATGAAACGAATACCTGGGTGATACTGTGTGTTTGAGGCACTTTCCTTTCTTTGTTTCTGAACCCATTTTCAAGCAATGCTATCTGAGAATTTATTGAAATGGCTCAGGATATAATTATTTCTGTCTTCTTGGCCTGACCTGAGGGATTTGTTCTTTTCCATCTGCTATGTCTAATGAATTCTTGTCACTAAGTTCAATTTCTAGGATAATCTAGTTGACAATCATCTATAAAGTTTAGTGTGTTCCGGACATATCTAGTTTAAGAATCATAGCTGAATTCATATTTGCTGTGATGCACAGCAGAGCTGAGATCTGTATGCCCACACTACTGCTGCTGCTGCTGCTGCTGCTGCTAAATCGCTTCAGTCGTGTCCGACTCTGCGTGACCCCAGAGACGGCAGCCCACCAGGCTCCCCTGTCCCTGGGATTCTCTAGGCAAGAACACTGGAGTGGGTTGCCATTTCCTTTTCCAATGCATGAAAGTGAAAAGTGAAAAGTGAAAGTGAAGTCACTCAGTCATGTCCAATTCTTAGCGACCCCATGGACTGCAGCCCACCAGGCTCCCCTGTCCCTGGGATTCTCCAGGCAAGAACACTGGAGTGGGTCGCCATTTCCTCTCCAATACACTAAAGCGAAAAAGTGAAAGTGAAGTTGCTCAGTCGTGTCTGACTCCCAGGGGGTAAAACAATGCAGTGCAATGAAATAAGGTATTCTATCCTTTTAAAGACAATTTCTTGTCCAACTTAGGCACCTTAACTTTGGTGAGCTAAGGACCATCTACTTTTTTCTTGTCCCTCCCCTAACAAGGGGGACCAATTCATCCATCCATTCACTCAACAAATATTTATTGAACATCTGCTGTGTGATAGGAACTCTTCCAGATACTGGGGATGGAGCAGTGAATGCTCTCATGAAATTATACTTTACTAGAAGATGAAAGACCAATAACCCAATGACTATGTTATTAATGCTAGTGGAGATAAGTGCTACGATGAAAAACAAAGCAGGCTATCTAGCAGAAGACGTGTTTGGAAAGCAAACTACTTGACTAGAGAGAAAGTAAAGCTTTCACACTTTAGATAGCGTTCATTCTGTACAGTTTACCCACTTGAAAGCCTCAGGACTCTCAAATGATGTCAGTGACACTCAGCAAAAAATACACATCTTTGTGCAGACAGAGATGTGTGCTTGCCATAAAGAGGGAACCATGTATCAAGGTCAGGTTTCACTGCCCCATGAACACTGAACTGGGCATAAAAAGGCCTGTGGTGCTGAACTTGACACATTCACTTTATTTCTTCTTCTTTTTTTGGCTTTAATTCTGCATTTTAAAAATCTTTAACTATATGCACATTATCTACAGCAGCTCTCTAGAATTATTTCATCTTGCATCACTGAAACTCTACATCCATCAACAGCAATTCCCTGTTTCCTCCTCCCAACAGTCCCTGGCAACCAACCACCATTCTACTTTCTGTTCCTATGAGTTTATGTCGGATACTTCATAGAAGTAGAATTATACAACCTTTGTCATTTTGTGACTGGCTTATTTCACTTAGCATAATGTTCTCAAATTTCATCCATGTTGTAGCATATGGCAGGATTTCCTTTTCTAAGGCTGAATAACATTCAGCAAATTCACATACACATACAAATATATTTTATTTTCATTGTACATATAATATACATATTTTTATTGTATATATATCTATATAATATATACACACCACATTTTCTTTATCCATTCATTCATCAGTGGACATTTAGGTCACTTCTACATTCTCATGGTGGATCCAAATTTGGATCTGTGGATTGTGCTGCAGTGAGCATGAATAACCGAATATCTCTTTGGCATCTTTTGGCAACTTTGGGGGACCAATTTAGCCATTCTTGAACCACTATATGATGTGTTGCCCCTGAATAAAATGCATGGATCACTTTCCTCCAGCCCACATGCATCAAGTACCAGCTATCTCCCAGGCTCTGGAGTCACAGACGAGAACAGCAATCCAAGCTGACACTTCTGTGATGCTGTGCGCCCTTTTAAGAACCTTGGGAGGCAGGTAATATTATTGTCACTCAGAGAAAATGCAGAGGCACACAGTTAACTAGCACAAAGAGAAGTGGGTTTAGTCTCAGGCAGTTCGGCCCCAGAGACTGTGCTTATAACCCTCACACTGAAAAATCTCCTCTTTTCCTTTCAAGTGTTCAGAGTATGGCAGGACTGGGCTGACAGACAAGGAAATGACTATATTCAACCATGCAGGAACTACAGTTGTGTAGATGCTCAAACAATTTGCTTTGGAAAGAAGAAGCAAAAAGCACTGAACTCTTTGAAGTTGGGCAGGATTTTTCTAGGGGCAGAGAGGGTTAGGTTAAATCCTGACAGGTGAGCAGGAGGAGCAAATCAGCACAGGCACACTTACGGCCCCTTCCAGGTAAAACAAAATCTAGGTGTGTTTTCTCACATCTGTTTTGTGCATGTACCTGTATTCAATCCCTGCTGTTCAATTTGTGTGCTAGACTTGACTGTAAGTATTCTATGTATTATTTTATTAATCCCAAACCCTTGTCACTGAAGGGCAAGTATAACAATCTTCATTTCACAGGTGAGGAAACAAGTTCAGAGAGGTGACCTCTGGTGCCCAAGAATATCCAGCCAAAGTCAAGTTCAGTGTGTTGAACTCAAGCTGGTTCTCCTGACACTGCAAAATAAAAAGGGAGGACAGATGAGGTGGAAGTCAAGCTCTTCACCCTGGGAGACCCCTGAGGGTGCAATTGCCCAAGCAAAGGTGTGGTGTGAGCTGGTCCAACTTGGTCCACTGACTGATAAACCTGCCTGGAGTACCCAGAAAAGGAAAGGCTAAGAACAAGGGCAAGATAGCAAGCTCTTTCTTTAGAGAAGGGAGGCCGGTCGTCCCCTCCCCCAGCCTGGCACTTGGGCCGGTGGTTGGAGCGGGTATTTGGTTGCCTCGCAGCCTCTGTTCTCCCGGGTCTAAGGTTGCAGCGCAAGGCTCCGTTCACCTGACACTATTGAAAAGTGGGGCGAGAGAAACAGTGGCTTATCAGGAGGGAGCGGAGGCCTCTGTGTCCTGCTGCGTTCTGCCGTGCACTTGGCATTCTGAAAGCACTTGTAGACGGACTGCCAAAATGCCAGCTTTTTTTTTTTTTTTTTTAATCCAAGGTAGGGTCAGATTTTCTCTCCATCCACCCTCCTCCCCCTCTTTCAAGGTGGTAATCGCATCACAGGGAAACCTGAGCTCTTTTTTTTTTTTTTTTTTTTTTTGCCGCTTGTTCCTATTTGCCTGGAAAATACATTTGCTGGAGAAGACTACGGGAGGAACTGCCTCCTGATTTACTGCTCTTTCCCTGTGAAGTTTTCTCTTCTGAGAATCCTATTGTATCAGAACTGGGGTGGGATTTAGGTCTTGTTCCGAAGGGACTGAGTCTTGGTAATGAGATTAATAAAGGGTATATTCTGGTCTTTCAAGCGCTGTGATGTGGCAACTTACTAAGGAGAACAGAGAAGGGGTGGTTTGTTAAATTGCTTTGCTGTTCCTGTAGAACTTTAAATACTGCCCGGTGCCCTGATGGGCAGACCCAGGTTGGAGGCTGTCTCACAGGTCCTCCCTGAAACTCTGTAGCTGCTGCTGCTGCTGCTAAGTCGCTTCAGTCGTGTCCTACTCTGTGCGACCCCAGAGACTGCAGCCCACCAGGCTCCGCCGTCCCTGGGATTCTCCAGGCAAGAACACTGGAGTGGGTTGCCATTTCCTTCTCCAATGCATGAAAGTGAAAAGTGAAAGGGAAGTCGCTCAGTCGTGTCCGGCTCTTCGCGACCGCATGGACTGCAGCCTACCAGGCTCCTCCGTCCATGGGATTTTCCAGGCAAGAGTACTGGAGTGGGGCGCCATTGCCTTCTCCGGAACTCTGTAGCACAGTCTTAATTTCCTCATTTCCTCCCACACATCAAGGCAAAATGCCTTTGACAAGGGGATGGGAAAAGGAATGAGTGTGTTTTGCCTTCAGTTCAAGCATCCTTGGTGATACAGGTTCTCTGTGAATGTTTGTTAAATGAGTGAGTTGGGATTTAGAAAAGAGTGGGTCATGGTGGAAAAGGGGGCAACAGTCGCAGAGAGAGGGGAAGAGAATGGTGGTCCATAGTGGGGAGACAGAGCTGGTGTTCTAACCTCCTATGCTTTCTCTGCCATCAGAATGCTTCACAGTCCTGGCATAAGAAATCCAAATATGCTCAATGTCTTCACATAGAAGAGAACTTTTCTCTGTGAAAAAAAAAATAGTTGCAGAGTATTTTTAATAGAATTTATATCTGTTTTTACATTGGGTTCAAAGAGCGACTCACACCCAATGCCATTTTCTCTTTTGTGAATAATTATGTAGTTTCACATACCCAGGATGGGTTTCTTTTTGTAATTACCCCAAAGGGTTTGAAGAGAAAGGGTTTTCTTGTTTCTTTTTAAAAATCATTTCTCAAGTCCAGAAACCATATTTTGGTAGACATGGAAGAAAGGATATTTTTGATAAACATACAGGAAGATGAAACAAGGATTACCTTGATTTTAATTATGAAAGAAGACATACGGATGGCTAACTAACACATGAAAAGATGCTCAACATCACTCATTATTAGAGAAATGCAAATCAAGACCACAAGGAGGTACCATTTCACACCAGTCAGAATGGCTGTGAACCAAAAGTCTGCAAGTAATAAATGCTGGAGAGAGTGTGGAGAAAAGGGAATCCTCTTACACTGTTGGTGGGAATGCAAACTAGTACAGCCACTGTGGAGAACAGTGTGGAGATTCCTTAAAAAGTAGCAAATAGAACTGCCATATGACCCAGCAATCCCACTGCTCGGCATACACACTGAGGAAACCAGAATTGAAAGAGACACATGTACCCCAATGTTCATTGCAGCATTGTTTATAATAGCCAGGACATGGAAGCAACCTAGATGTCCATCAGCAGATGAATGGATAAGAAAGCTGTGGTACATATACACAATGGAGTATTACTCAGCCATTAAAAAGAATACATTTGAATCAGTTCTGATGAGATGGATGAAACTGGAGCCGATTATACAGAGTGAAGTAAGGCAGAAAGAAAAACACCAATACAGTATACTAACACATATATAAGGAATTTAGAAAGATGGTAATGATAACCCTATATGCAAGACAGCAAAAGAGACACAGATGTATAGAACAGACTTTTGGACTCTGAGGGAGAGGGAGAGGGTGGGATGATTTGGGAAAATGACACTGAAACATGTATACTATCATGTAAGAAACGAATCACCAGTCTATGTTCGATACAGGATACAGGATGCTTGGGGCTGGTGCACGGGGATGATCCAGAGAGATGATATGGGGTGGGAGGTGGGAGGGGGGTTCAGGATTGGGAACTCATGTACACCCGTGGTGGATTCATGTCGATGTATGGCAAAACCAATACAGTATTGTAAAGTAAAATAAAATTTAAATTAAAAAAAAAGAAAATAATCCAATTGCTTTGTATGTGATTTTAAAAAACCACTTTATTGATACATAATTTACAGTCCATAAAATTCACTATGTAAACAATTCAGTGGCTTTTAGTTTACTCACAGAGTCGCTACTATCCCCATAATCTGAGTTTTGACATCATCATTCCCCTAAATAAAAACTTTACCCAGCAGCACTCTTCATTCCTTTCAGCCCCCAGCCCTAGGCTACCACTACCCTCTCAATTTGTCTCTGGTTTTGTCACCTTTGGACTTTTCATAAAAGTGGAATTATCTAATATGTGGTCTTTCATGTGACTTCTTTCACTTTGCATAAGGTTTTCAAGGTTCATCTGAACCATGTTGTGGCTGGTATCAGTACTTCATTCCTTTTTATGGCTGAATAATGTTATGTTGTGTGGCCATACCACATTAATTAATTTGTTTTTACTTTTAAAAATGATTTATTAGAAAAATTTTAATTTATATTGGAATGTAGTTGATTTACAATATTGTATTAGTTTCAAGTGTATAGCAAAGTGATTTAGTTATACATATACAGATATCTGGGCTTCCCAGGTAGCTTAATGGTAAAAGAATCTGCGTGCCAATGCAGGAGACATAGGAGATAGGGGTTCGATCCCTGGGTCAGAAAGATCCATTGGAGGAGGAAATGGCAACTGAGTCCAGTATTTTTGCCTGGGAAATCTGATAGAGAAGCTTGGCTGGCTATAGTCTATGGGGTCGCAAAAAGTCAGACACGACTAAGCATGCTTGCACGTGCAGTTATCTATTCTTTTTCAGATTCTTTTCCTAAATAGGTTATTACAGAGTAGCGAGTACAGTTCCCTGCGCTCTACATAGGTCCTGGTTGATAAAAATAATCCAATTTCTTTTAAATGACAAAATACAAAGTTATAAGCAGTTGGGATCATAATTTCTGAATGTATGAGGTAATTATGTACATTCTTAGTGGAGTTGGCCTTAACTCCTGAATTCTAATTTACTTGTGGTAGAGTGTTATTTTGCAACCTTTTACTAAGTTGGGGATGAGAATAAGTTGAAACACAGTTGTACCTAAACAGTTCCATGGGGGGAGGGGGGAAGAGATTAAAATGCTGCCAATTCACTGTGTGACATCACTTACACGTGGAATCTACAAAATACAACAAACTAGTGAATATAACAGAAAGAAACAGATTCACAGGTGCAGAGAACAATCTAGTGGTTGCCAGGGGAGAGGGACTATAAGGGCAGGGGATTA
This sequence comes from Capra hircus, assembly GCF_001704415.2. Taxonomy (NCBI): domain Eukaryota; kingdom Metazoa; phylum Chordata; class Mammalia; order Artiodactyla; family Bovidae; genus Capra; species Capra hircus. The sequence continues at coordinate 25,819,649 of NC_030821.1, read as the reverse complement.
AGAGGTACAAACTATTATGCATAAGTAAGCTACAGGATAGATTGTACAGTACAGGGAATGTAACCAGTATTTTATAATAACTGTAAGAGGAATATGACCTTTTAACATTGTGCATCACTGTATTCTACACTTGTAACTTCTATAATATTGTATATCAACAATAACATCAAAAAAAAAGAGAGAGAGAGAGAGAGAGAAGAATCTGAAAAAGACAAAATCAATGGTGAGACCTTGCTCCACATTGCTTATAATGACTCTTGAGGCTAAAGAAGATGGGTTCTACTTGAACAGGTTGAGGCCTAGAGGAGCATGAATTGGATTCAGAAGCCTAGTGACTTTACTGGATAGCAATGCATGCTAAGAAGATTTCCTGGTGAGACCCTGGGACCCTAAAAGAGCTCCAGTGGTCAAGGGCAATGTCTCTCCTGTTCATAGCTCTATTCAGAACACCTAATAAAGACTTGTTCTCCAAGCCAGGCTTCAGCAATACATGAACCATGAACTTCCAGATGTACAGCTGGTTTTAGAAAAGGCAGAGGAATCAGAGATCAAATTGCCAGCATCCTCTGGATAATTGACAAAGCGAGAGAGTTCAAGGAAAACAGCTATTTCTACTTTATTGACTATGCCAAAGCCTTTGACTGTGTGGATCACAATAAACTTGGAAAATTCTGAAAGATATGGGAATACCAGACCATCTGACCTGCCTCTTGAGAAATCTATATGCAGGTCAGGAAGCAACAATTAGAACTAGACATGGAACAGACTGGTTCAAATAGGAAAAGGAGTATGTCAAGGCTGTATATTGTCACCTTGCTTATTTAACTTATATGCAGAGTACATCATGAGAAATGCTGGGCTGGAGGAAGCACAAGCTGGAATCAAGATTGCTGGGAGAAACATCAATAACCTCAGATATGCAGATGACACCACTCTTATGGCAGAAAGCAAAGAAGAACTAAAGAGCCTCTTGATGAAAGTGAAAGAGGAGAGTGAAAAAGTTGGCTTCAAGCTCAACATTCATAAAACTAAGATCATGGCATCCAGTCCCATCACTTCATTGCAAATAGATGGGGTAAACAGTGGAAACAGTGGCTGACTTTATTTTTGGGGGCTCCAAAATCACTTCACATGGTGACTGCAGCCATGAAATTAAAAGACACTTACTCCTTGGAAGGAAAGTTATGACCAACCTAGACAGCATATTAAAAAGCAGAGACATTACTTTGCCAACAAAGATCCGTCTAGTCAAGGTTATGGTTTTTCCAGTGGTCATGTATGGATGTGAGAGTTGGACTATAAAGAAAGCTGAGTGCCGGAGAATTGATGCTTTTGAACTGTGGTGTTGGAGAAGACTCTTGAGAGTCACTTGGACTGCAAGGAGATCCAACCCGTCCATCCTAAAGGAGATCAGTCCTGGGTGTTCATTGGAAGGACTGATGTTGAAGCTGAAACTCCAATACTTTGGCCACCTGATACGAAGAGCTGACTCATTTGAAAAGACCCTGATGCTGGGAAAGATTAAGAGTGGGAAGAGAGGGGGACAACAGAAGATGATATGGTTGCATGGCATCACTGATGCAATGGACATGGATTTGGGTGGACTCCGGGAGTTGGTGATGGACAGGGAGGCCTGGCGTGCTGCAGTTCATGGGGTCGCAAAGAGTCGGACATGACTGAGTGACTGAACAGAACTGAACTGAAATAATTACAGAGTTGGCTGAATGAAATTAAATGGAAATGGAAATCTGAGACTTTATTGGGTTAAGTGCTGCTGATTCAGCAGTGGATAAGACAAAGTTCCTACCCCTATGGTGCTTCTGTTCTCACACAACAGTGTCAGTTGTCATCACAATCATTCCATAGGAAATATATATTTTTGAGAATCTATTTTTCCAGAGTATCTTGTACCAAGTCAGTTTCATTCCTTGTTGATTCCTATTGCACACATTTAAACATTTCTAATATTTCCATTTTCATTCTTATTTAATTAACTTATTTTATTATTTTTACTAAGACCTGTGAGAACTTTGCAGTGAAATTTGATTCCTTGGTTAGTTTTTTTGCCCATATAGAGTATACCAATTATGACTTAGTCTATTTGTAATTTTTGGATTTCCTTTTGATTCCTGTTTTTTAATAAGTCTAACTGTCCCAGGTCAAATTGAAGACCTCACGATGTGGCTGTTGCCAATCTTACTTTATGTTGATTGGTTCTACCATTTGTTATAAATGAGATAAGAGATCACTAGCTCGTGTTTATGTCCCTACTAACTCTTGACATACTGCAGGATGACTCTACTGTCTGGAATTAGTCTCCCACGTTGTAAACACATTTCTTCTGATCACTTTGCATATTCTGTTCTCTCTGTCAGCAGAACAGAGTGTCACCATGTCCTGTTTCATCTCTAACTTTATCTCCTCCAGTGACACTTGAGGCACTGTGAGTTTCAGCCAAATGGACTTCCCACTGAATGTTGCTTTAACTTCTTTGTTCTTTCCAACTTGAGAGGTTTTGCTTATGTAAATTTTACCAACTCTTCAGGTCTGTGAAGGATGTTTCTGAAACTTCCAATCAAAGGTAAATTTTTTTACTTCTTTGATGGCACAGATATTATGTTATTAGGCTATGTTACATTATATATTAGGATATGTATAATGCATATACACCATGACATATAACGACCTTGTCTTATTTTCCATAGATATCTTGAAATTCCTCGAAGGCAATGTGTGTGCCTTATTTATAGCTATGTTATCTAGGATTACTTAGAAAACCAAACTGAATCCCTCTTTGAACCCCTATCACAGTAGGCTGGAGGGATAATCAGTCTCATTCTTGTTGCTTGCCCTCCCATTGTAAGTCCACACTGCTACTATTGAGACAGCTTAATCCACGCTGGAATGGTCCTTTCATTTTTTGTAGCTGTGTACCATCTGTACCATATGGGGGCTGGGAAACTTAGGCATGGAGTTCCTGGGCCTAGGTTCCTTGGTAACTCATACAGACAAATCTCTGAGGCCTTGTCAGCCCCAGGAGTACTCCCCTGAGATGGTCCTGTGTCCTCATCCTTTTTTTTCCTGTAGAATACACATTTCTCTGTTCTACCCATTTAATATAAGCTCTTCAGTAAATTTTTCCCAAAGGGCTTCCCTAGTGGCTCAGTGGTAAAGAATCCGCTCGCCAATTCAGGAGGTGCAGGTTTGCTCCCTGGCTGGTAAGATCCCCTGGAGAAGGAAATGCAACCCACTCTAGTATTCTTGCCTGGGAGATCCCATGGACAGAGGAGCCTGGAGGGCTACAGTCCATGGGGTTGCAGGAATCCAACATTACCTAGCTAGCGACTAAACAACAACAAGTTTTTTCCAAAAGACCAAAAAAAAAAAAAAAAAAAAAAGCCATCTTCTTTAAGTGGCTTCTGCCTTCTTAGAAAAAAAATCTCTGCATCACAGAATTACTAAGAGCCTGTTTACTTGCTTGGAATGGAAGGGGAAGGGAAAAACATAAAGAATAAAAATGTATTAATATTTTAGGGAAAAATCCTTCCACATTGAAAAGCTGAAAGACTGGCTCAGAGATGTGAACCTGAATAAAAATAAAGAACTAATCTGAATCAGGGTCTTAGTCAGTTGTTCAACAAACTTGACTCAGGAGACTAGTCAAATCTCAGCTATAGGAAACAGGCTATGAGACAAAATAAGTATTGGCAGGTGAGCTGCTGGGGATTTGGTTACGAGAAAGAGTTAGAAATGTCAACAAGAAGAGAAGAAGCATCAGAAAGGTTTAGCAAAGAGAGAGGAGGGCACTGAGACTCAGGGTTAGGACACTGGCCTTAAGGAGGACCCATGGGAGACAGGCAGAAGCCTAGTTCTGGAGAGGTGGGCACTGGGTCAGCCAGTCACAACAGGGTGTTCAATAAGGAAAAACAAAACTAGAACCCAATCACCAGAAAGGGATTCAAAGGTTAACCATGCCCAGAAACAAGGCTGACTTCATGCTGGGTTGCTGAGTCATTGAGCTAGGTGATTATAGTGCCAGAATTTACCCTCTAAAAGGAGAAAGGAAGATAGAGGGTGGGCTAAGTTTCAGCCTGCTGTAGAAATATGAGTTGCCCAAGGGATGGAGAATGAGGGATGAGAAAGGAATGGAGAGTGAGTCAGGCAGGCCATTAAACCAGGGTTTCATGCACAGTGTTTGAAAAAGACACTGGCATAAAAATTAGTCTTTACACGCTTCTCCACACATGGATGCTGTTAACACGTCTAAACACGTTGACCAAAATAAAAATGGCCTGCTTTTAGATTACCACTTACATTTCCTTCTCAAAATCTCCCATTGCTACAATTCCAAGGTAGAGAATGTCTCATATGTTGAAAAATATAGTGACAATATTGTTCTGATAATGACTGTTTAGTGAAGACTCCAGAACGAATAGCACATTTTCTGGGAGGATCAGAGAACATGTCATGGATGATTGCCAGTTTGTGAACCATTAGTCAGCAAACACTTGTGTCAAGGTAACTCCAAGACCTTCAGTTGGGCAACCACTATAATTGATGCAGTGAAGGCAGTTGAATGTTATTCAGTGACATCATAAGCAAATATGTCCAATCTCTTTCCACTTTAATCCTCACCACATTCTGCAACCACAAAAAGTTTTCTCAAACTATTAGTTAAACACATTCTTTCTCTTGCTTCAAAACTTTCCATAGATCCTTAATACATGTGCACACTAAGTTACTTCAGTCATGTCCAACTCTTTGCAACCCCATGGCCTGTAGCCCACAAGGCTCCTCTGTCCATGGGATTCTCCAGACAAGAAAACTGGAGTGGGTTGCTGTGCCCTCCTCCAAGGGATCTTCCCAAGCCAGGGATCAAACCCATGTCTCCTGCGGCTCCTGCATTGCAGGAAGAGTCACCAGGGGATGCCCAATCCTTAATATGTTCCATGTCAATTCCAAAGTCTTCACAAAGATCTCCACAACTTGAATTCACTCCATCTATTCAGTGTTCTCTCATTGTTCCCAGGCATAGTCTTTCCTTAATCTCTTCTCTGAATATGTCAGGCTAATCAGGCAAATCTGCCCTCTACTTCTGATCATGCTGTTCCTGCCACTGGAGTAAACTTCTGTCTTCTTTGGGATAACCAGATCCTGACATCTTTCAAGATCAGGCACTTGTTTCACTTCCTCCATGAAGCCATTTCCAAGAATTTTCTCTGTTCTTTCAATTCGCAATATTGCAGAAACAAATAGTCATCTACTTACGTCAACCCTACTTTTCCTTTTCTTTTATAGAATCCCAGTTTTGCTCTGTGGAGAAGGGAGTGGCAGCCCACTCCAGTATTCTTGCCTGGAAAATCCCATGGCCAGATAAGCATGGGGGGCTACAGTCTATAGCATTACAAACAGTCAAGCATGGCTGAATGACAGCACACAAGCAACCTTGTTCTGGACAGCTCTTTTGTGGCAAGGAGTGATAATATTCTGGCTAGTGAGACAGAAATGAATTTCCAGGAATTGCTTTCCCAATTTAGACATGGTATCACCTTTTCCTCCTTGTGCTTCTTTCATGTTTTTTTCCAGCTTTATTGGGAAAAAATTGACATATAACATTTTGTAAAGAAGGTATACATATACATATAAGTGATTCTACCATAATGTTCATGGGGTTCTCAAGGCAAGAATACTGAAGTGGCTTGCCATTCCGTTCTCCAGTGAACCACATTCTGTCAGACCTCTCCACCATGATGGATTTCTTTGGAAGGAATGATGCTAAAGCTGAAGCTCCAGTACTTTGGCCACCTCATGCGAAGAGTTGACTCATTGGAAAAGGCTTTGATGCTGGGAGGGATTGGGGGCAGGAGGAGAAGGGGACGACAGAGGATGAGATGGCTGGATGGCATCACGGACTCAATGGACGTGAGTCTGGGTGAACTCCAGGAGATGGTGATGGACAGGGAGGCCTGGCGTGCTGAGATTCATGGGGTCACAAAGAGTCGGACACGGCTGAGCGACTGAACTGAACTGAACTGAACCATAATGTTGCTTATATCTTTTACCTCATATAGTTACCTTTTGTGTCTTTTTGTGTGGTAAGAACAACTAAGATCTCCTCTCTTAGCAATTTTCAAGTATACAATTATATAACATAGCCAACTATAATCATCATGCTAAATATAATTTCCATAACCAATTCATTTTATATTTGGAAATTTATTCCTGTGACCAGCATCTCTTTTCCTCCACCTTCCAGGCCCTGGAACCACCAATCAACTCTCAGTTACTCTAGGTTCAGCTTCTTTAGATTCCATGCATGTGATACCGGTATATGTCCTTCTCTGACTTATTTGACTTAGCACAATGCCCTCAAGTTTTATCTGTGTTGTTGCAAATGGCAAGACTTCCTTCTTTCTCATGGCTGAATAATATTCCATTGTTTATATATACCACATTTTCTTTATGCATTCACGTGAAGGTTGTTTTTGTCTCTTGGATATTGTGAATAAGACTGCAATGTGCATGGGAGTGCAGTATCTCTTCCAGATGGTGATTTCATCTCCTTTAACTTATACTTATAGCCAATCTTACTTTTATACTTAGGAATAGGATTGCTGTATCAAATGGTAGTTCTAGTTTTAATTGTTTTCCCTAGTGGCCATACCAATTTAAAGTTATGTCAATAATGCACCAGACTTCCCTTTTTTCCTCACCCTTGCCAGCACTTGTCATTTCTTGTCTTTTGATACTAACCATTCTGACAGGTACAAGGTTTATCATTTATCACAAATATCATCATGATTTGCATTATCCTGATGATTAGTGATGTTGAGCACCTTTCTATAGCCATTTTTATGTCTTTCTTGGGAAAATGTCTATTCAGGTTCTTTTCCCACTTTCTAATCAAATTATGTTTTTGTTTTTGAGTTGTATATGTTTCCCTCTCTGTTTTAAATATTAACCACTTAGCTATTTGGTTTGCAATATTTTCTCTCATTCTATATAGGTTGCTTTTTCATTTTGTTGATTGTTTCTTTTGCTGGGCAGAACTTTTTAAATTTAGTATAGTCCCACTTGTTTATTTTTGCCTTTGTTGCTTGTGTTTTGGGTGTCATATAAAAAGAATCATTACCAAGACTGATGTCAAAGAGGTTTTCCCTATGTTTTATTCTAGGAGTTTTGCAGCTTCACATCTTCCATTTAGGCTTTTAATCTATTTTGAGTTAATTTCTGTGGTTGGTATTAGATAGGGGTCCATTTTCATTATTTTGTAAGTGACTATCCAGTTTTCCTAGCACCATTTATTGATGAGACTATTCTTCTCTGAAAATATTCTTGGCTCCTTTGTCAAATACTAGTTTCCTGTATATGTATAGGTTTATCTTGGGGCTCTTCATTCTGTTTCATTGATCTATGTGTCTGTTTTTATGCCAATATCATACTGTTTTGGTTACTATAGCTTTGTAGTACAGTATAGTTTGAAATCAGGAAGTACAATGCTCACAGCTTTGCTCTTTTTTCTCAAGATTGTTTAGACTATTGAGTGTCTTTTTTGGTTCCACGCAAATTATAGGAAAATGACATTGAATTTTGATAGAGGGTACATTGAATCTACAGATGGTTTGGGGTAGCATGGACATTTTAACAATATTATTGCTTTTAATCCATAAGCAAAAAATCTTTGTGTCTTTTTCAACTTCTTTCATCAGTGTTTTATAGTTTTCAGTATATAAATCTTTTACCTCCTTGGTTAACTTTATTTTTAAATATTTTATTGATTTTGATGCTATTGTAAATGGGGTTTTCAAAAAATTTCTTTTTCAGATAGTTCAATGTCAGTGTATAGAAACATGATTGATTTTTGTATCCAGCAGCTTCACTGAATTTATTTATTAGTTCTAACAGTTTTTCAGCTTTATTGAAATATAATTGACAAATAATAAGATATTTAAAGTGTACCTTGTAGTGACTCAATATGTGTATATATTGTGAAAAGATTCCTCCAATCTAGTTAAACACATCATCACCTCACATATTATTAACTAGAACATTTAAATTCTACTCTCTTAGTAAATTTCAATTATGTAATACAGTTTTATCAGCTAGAGTTGTCATGTTATACAGTATACGTGCGTGTACTTAGTCATTCAGTTGTGTCTTACTCTTTGCTTCCCCCTGGACTGCAGCCTGCCAGGCTCCTCTGTTCATGGGATTCTCCAGGCAAGAACACTGGAATGGGTAGCCGTTCCCTATTCCAGGGGATCTTCCTGACCCAGGGATTGAATCTCCTGCATTGCAGGTGGACTCTTTACTGTCTGAACCTTATAAGGGGAAACCCTTATTCTTCTTATAATTGAAAGTTTGTAGTCTTTTGCCAGTCCTTCCCTATTTTCCTTATGTCCAAGCCCCTGGGACCATTTTTCTACTCTCTCCAACAGTTTTGTTTTTTTTTTTTTTTTTGGAGAGGGGTAAAGTCTTCAGGATTTTCCATATCATCTGCAAACAGGTGATATGATCTTATCATCTTATTTTTCTCTCAGGTTTGGATGTTTTCTATTTATTTTTCTTACCTACTTGCTCTGGCTGAAACTTCCAGTACCATGTTGAATAGCAATGATGAGACGGGGCACCCTTGTCTTGTTTCTGATCTTAGGGAAACAGCCTTCAGCCTTTCAACTGTTGAGTATGGTGTTAGCTGTGCTTGTCGTAAATGACCTTTATTACATTCCTTTTATACCTAAATGTTGAGAATTCTTATCATGAAAGAATGTTGAATTTTGTCAAATGTTTTTTCTGTATCTACTGATAAATTGTATGATTTTTTTTTTCTTTTTCATCTTCTCTCTAGAACTTGAACCAAAAGTTGCAAGTGTAGCAGTCATCTCATGGTTACAAAATAACCAAATTACTAAAAAAAAAAAAGCTAAAGATGGCATAGCATAAAGAGGGAAGTAGTCTGGGATGTTGGTAATATCATGGAGCTATGGCACTAGCAGCTCTACACTGCTTATCTATAGCCATATTTTTTTCTTGTGTGACAATGTAATCCCCCATTTGGATAATTCAGAATAGCTTAGTGGATGATATGTATAACTTATTGGAACACCTATCTAATATCCTCATGTACTTAGAGTCATTGTCATAACATAAGTCAATTATTTATTCCCTTTATCTCTTTATCTTTTCTAATTTTCTCTTAGATAATTAGATAATTATTTTCTTGTGGATGGGTATGATTTTATATTATTTATCAGTAGTTTATCACTATTCTTAGATACTATTAGCAGCATCTAGTAAATAAGTGCAAATAGCATGCAATGTTGATTGTATAAATCAGCCAATAACTGTATAATAATATAAACTATGCATCCAGCATAATAGAGATCATGCAAGCTGGGAGAGTTTGCATTTTGAAGTAGTTTTATTGTGATACTAGAAGTCAGACTTTTGCATATGGGATTTTAATGTGCCTGCTTATAAATGGTCATTAAGAGTCTTTCACATATTAGATTATTACATTTCAGTATTTAATTTAATTATATTTCATTATTAAAGGAATGCTTATAATTTTAGTAAGCAGTGTTAAAAATAGAATAATTAGATGACAGAGTCAGGCAACCTTATATAACCTATTTAAACTATATCTTACTGTAGTACTTATTACGCAATGAATGATATAATACTATGAGAATATTCTTGCATTTCCATGCATATTAGAAATTCTTACGTTTCCAATGCTAATTGGATAGAAATATTCTTTCATTAGCTGTGTAAGAAGCCATCCCTGCAATTCAAGAAGTCAAGAAACTGAAACACCTAGGTGTTGATGAATTATCTATTTAAAGTTAAATAGATAATGATTAGAAGAGAAGAGTGGGATGGGAGATGGGAGGGAGGCTTAAGAGAGAGGGGATATATGTATCCATATAGCTGACTTACTTTATTGTACAGCAGAAACCAACACAATATTATAAAGCAATTGTGAAAGTTTTGGTCAATCAGTCATGTGCGACTCTGTGACCCCAAGGACTGTAGCCCACCAAGCTCCTCTGTCCATGGAATTCTCCAGGCAAGAATACTGGAGTGGGTCACCATTTCCTTTTCCAGAGGATCTTCCCAACCCAGGGATTGAACCTGGCTCTCCCTCATTGCAGGCAGACTTTTTATCAACTGAGACTCCAAAAATAAAATTTTTAAAAAGATGATAGGAATAAGTGATGGAGAGAGAAACAGTGAGCTAGGTACTAAAGTGATGATGAATAAAGAAGATTGATCAAGAAGTAAATGACAGCACAAAGGAAAGTCAGTAAGGGATATTCTCAAATGATTATGTGTTGGTATCAAGTATTATTAAAATAATTGGCCCTGGAATGGTTCAGGGGACTCTTCCATTTAGAGGCTCTATCGCCACACGGATGGACAGAGTTTGGGAGCAGAATGGGTGCACTAGGCGGGAAGCTGATGCTCCCGTCCCTGTGAGCTCTTACAGGAGGGAGACCACAAGGGTTCACCACATGGCTGAACTTGATTCCAAGCAGTGCAAGTCAGCGGACAGTACTAGAGGGGCGGAGTGATGTAAAACCTCGAATGGAAGGGTTTTGGATCTGAAAAAAGCGTGAGTTGAGGATTGGCTCAGAATCATAGGGAAAGAGCCAAGCTTCGCTCTGCTCTGATTTTTTTTCCTGTTGATCGTATCCACACGAAAAATCAAGGCCTAATATTGACTTCTCAACCTCCTCTTGAGCTTGCATTAGAGATGTCCAGCTCTTATCTATTTGATGATTAGAGTTCTAGAATATGAACTTGTGGAATTGGGAAGTAGATGGGTGGGAACTTGGTCCACACCAGACCCTCTTCAACCTTCTGGTTGACTCTAGAATCTACGCCTTACAATGTAGATCTGAGAACCTGAGAAAGTGGTGTGTGGTTGACTTCTTTGCACAATTTGATAGAGTAATGAACCTTACTGGGTGTAAAGCATGTAGCAGACACAGAACTACTTCAGCATATGCACTAATTAACGCGTATGATATCTGTAGCGGGTGGGAATAGGCAGGCAGCTGGGCCAGGGGAGATTGTGAGGAGGCTGAACAGCACTAGCTCATTGATAGTTGATGTTAATAACAACCAGTGACAATTTATCTCTTTGTACTATGAAAAGGATATATGTCAATTCTTCCATCCTCAGTCTTAGTGATGCCAGTTTACTCCTGCTATAAGTTCCAAGAGAATAACCAATATTATCTTATGAATGTAATTATCACCAAACCCTACTTATTACCAGAGAGAGTGATTCATTGGCATTATACTGCATGTCTTTGCCAGGACCATGGCCGAAAGCAGACTATAGTCTTATTATTAAGAATTGGTCACATATAGCTGTATTTGAAATTTTCAATTGTCCTCTGGCTCTTTTCTTCTTTGGCTAAAAGATCAGGTGTCAGCTAAGTGATCTATATTTGTAAAATCTCACCTGACTAGGTAAGAAATGATCTACTCGGTGGCTGCTTTAAAGTAACAGTGGTTTAGTAGGAGGAGCAAAGGTCCAGGGGCAGAAGAACTTCATTTACACTCTGGCTTTGCCACTAACTAGTGTGTGATTTTATTGGAGAAGGAAATGGCAACCCACTCCAGTGTTCTTGCCTGGAGAATCCCAGGGACGGGGGAGCCTGGTGGGCTGCCGTCTATGGGGTCACACAGAGTCGGACACGACTGAAGCGACTTAGCAACTTAGCAGTGTGTGATTTTAGTGGCTCAGACGGTAAAGAATCTGACTGCAATGTGGGAGACCTGGGTTCAATTCCTGGGTTGGGAAGATCCCTTGGAGGAGGGCATGGCAACCCACTCCAATATTCTTGCCTAGAGAATCACCATGGACAGAGGAGCCTGGTGGGCTATAGTCCATGGGGCTGCAAAGAGTTGGACATGACTGAGTGACTAAGCACATTCAGTTTTCCCAAATCTGTTTCCTCATCTGGAAATGTGGTAACATTAATGAGTAATAGTAAAAATTAAATTATTAAATTAGCAAAAATTCTCTAACATAGTACCTGAAACATAAAAGATACTCAGTAAACACCAGTTATTCCAGGGGATGCCAATAACTTGTCTTGAGTTGTTGATTTTCATCTGTGTAGAGACCCCCAAAATCCAGCTATAATTACACAGAAAAAAAAATAATCCCTAAACATCAGAAAACCCTTCTATTCTAATGCCATTCCTCAGTCCTAGGTATTTGGATATCTATTTACATTTTAGGGTGAGATGTCTCTAAGGGCAAGTTCAGTTCAGTTCAGTCACTCAGTTGTGTCCGACTCTTTGCGAACCCATGAATCGCAGCACACCAGGCCTCCCTGTCCATCACCATCTCCTGGAGTTCACTCAGACTCACGTCCATCGAGTCCGTGATGCCATCCAGCCATCTCATCCTCTGTCGTCCCCTTCTCTTCCTGCCCCCAATCCCTCCCAGCATCAGAGTCTTTTCCAATGAGTCAACTTTTCACATGAGGTGGCCAAAGTACTGGAGCTTCAGCTTTAGCATCATTCCTTCCAAAGAAATCCCAGGGCTGATCTCCTTCAGAATGGACTGGTTGGATCTCCTTGCAGTCCAAGGGACTCTCAAGAGTCTTCTCCAACACCACAGTTCAAAAGCCTCTTATAGGATGTTAATAGCTGTATTACTTTAGCTTATATGTCAGACTCCCTAGGTAGTTTGCAAGCTCCTTGAAGGCAGGTACTATGTCTTATTTCTCTATATAGCTGCCCCCTAGCATAGGTATTCCATAAATGCTTAATGGGTAAATGAATAAATAAGTGAAAGATCACAAAGTTAAATAGACTGAAGTTATTGAGGTGAATGTGTCCTGCTGTCCTAAAAAGCTGAGACTGGAACTTCAGTGAATTATTTTAAAAGGCTAACTCTGTCCATTTACTTGTCTGGAGAAATACTGTCACTCACTATCACAAACTGGAGGCCCACAGATTTAATTTGGTAAGTTATGCATGTATGTATATTTAAAATTTAAGTTTGTTAGCTATAGGTATAAGTTGGGATATAACATAGCATAAAAATTTGGATTTGTGTGGTTTTCTTGATTGGCTGTACGGAGTCCATCAAGACTGTATATTGTCACCCTGCTTATTTAACTTATATGCAGAGTACATCAGGAGAAATGCTGGGCTGGATGAAGCACTAGCTGGAATCAAGATTGCTGGGAGAAATATCAATAATCTCAGATATGCAGATGACACCACCCTTATGGCTGAAAGTGAAGAGGAACTAAAGAACCTCTTAGAAATAAAGAAAGATAGCACTAAGTCATATCTGACTATTGCGATCCCATGAACTGTAGCCTGCCAGAGTTCTCTGTCCATGGGATTCTCCAGGCAACAATACTGGAGTGGGTTGCCATTTCCTTCTCCAGGGGAACTTTCCAACCCAGGAATTCAACCCAGGTCTTCCACATAGTAGGCAGATGCTTTACCAACCGAGTTTGATAAAGGTGAAAGAGGAGAGTAAAAATTTGGCTTAAAACTCAACACTCAGAAAACAAAGATGAGGGCATCCAGTCCCATTACTTCATGCCAAACAGATGGGAAAACAATGGACAGCAGTGGTAGTGGTGATTTAATTGATAATCGTGCCCAACTCCTGTGACCCCGTGGGCTGTAGCCCACCTGGCTCCTCTGTCCTTGGGATTCTCCAGGCAAGAATACTGGAGTGGGTTGCCATTCCTTCTCCCAGGGATCTTCCAAGCCTAGGAATTGAACCCAGGTCTCCTGCATTGCAGGCAGATTCTTTACCAGTTGAAACCCTTAATGGAAGGGAAGCCCTTAATGGAAACAGTGACAGACTTTATTTTCTTGGGCCCCAAAATCACTGCAAATGGTGACTGCAGCCACAAAATTAAAAGATGGTTGCTCCTTGGAAGAAAAGCTATGACAAACCTAGACAGCATATTAGAAAGCAGAGACATTACTTCACCCATGAAGGTCCTTACAGTCAAAGCTATGGTTTTTCCAGTAGTCATGTATGGATGTGAGAGTTGGACCATAAAAAAAGCTGAACACTTTAGAATTGATGCTTTTGAACTGTGGTGTTGGAGAAGACTCTTGAGAATCCCTTGTGCTGAAAGGACTGGGACCTTGTCAATCCTAATTGGGAAATCAGTCCTGAATATTCATTGGAAGGACTGATGCTGTAGTTGAAGCACCAATACTTTGTCCACCTGATACAAAGAGCCGACTCATTAGAAAAGACCCTGATGCTGGGAAAGATTGAAGGCAGGAGGAGAAGGGGACAGCAGAAGATGAGATTGTTGGATGGCATCACCAACTCAATGGACGTGAGTTTGATCAAGCTCTGGGAGTTGATGAAGGACAGGGAAGCCTGGCGTGCTCTAGTCCATGGGGTCCCAAAGAGTTGGACATGACTGAGTGACTGAACAACAACAAAAAAATTGGATTTGTGTGGTTTTCTTGATTGGCTGTATACTGATAAATCATTTCTCTTGGAAAAAGGAAAGACTTGGCTTTGATAAGTCAAATGCTTATGTGAAAAAATTGGCCAGAACTAAGTAGTGACTCTGGAGGGGACATGGAACCTATAATTCACCACAGTCCCTGTCCACTCACTTTATTCATTTATGTTACCTATTTGATCCAGAATAACTGGTTCAATTTGTGATTTTGGCAACATGTGATTGTCTGGTTAAAAGGCAGGGGGCATCCAAGGAAGAAGGGGTTACCTCATTGTCTTCCAAAAATACTGTGAGAAGTGTGATTGGACCTGATGAAGAGGTGTCTGGTTAGGGCTGGAAGGAATGAACACCTGCAGAGGAGCTGCATGTGGGGGCAAAGCTGATTCAGCTATTTGTACACTGAGAAATGGAGGGGAAAGAAATGAAAGATTCCAAATTCCATTTCACTAGGCTGCATAAAGATCTTTCATGATCAACAAGACCAGCCTTTCAGCAGGTAGGGGTTGCAATTAAAGAACTTGGTTTCTGAAGGGGGAGGAGCAGAGGTGGGCTGAGATTGTGCTCAGTCTAAAGTACTGCTTATAACTCTCTGGTTCTTAGAAGTCAGCCAGTTCAATTTACTTACATTTGGCTTCCCCTTTCAAAAACCCATACATTGGATGACACAATCTGTTATATTAGATTTACTAATATTTCACAGTGATGCAGCAAAGAGCAGGCCAAGTGCCTTAAACACATGAGATTTATGGCCAGTGATTAATCTTGTAAAAATAATGTATTGCCACCAAAAAGGGGGAAAGAATAGATTCTTTCCCAAACAGGAAAGGAAATCTAACTCCTTTGTTTGATGGATGAGTATTTCTTAAAAAAAATAAAAAATCCAACACATAAGAAACATTTAGAATCTAAAAAATCTCTTTCTGAATACCCAACCATCAACATCTTCCAAAACCGACTTGGTGTACAGCTGGCAGACTGAATTTGCCCTCTCACCTTAAGAATATTAGCAAATTGCAATGGGTCCTCTACAGAAGAAATATAATATTCTCGTGCTAGGACTTTCCAGCAGGAATACAGCTTCTACAGTTGGCAGGCTCTAACTGACACTCACAAATAGGTCCAGTTTGAAAGATGAGGATTCAGATGCAGTGAACAGCATATTTTTCTTATTATTTTTTATGCATATCTAGCTTTTCAGAAAAAAAAAATTGAAGTCCCTGAAACTGAAACTCAAAAGGCTTATAAAAGCCATTCCTTTAGTTATTTTTTTTTCCTAATTGTTACTTTCTTTTTTCCTGTGACTGGAAAGAAACTGGGGTGGGGGGATAAAATTTATTATGTTTTATATTTAAAGGAAAAGGAATTTTGATTTTTTCAAAGAGGAAGACTGTGTAAGCAGGTTGGCTCAATCTATACATACTCACATATATACTGTATTCTTGGTAGTACTCTTGCTCATTATTATCACATTTTTAAATGAAAAGCTCACCTTTTCTGAAGTGGTATTACACAGTTCATTACCCTTTTTTTGAGCTTTATATAAAAATTCAGGGTAGTCTTGCTTCACTGGTTTTTCACGAAAGAAAACATTTCGTTTGCAGCTTGGAATTTAAAAATGCAACTATTGGAGTTGTTTTCCTTTTCCTTCCTCTAAAACCAAGAAACATATTTTTCTTTCTGCACTGAGACGATTACTGAACTATCAGATGACCAGTGGGTCCTGAAACCAAGATATTTATAGTCTGTAAATATTTTTATGGTGGTAGTGGTGAAGAAAGAGGTGGTCTTCTCTATACACACAGACTGCCTTATAATTTTTTTTCTAACATTTATAAGTAACCTATTTTTCCTGCAATGAGCAAAGAAACCCAGGAAAATATGTGATTATTCTCTTTTATTGCATTCTCAGACATTGTAGATCTGTGAATTTTACAGCTTATGGATTGATTTTTGTGGTTCTCTTTCATGTACAATATAGATATTGATAAATAAAAAAGGCTTATAAACGTATACACATTTATATTTCAAACATTGCCTTTTTTTTCTGAATCAGTTTTGTCTCAGAACATATGTACCTCTGGAAACAAAGTAACTCAGGCATTTGCTTTAAAAAAAAAAAAACAAAAACAAAAACGAACTTTAGTTTGCACATCAAAGACAATGATGTATAAGTCAGCTCTGCTTTGGTAACAAACTGTCCCTCAATCCCAGTTAATGAACAACAGAGGTATCTGAAGATGAGCTATGGCTCTGCTGCCCCTGTCCTCTTATTCTAGGATTCAGGATAAGGGAACAGCTCTTATTTGAAACATAATTTTCTTTCTTTTCTTTTTAAACTTTTTATTTTGGATTGTAGTATAGCCGATTAACAATGTTGTGATAGTTTCAGGTGGACAGTAAAGGGACTCAGCCATACATTCACGTGTATTCATTCTCCCCCATGAAATGTCTCACAGGTGGTGCTAGTGGTTTAAGAACCCACCTGCTAATTTAGGAGGCAAAAGAGACACAGGTCTGTTCCCTGGGTCGGGAAGATCCCCTGGTGTGGGCATGACAACCCACTCCAATTTCATCCCTGGAGAATTCCATGGACAGAGGAGCCTGGAAAGCTACAGTCCATGACTGTAGAGTCAGACACGACTGAAGCAACTCAGCATGCATGAAATGTCATTTTCACATCTGAAGAAAAAGAACAAGACAAACCATGGCTCTTGAAGCTTCTGCTTGGATGTGGCATGGGTCATACATGGTGTTGACCAAATGAAATTCTATGGCCAAGATGAATATCAGTGGGCCAGGGAGGTGTGTTTCTCCCACAAGAAGTCACTGCAGACTCCATGGCAATGGGTGAGATAATTATCCTAAAGCAAAGGGGAAGCAAATCATTGAAAACCACAGTATCATCTAACAGGATAATCCAGAGGACTTACATAAACTCATCATCAGTCAGGCCAGGGTGCTTCCACTTTCCATGCTACTTTCACGATTTAAATGAGGGCTCCCCCTGCCATGAAGAGTGCATCCACAATTCCTTCCTCTATCATTTAATGTGCACTTGGGATATTAAGAAATAAATTCTATTATTTGTGAAAGCAGAGAAAACTCAGAAGGGTCAAGATTCTAAAAGAAAGCATCATAACATAGCTCACAACTGGAGATGCCCAGAAGTATTGCTTCATGTTTCTAATTTCTTGTATCTTCTCTTATTCTTTTTCTCTTTATTCTGTGTCTTCCAACTTCTCTTCTTCTCCTTTTTCCAAAGTCCAGAGGTAGGTTTAGTTGCTAAGTCGTGTCTGACTCTAGTGACCCCATGGACTGTGTAGCCCGCCAGGCTCCTCTGTCCGTGGAATCATTCTCCAGGGGATCTTCCTGATCCAGGGATTGAATGTGGATCTTCTTCACTGCAGGCAAACTCTTCACCAACTGAGCCACCAAGGAAGACCTCCAAAGTACATAAATTTCATTCATTATGTCTCTTTTTTCCCCCCTTAATTTCTCTTCTTTATTATTTCCTTCCCTTTTTTCAACTCATTCTTTCAATTATTATTACTTCCTAAATCTATCTAAGATACCGAGATAAAATATAGTTCCTACCTCAACTGTTGTGTATTTATTTTTGGTTGCACTGAGTGTTTGTTACTGCCCACCAGCTTTCTCTAGTTGTGGCAAGCGGGGGCTACTCTTTATTACTGGTGTGAGCTTCTTATTGCAGTGGCTTTTCTTGTTGCTGAACACAAGCTCTAGGTGTGCAGGCTTCAAGGGATATAGCACTGGGGCTCAGTAATTGCAGCTCACAGGCTCTAGAGCAGCTGGCTAAGAAGTTGTGGCTCACGGACTTGGTTGCTCTGCAGCATGCTGAATCTTCCTGGACCAAGGATGGAACTTGTGTCCCCTGCACTGGCAGGAGGATTCTTATCCACTGCATCGCCTGGGAAGTCCTCTCTACTTCAATTTATGAAATAAGAAGGCTCTTCTAAGGCTGTCCAAGGTACTTTCTTTCTCTGAAATTCTATAGGATTGTTTCCTCCACAGATATGCGGATTTATAGAAGAGATAACTATATACAAAGTTTGCTATAATACCAAGTAAAATGTTTTGAGTGCTTGGTCAGGTAATTGATAAAATGCTATGCAAATCAGTAGAAAGAGATTATTTTCAGGATGAGTTGGCAATAGATAAGTCTCATTACCTGAATTTTTAAATCATATTCTCTTTTAAAAATTTCCATTCCAAGACCAACTCTACCTCTTTCAGATATTTTATCCTTGGTGACCAGTCCAGGGCTCCGAATACTGTTCTTATATACCAGGACTCTAATTTGCAAGTTATAGAAACACAGCTCTAACTGACTTAAGCATAAGAAGGGAAGGTACTACCTGGTATAAGAAATGGAGATGTTTCTGGCCTATAGGCATAGAATCTATATGTTTAAAGGATATCATCAGGAGTCTATTTCTCTTTCTTCACTTCTCTTTTCTTGGTGTTGGCTCTATCTACAGGCAGACTGTCTCCTCAAGGTCCTAAGACAGCCCTCAGACTTCCAGCCTACCAGGTTAGCAACCTCAGCAGTTCCAGCTACGCCAGGAGTTCCAGCAAAAGTCCTATGATCATTGGTCTTTCTTGGAAAACAGTCCCACTCCTGAATCAGTTACAGTCACCAGGTGAAGGGAGTGGTTCAGTTGGTCAGTCTGGGGTCTCACTGCCACTCTTGGAGCCTGAAAGAAGGTGAGTCTTCCTTATGGTATATATGTTTCCTTATTAAGGAAAGTAAGATTGCTGCTTGAGAGGAAGGGAGTGGAAAATAGACAAGCAAAAACAACAGAGATCTGCTACATAGTGGGGGCTTAATAGCACGTTGATAAAAGTGATGGTATTGTTATTGATTTTCTTCATTAGATTAGTATGTATGCAACATAATTTTCCAAGTTTTCTCCCCAAAACTATTGTCCTTAGCCTTGTCTCCCTACCTCATTCACAGCCAATCCTATTCCCTGCAGATATTATCAAGCTCATTTTTAGTATTTCTTTAAACACACTAAAGCATAATTGCTTTATAGTTTGCTTGATTGTACCAATATTTATAATCTTTGTGGGTCTGTTGTCCATTGTTTCTTGTCCACAGTGAGTATTTTGTGTGTGTACACTTGGTTCTCTTGTATTTTGTTTTTCTATTCGAAAAATTATTCATAGAAATGATGTGAATTCAGGATGTATGTATTTTCTTTTATTCCCTGGCAGGTTATTTGCTTATTTATGTAGCCTTTCAGTTGTGCTGGGTCTTCATTGCTGTGTGTGGACTTTCTCTAGTTGCGGCAAGCAGAAGCTGCTCTTTGTAGGATAGGTTTCTCCTGCAGTGGCTTCTGATGTTGTGGAGCACAGGCCCTAGGTGCACGAGCTTCAGCAGTTGCAGCAGGTGGGCTCAGCAGTTGTGGCTCGTAGGGCTTAGTTGCTCCATGGCATGTGGGATCATCCCAGATCAGGGATTGAACTCATGTTCCCTACATGGCCAGGCAGATTCTTATCCACTACCACCAGGGAGGTCCCCTGGATAGGTTTAGAATTTGCTTCTGCCAGCAGCCACAGACACTATCAGTCCAGGATCATCTTAACGCAAATTAAATTCTGAGGGTCTGTAGACTGCTCAGGTAATGTAAATCTGGGGTGCAAGAAGTGGTGGGGGCTGGTTTGCTACTGAGTCACCCTGACTCCAAGGGTGTAGCTGCAGTATCAACTTATTGAGAGGAGGGTCTCCTATTTAATTTCTCAACCAATATGTACCTTGCTTTGAATTTCTATTTCCCTTCCTACAAGACACACTCACCATCCTGAGAAAACAAACATTCACATTTTCATGTTGGGCAAATATTTTCAGGTTGAAAGTGGCTTTTGTGTTCACTTACCATCCTGAGTTCTTGTTTGGCTTGTTATTTCTTAATATCTTCTTAGTTCTTTGTGCCTATTAGAAAGATGTTTATTACAGCTGGCATTTTTAGTTGGTTTCAGCAGGAGAGTTGTTCAAATAACCCAGCCTGCCATTCCCAGGAAATGGAAGTCTTCTCTCTGAAAACTCTGGTTAATGCTTCAATATTCCCGGTTTTTTCTTTCTGAAGTCTGCTCTCCTGGTTTTTCTTCTCCTGTTCTTTCCTTATAGATAAGCCTTACTGCAATGGGATAGAAAAACCTGTTTCTTCACATGACATCATGGTTCAGCTTTTCATTATTTTTGGCTCATATACTTTCTCTCTCGTGAGATTGATGGTACAAGTTGTTTTCAATTTCTCCAAAAAACTATCATCTTGGTCCATTTGGACTCCGGTGTATTTGTAGGATATCTATTTTTCTCCAATATTAAATCATGTCTAACATCTGAAAGCATGATAAAAATTAGAGTGTGACACAGGCAAGGGGCACCAAATATACAAATAATGTTGCATATTTAGAATCGTATAACATACATGTTTAGACATGTATTTCCTTTACTTCCTGTTCTGCTTGGGGATCATTTACTAGCCTTTTTACTTGTTTTTGTTCTTGTAATCCCCTTGGTTTAGTTGTGAAGTCGTGTCCGACTTGTGTGACCCCGTGGACTGTAGCCTGCCAGGTTCCTCTCTCCATGGGATTCTCCAGACAGGAATACTGGAGTGGGTTGCTATTTCCTTCTCCAGGGGATTTTTCTGACCCAGGAATCGAGCCCAGGTCTCCTGCACTGCAGGCAGATGCTCTCCCAACTGAGTCACAAGGAAGCCTTGTGTAGTCCCCTTAGCTTTGAGCTTTTCCCCCACAATCTTCTCCTTGGCTCTTTCATTGGTTCTCCTCCTCTAGACACCTTAAATTTAGTGCATTTTTCAAGGTTCTGTCATGGATTTTTTTGCTTCTTACCTAAGTAACCTCTTGTAGTCCTAACACTTCAATTGTATTCTATATGTAACCAATAATCAAATTTTATATCTAGCTATGGCCTCTGTTGGGTGCTTCAGTTCCGTATCATCACAATTACTGTCTATCTCTGCCAGGATGTTATCCTTGTTCTAAAATTCTATATTTCCAAAATTTTATTATCTGTCTCCTCCAGTCTCTTTTTCAGGATTATATTTTTTGGTAATAGCATTAATATTCACCCAGTCTTTTAAAATAGGAACTTCAGCATCATCTTTGCCTATCTCTCCCCATTCCCACATTTAATTGATCAAATTCTTTATTTTTGTTTCCACTAACATTGCACTGGTTTACTTTTATACATATGTAGGTATGTAGTCAATACTCATTATCCACAGATTCTGCTTTTGAAAATTTGCCTATTCATTAAAATTTATTTGTAGCCTGAAAATCAATATTCCTGGTGCTTTCATAGTCACTCATGGACATACACAGAGTGGCAAAAATTTGAGTCATATGACATTTATATTTCCAGCTGAGGTTGAATGAGGTGGCATTCTGCCTTCTTCTTTCAGCTCTCATACTGTAAATAAGTAACTTTTTGTGATCTGTTTAGGGCCAGATTTCTCACATTTTGGATTGTTGTTGGTAATTTCAGTTATAAAGGTCCCCAGGTATAGTGTTGAAGTGTTGTCTAGTGTCCCCCGGCTGTGATGTGCCTTTCAGGAAAAAACATGTTAAATAAACTTCATTCAGATGTGAATTTATAGTGCTGTTGCCGTGATTAGGATGTTAGTGAATTAATAATATATATTAAATAAGGTGTCTTTGAACAGAAACATACATATAACAAGGTTATGTATTGGTGGGTTGATGGAAAGAGATGAGAGGCTTAAAAGAATCCTACCATGTATTTCTCTAAGGAGCAATGGGTCAGTATTTGCTATTTCATTGTTGACTTTGTAGAATACAACTACCATAAATAATGAGAATTAACTGTGTGCATGTGTATGTGTATATATGTATAATTATATATATCATATATAATATAGTCATAGTAATTAACCTCTGAACTGGTTTCCCTTCAGTGCATTTTCAGTGCTAGCATAGTAATTATCTTCCTAAGGTAGAACTGGGTGGCTTAGTGGTAAAGAATCTGCCTGCCAATGCAGGAGATGCAACAGACATGGGTTCAATTTTTTGGAGTGCAGAACCCAGCCTAATATTCTCCACAGGCCAAATCTGGGAAAATTGAGATGGAAAATAAGTGTAATAACACAGTATAACACATTGAGCAAAATAAGAATCTGTGGGTCCGTATCCTTTCCATCTACTGATCAGGGAGAAGAGAAAACTTTTCCCTACAGTAGAATAACAACTATTAAATGTGGAAGAAATAGTTAGAAAAATCACCATTTCACAACCATCAGAGTAATGATTTATCAATTATCAGTTAATAACCATTAATGTATGACAAAATTAGGGTGAACGTTTGATGAGAAAGAGGGTATTTCCATAATCTCAAAATGTTTCCTATAAGTTCAGTTCAGTCCAGTTTAGTGGCTCAGTCGTGTCCGACTCTTTGCGACCCCATGCACAGCAGCATGCCAGGCCTCCCTGTCCATCACCAACTCCTGGAGTTTACCCAAACTCATGTCCATTGAGTTGGTGATACCATACAACCATCTCAGCCTCTGTTGTCCCCTTCTCCCACCTTCAGTCTTTCCCAGCATCAGGGTCTTTTCTAATGAGTCAGTTCTTCACATCAGGTGGCCAAAGATTCAGAGTTCAGCATCAGCATCAGTCCTTCCAATGAATATTCAGGACTGATTTCCTTTAGGATGGACTGGTTGGATCTCCTTGCAGTCCAAGGGACTCTCAAGAGTCTTCTTCAACACCACAGTTCAAAAGCATCAATTCTTTGGTGCTCAGCTTTCTTTATAGTCCAACTCTCACATCCATACATGACTACTGGAAAAACTATAGCTGTGACTAGATGGACCTTTGTTGGCAAAGTAATGTCTCTGCTTTTTAATATACTGTCTATGTTTGTCATAGCTTTTCTTCCAAGGAGCAAGTGTCTTTTAATTTCATGGCTGCAGTCACTATCTGTAGTGATTACAGAGCCCCAAAGTCTCTCACTGTTTCCATTGTTTTCCTATTTTCCATGAAGGGATGGGACTAGATGCCATGATATCAGTTTTCTGAATGTTGAGCCTCAAGCCAGCTTTTTAATTCCCTCTTTCACCTTCATCAAGAGGCTCTTTAGTTCCTCTTCACTTTCTGCCATAAGGGTGG
This sequence comes from Capra hircus, assembly GCF_001704415.2. Taxonomy (NCBI): domain Eukaryota; kingdom Metazoa; phylum Chordata; class Mammalia; order Artiodactyla; family Bovidae; genus Capra; species Capra hircus. Next base: position 25,795,995 of record NC_030821.1, on the reverse strand, counting down.
TGTCATCTGCATATCTGATGTTATTGATATTTCTCCCGGCAATCTTGATTCCAGTTTGTGCTTCATCCAGCCCGGCATTTCACATGATGTATTCTGCATATGTGTTAAATAAGCAGGGTAACAATATACAGCCTTGACGTACTCCTTTTCCTATTTGGAACCAGTCTGTTGTTCCATGTCCAGTTCTAACTGTTGCTTCTTGACCTGCAAACAGATTTCTTAGGAGGCAAAACAGAAAGTGTTCTTCAAAAATATCAAGGCCATCAATGACCAAGAAAAACTGAGAAAGAGTTCCAGGCTAAAGGGGACAGTGACACATGACAAGTCAATGTAGAGTGTGATCCTGGATTCAAGTCCATGCTGGGGAATCAGTAGCTATAAAGGGCACATTGGATAACTGAGAAAATCTGCATACAGAGTATGAATTAAGTAACAATATATGATCAGTGTTAAACTTCTTAATTTTGATAATGTTGAGGTTATATAAGTAGATGCTCTTGTTCTCAAGGAGTATACACTGAGGTATTTAGGACTAACAGACCATGTTTAAACTTACACATCTGTGGTTCAGAAAAATATGTATAGCTGTAGAGGTAAAGTGGAAAGTGAATGATAAAGTCAGTGTAGCAAAATTTAAATTATTAGTCATGTTTGGGAAAGAGTACGTGTAAGGGTTTGAATCTGCATCAAGATAAATGTACAAAAATAAACACTTTTTATTTATTAAGACAATCCCCATGTATTTAGTTTTTATCATTTAACTCTCTTCCCACTTAAGATATAGTCTCCATAAGGATCTCGTCTTCCTTTCTCACGGCTGTATTCTCAGCCCCATAACTGTGTCAATATACAGGACTTCAATTATTATTTGGTTGAGTGAATAAAGGAAAAACATACAAAGGCAAGCAATAATAGAATGGATTTCCATGCCTTTTATTTTTCTCTCTTCTGAAGTCTTATGAAATCTTAAGTAAAATAACTTTTTCATAAGGGGAGAAAAACACAGAGAAAGGAAGAATTAAAGACAAGACAATAACTGCCTCCCCTCAACCCTCCATCTTTGCAGAATACTGGGAAACTTTTCTCTGAGAAATCTGACCAACCCTAGTGAAAATATTTAAATAAATTGTATTTTGATTCCTTCCAATAAATTCCTCGTTTAGGTTACTTATGTTCCATTTTTACCACACAGGAAAGTTGAGGTTGGCAAGCATCACCAAAGTGGTAAGAATTTTTTCTTTTAAAGATTGGCTTGTTAATCTCTCAATTTTAAATATAAACAAATAGCCAAGAATTATAAAATATCAAGAAAAGTCTCTAAGATGAAAGATAAAGACCAAAACAAACCACAACTTGAAAATAATAAGACTATGCAGAGTAAAGACAACTTTAAAATGAAAGAGAGCTCCTGAAATTAAGAAAAAAAAGTTAGAAGAGCAATGAAAACTAATTAGAAGACTTGAAGGATGAAGTTGAGGGAATATTCCAGAAAGTAGAGAAAAAATGCAAAGACATGAAAAGTAGGAGAAAAAATATGGGAAATTTAGAGGGCCACTCTAGGATATTTGAACAGTAGGTGTTCTCAAAAAAAAGGAGGGAAGAAAAATGTGTGTATGGGCTTGAGAGGAATCATATACCAAATAATTAAAGAACATTTATAGAGCTGAAAAACATACATTTTCAGGGTTAAAAGGGCCATCAAACTTCTAACAAAATCAATAAAAAAATATCCATAACAAAGTAGTATCAGTGAAATTTCAGCCCTTCAGTCTTCTAGGAGTGGGCTAGAGACAGGAGCATGAGAAAGAATCAGTTATTAGAAAGGTGTGACCTTCTCAAAGCATTATGGCAAAGTAAAAAGCAACAGAGTCATGTTTTCAAACTACTAAAGAAAAATGATTTTAACATGAAATTTTATACCTTATCCAAATAGTTGTGAGAGTAAAATGAGGACACTTTGGACATAGAAAAGTCTCAAAAAATGTTTACCCTTATACAAAATTTTTCAGGAAACTCCTGGAGAATATCCTCCACCACAGTGAAAATTAACTTGGAAAGACGAAGGCATGGGTCATAGGAAACAAAAAACCCCACTAGAGGTGACAGAAAAGAATTCCCAGGAACTTAGTGAAGGGACATAATGACAATCGTGTATCAGGCACAAAGGGGAACCAGTTGAGCAAAAGTACTCCAGAGCCTTCAAGAGGAACTTGAAGAAGATGAAACTGATGGTCTACATGGGACGAAGGAACATATTAAGAGGTGATTAAGATAAATGTTTGGGTTCAGTTTCTGGTAAGCTACAGAAAACTCTGCAGAGGAGACACAAGGTAATGGTAGTTTTAGAGAAAACAGAGTTGCCCAGGAAAGTAACAGTAGTCCAGTTTACACATGACTGAGCTCTGAAAAACAGACACAGTAACACAGCCATTCGGTATTGATCTGGCCATACTTGAAGGACGAGGGTGAGGCAGGTAGAGGATGGTGCTTAGGGGAGAAGCAGGAAGAAAAGGGAATAAGTTCTCATATTTAATAGTGGAAAAGTCAGCAGATAATACTTATGTCAGCCATGGTACAGGCAGGAGAGTAAAGACACTGGGTGTTACAGATGGAACTATTAGAAGAATTGGACTTAATGTGATTGGGAGAGGACCTGAAGAAGGGAAGTTCTGGAAGGGGGACTGGAAGGTTGGAGGGGCAGAGGAGTCACTAATATGTCTGGGAAGCCAAGTGTACCCCGCCACCAGAGTGTGATGGCAAAAGGGGAATTTGTGGGTGGCCTCTGGAAATATACTGCCTAGGCAGCTGGTCATCTGGTGGTAGGTCTAGGGGTTCTGGATAAGCAGGGTCAGAATTCAGAAGAAAAGCAGGATGGAGAGTAGAGTGAGTTTCAAGCGCGTACCCACTGCATACCTAGGCTTCTGTCCATCATTGGATCTTGCTGGAAAAAGACCTCTGGGAAGTCGTGACCACTGTTTAATTTCTGTCCCCCAAATCTCATGTAAATTCCTCTCTTGTTGTTGGATCACAAAATCAATTTTTGTGACCCCATGGACTGTAGCCTGCCAGGCTCCTCTGTCCATGGGATTTCATAGGCAAGAACACTGAAACTGGTTGTTATTTCCTTCTCCAGGGGATCTTTCTGACCCAGGAATCGAACTAGAGTCTCCTGCATTGACTGGCAGACTCTTTATGACTGAGTTACCCTTGGAGCTCAAATTCCTCTTTAAGCCAGCTGCAATTCAGTATCATTGCATAGCAGAGGATTTGAGAAATACAGTTCCCAACGCAAGTGATAGCATAAACTACAACAATCCAGCTGTTGACAATCTGGCATTCACTACACATGTCTTTTAACCACATTTAACTTACAAATAAAGATAAACACATATTTATGTTTCCACAGTACTTGGCACAGCTATCCACATGAAAACATATAGACCTGCGTCCCAAAAGAGGATACTCAAAGTCTCAGGTGTCCCTTTATTCATTTTGGGGCGACAGTCATTCTTTTAGCTGAGTCATACTCACCATTCTGTACTCTGTAGCTTAAATACTGAGATATAAGGTTAGCTGCAACTTATACATTTTATGTTAAATAGTAGAGGAACGAAATTGAAAGTGAAAGTTGCTCAGGAGTGTCTGACTCTTTGCGACCCTATAGACTGTCCATGGAATTCTCCAGGCCAGAATACTGGAGTGGGTAGCCTTTCCTTTCTCCAGGGGATCTTCTCAACCCAGGGATTGAAGCCAGGTCTCCCGCATTGCAGGTGGATTCTTTACCAGCTGTAAATAGGAATAGGAGATGACAAAATATTGATCTTTGATATTTATATCAGATCAAGAAAGAAGTACTTATCGCTGCAGCATGTGTTTCTGCAGCTAGCTGTGCGGCTGTAGTCGGTATTCATAGCTTACTTTTTCCCTAGGACTGAGGTAGACAGGACAGACTCTAAAGTGTTATACGCCAGGAAGCCTTAGTTCTGACTTGCAGAAGTAGAGTCTGAGTCACCACAATAGTCACGGCCTCTTCTTTCATTTCAAATAGTTGTATTTATTTCTTTTGGCCGTGCGGGGTCTTCATTGCTGCGAGGGCGTCTCTAGTTGCCGTGCATGTGGGCCTCTCATTGCGGTAGCTTCTCTTGCTGCAAAGTTCGGGCTCTAGGGCCTCAGCTCCTGGGCTCTAGGGCACAGGATCAGTGTTTTTGGTCCAGGGCTTAGCTGCTGTGAGGCATGTGGCATCTTCCTGGATCAGAGACAGAATCCGCGTCTTCTGCACTGGCAGGCAGACTCTTGACCACCGAGCCACCAGGGAAGCCCCCGCCTCTTATCCAACCAAGACTTGAGCCAGCTCAGAACCATAAAGTGAAGAGAACTCCTTGAGTGAAGAGAAGGCAAGGTCTCTTGAGGAGGGACTCTCACCGTAAGTCTTTCTCCCGGTCTTCTCCCACAGGACCTGGAGCCATGTACTCAGATGACTGTGTTTTGGGGAAGGAGAAGTAACTAGACTTGGGTTAATTTCTTGACACCCAAAATGTCAAGAGAAGTGGCTTATGAAGACTGGGTAATTAATAGAGTTTGGGTTTGGGTTCACCTCTCAATGGGCCTAGTGGATTCCATGATTCATGCCATGGATATTTCCTCAGTTCTAGAGTGAATTGCAATAGACATAGTTGGCAACTAGAACCCCTATGTTGAACTAGAACCCCTATGGTCTTCAACCTATATATATAAATTATCATGTGTATAAGGTATATATTATTATTTTTAAGTTTTCTCTATTGTTCCAAAGTTAAAGCAGCTTATAAAGATGCATAATAATACTGAAAAATACAACATTAAAAATGGGTGCAAAAAACACAGCAAAGGGAAAATAAGAGTAGAAATATAAAATGGACCAAGAAATGAGACTAGTACATAAAGTGTCTGATCACCTTGTACACGTGGTGATGGTAAACCACACATTTGCTCCTGAACAGTAACAGAGCTCATTATAACCATAAGTTAAAGACAGGCCAAATGCTTAGGAGAGGCAAAGCTATTCGTGACATGGGTAGGTACTGAAAAAAGTTCTAGGAAGCGTATTTCCTGCTCTTAGGGATTACTTGTTCTATTGTTCATCTCAGTTAGCATAACTAATTGAATATCCACAAACAGCAAAAAGAGACTTTCTCTTCTATTAATGAAAACTGTCTCATTCTTAAAATAGCTGAGAATCTTTATCTCTTGTTATTAACCAAGTGTAGTAACACTTCCTCCAGCAACCACATTCACACAAAAAAGAATGGAAATGACTCTATTTTAGTTCAAAAGAGTTCAGAGTGCACAAGATTAAATAAAGGGAATAATTTTAAAACTTCAGGTCAAATCTTGTGTTTTTTTCTTTATGAGCTGGTCTGAGTTAGATTTCCTTTGAAGAGAGCCTCCTGGATCTCTTCCATGAGGATGGAGGACAAAATGAGAAATGGACCTTATCACATCAGTCTACAGAAGAGTTCTCAAGTGGCAGGACATAGTATTAATATTTGGAGGAGTCAAATATTTACACATTTTTCAAATGTTAAATAAGTGATTATGATGTGGCTTTTAAAAACAACAAATTAGCCTGGATAAGAACTGGTCAGTGACCTGGTTGAAGATCTTTTGTATGAATTAATTTAATTATCTCATACAAAATATAATAAATGAACATAGGCTATCACATGTAACTAGCAAAATGGACATTTGGCTTATATTTAACAGAAAAAAATATACTATCAATATTGAAACTGAAACTGAAGTCGCTCAGTCGTGTCCGACTCTGCGATCCCATGGACTGTAGCCTATCAGGCTCCTCAGTCTATGGAATTTTCCAGGCAAGAGTACTGGAGTGGGTTGCCATTTCCTTCTCCAATACAATGGCAAAAATGCCATAATTTGTTCCAAAGTTAATAACGGATAAATTCTAGAGTGGAAGAGTAAGTATGACACCAACTAATTTCAACAATCAATAAGAAGATTGTGGGAAACTTTAACTCTGAGAATAATATCTGATAACAGAAATGATAAGAAGACTTTAAATCAATTAGATGATGAAAATGAGAGTCAGAGCCAAAATCAACCAAATCTGTGAACATAAATACTTAGCAAAAATTTAGAAAATGTAAACTCTATTCTAATGTAGCCACATCATACAGTTATGAAACCACTAACATCTTACAGTTTTTACCATTGAAAAAAGTGTCTTAGAAAACTCCCAAATAAAAACTAAAAAGAACGGCCTGAAGAAGAGCTTTTTACAACTGTAAACACAAAGAAATTATAAAGATAAGACTGACAAATTTTACATAAAATTATTTTTAAAATTTAAGTAAAGAGACAAATGATAAACCTGGAAAATGTGTTCGCAACCCAAATAGCAAAAGATAATATATTTATACATATTTATAGTATATTGTATAAAATAAAATTAAGCGAGCAAGAGCAGAAAAAGAGGTAAATGATATCTTTGAAAAGTTGATGAAAAAGGATATACAAATTGCCTAAGCATATTAAAGGTGCATAATTTCATTTAAAAGAAATAAAAATTAAAACCATTGATACATCATATTTTACCTAGGAGTGCTAAAGATCAAAACACATTGGCTGGTTTATAGGGAGATGGGCACTTTCATACACTGTAATTGGACAGAATCTCGGTGGAAGGCACTCCCTCACACTCGGTTAACCTTCTCTATCACTAGTGAGTGGGATGATGTCAGCCTCCTCGGTACGCTTCTCTGTAAACATACACCAGACACATGTCTGTTTATAAAGCGAGTTTAATGAAACCACCATCTAAACTCAGTTTAAAGAAAAAGTCCATTGAGTCTCTACGGTGGAGAAACTCTGAGCACTGAGCCTCATCAACAACACTTTCACAGTTTAGAAATGAAAGGATGCAGAAATATGGGATTAAAGTTAATGATAGTTTAGGATCTGCTTGGGGTGTATTTTTTAGTAGCAAAAACATTCCTGGGTTCTTGAAATCAGGAAAAATATTCAGTGAATGGCAAAAAAGGGGAAAAAAAATTCTGCTTTATCAACAAACTAGTCCAAAGAGATTAAGTGTGAGATCCTAAGTACCCTAAGAACAAAGTGTGAAAGATTTTTGAAGTTCCTTGGTATCCTTTAGAGACAGACCAGGAGAGAGCACAAGGAGAAAGGAATTAGGAATCTTCTTTGCTTCCAGGGTCTGTTCTTGGCTTAACAGCATTAACCAATATTCAGCAGAAGTGATACTATTAAAATTCTTTTTTATGTGTGAAATGGATTTAGCAGTTCACTAAGCTGAAAAGTATCTCTGGTTTTAAACATGCCAACAGTGCAATCCAAATGATTAAAATTTTGGACAGTAACCTTTGAAGACAGAAGATTGAAAGTGGTCTGTAAATTTAAGGATGACAGTGGCTAGTTCTCATCTTTCTACAATGAGAACTCATCAATGATGAGTTTGTCCTCACGCTGTTGGACTCACTTGACAGAAATAGAAAATTGACTGTAAATCAGAACATGGTAGGGGTGAAGATCTTGTTCTAATTTCCTAAAAGTACCAACAAGGAAAAAGATCCAGAGATGTGTCTAAAATGATCCACGTGGAGCTAGGTCTACTTGGTCTAGCACTTATTTTTGTCTTTAAATATTTTAAAAGACACTGATGATCTCTAATCTTGAATGGATCCCAAGGCTATAAAGGCAGAGGGTTTATTTAGAGAAGAGTTTTTTGTGTCATGGGTTGAATTCCTTTGCAAGTGCAATGAATTTGGTGGGTGTATTTGTGAGTCTGTGGGAGAAATGGTATTTATGATGCTTAGGGGGTAGTCACTGCAATATCATGCCAAATACTGGGCCACTCCCTAAACTGAATTGTTTCCAATCACTTCCAAATTCTGTGACAAAAATCAAAGGTTCTGAAAGCTAAGAAACAAATCCGCTCTAGCCATTATGTGCTTAACTCTGTTTGTGTCCTATGGGCCAATCTCAAGGGCTGAATTTTCTTATCTGGGAAATGGGACCAGGGACTTCAACTCAGATTGACTTGGATGTTCTCAGACATACATAAAATGAATAACACCAAAATTCTTAGCCATGTAAATGCTGCTATGTAAATAGTAATGTGTATAAAAATAGTTACAGATAGGTATTAATGGGACAATTAATGATTGTACTATTTTAATAGTCTTATTGTTTCTATATGAATGTTTCAAATCTCCAAACTTCTGAACATCTTAAACTGAAGGCATAGAGAAATTTAAATGGTACAAAATGCTAGCATAATAATATGGTACTTGTGGTCATATTTGCAAACATTCCTAAACCCCTGGTTAGCAGTATAAATTCTTATCTTTTGCCTAGGCAGTAAATTCATTCCTACAGTAATGACTTCAGAACCTAAGATTTCACCAGAATGAAATCTAATAGCATCAAGAGTATGTAGCACTTCGTTAAACAGAGTATTCCCTAAACTCAAAGCACCTAAAAGTTCAATTCAGGAGACTGCGAGGGTGGGGGAGGGAGGAGGATTTTAATAAGAAGTGTTTCAGTAAGAACTGAACTTCTCTTTGAAGAAGCAGGGCCCTAATTTCTAGAATACTGCAAGCAAGGGATCAAAGGTTTTTGGAAGTTTTTCTGGAGGAGACACAAAGTCAAGAAAGAAAACTTCTAAGGATAAACAAAGGATTGGAACATCCCTTTCCTTCCCTAAACCGAGGATGCGTTTCAGATTCAGCTGTGCTAAGACATCTTCCTATAAGACAAAGCCAAGACGTAAATGTAAGAGTATCAGAGGTGTGGCATCTTTCGGATGAGGCTCAAGTTTAAACTCCGCTTCAGAAACAGCAGTCCCGGCTCAGAGCTCGGAAAGGAAGGTCTAGGAGAAGCCATCAGTCAGGTCTTCCCGCAGGAAGGTCGGCGTCGCGGTTGGAACCGGCCCTGGAGCACCAGAGCAGACGCCCTGGGGGTGAAGACAGCTGGGCTGTAGGGCCGGCACAGTCTGGGGGTGCGCCTCCATCTCAGCCACTCTTCAGTTTAGCCACCTACTCCAGGGAAGCGCAGAGGGGACTCGCCTGGGGGTAGGCTCTCTGGAGGCTGTCAGCGCTCTTTAGGACCTCAGGGAAACCCGAGAGATTCTGGCTTTAGGACCCAGGAACTCCAAGGCAGCCCTGACTTAGTTGCCTTGGACCACAGCACCACCTACTTATAGAAGCATCCCGAGCCTGGGCCCGGCTGCATCTCCATCGGAAAGTGCGCTCGCCATCCCTTCGCCCTCCCAGAAGCGTTCTGTCTCCCACAGTTTGAAAGGGAGAAACCTTAGCTGAAAAGTGGCTGTGGAGAGAGCTCTGGAAACCGCACAATTGGATACGGATCCAGAGAGTGAGAGCGGGCGTGCCCCTCGCCTGAGGATCGCACTCACCGGCGGGGACGCAGCATCCCAGAGGCTGCGGTCCCGCCCGCCCAGCCGCGCTCCTGCTAGGCGCGGTCAGTCCGGAGGAACCTCTGCGCGCTTCGAACCCATCGCGGCCGCCTGCACCCCAGAGCTGCCACGCGCTCCCTGTGGGTCTCGTCAAACTTTTCCCCAGTCCACGTGCTAGCGAGGTGTCTCGCTTCCCGATCCCGGGATGGAGCGCCGCGCCTAGGCACGCCGCGCAGCCTGAGACGTGAGTGCTCACGGTAGGCGACCCGCGCCCGCCACCGTGGCCACAGCGCCTGGGTACCCCACTGCTGGGCCAAAGGACCTAAGAGCGCGCCTTTAACCCTGCACCCTCGGGGACCGTGGAGCTCTTTTCTTTTCCCGAAGCGCCCGAGCAATGTCCCTTCCCCGGGGTCGCAGCCTGTAGGTCCGCAGAGGTTGCTAATTCACTGATTGTAATCACCTTGCTCTCCAAGTTGCCTGCAGCTGTGCGCTCCGGGTTAAGCCGCTCCGCGGCTCGCGCCAGGCAGTGAGCTCGCTTTTCCCCTCCCTTCCCTTCTTAAATTGGGACGCGTGAAGAGGCAGCTGCCTCCCTGGGCCTCTCTCCACCCGGCTTTTCCTCCTCGTCTCTCAGGTTCAAGGCGGAGAGATGCCGAACTGACCCGCGCGGCCCCCCTGGCTAGTGGAGGCTCGCCCCCTCGGCGTCTTCCCCAGCAGCGCGGTCTGCGCCGGCTCCTCGGATGAGCCCTCCAGTTCCCCTACTTTGAGAGGCGTCTCTCCCCCGCCCGACCGCCCAGATGCAGTTTCGTCTCTTCTCCTTTGCCCTCATCATCCTGAACTGTATGGATTACAGCCACTGCCAAGGCAATCGATGGAGACGCAGTAAGAGAGGTGGGTTCTACTCTGCCGGAGCCGCGTGGAGTCGGGGGCGCTGGCGGCGGCACTCGCACCCGGGCTCAGGTGGGCAGGGCCGTGCCCTCCACCCGGCCTTTGGGCTCCTGACTTTCCAGGCCCCGGGGCGCTGCCGAGAGCTCGGTCTTTTCTGTCCTCCAAGAGGCGGAGGCGCGGCGAGCCGGGTGAGCCGGGCTTCCTGCGGGCGCTCAGGGCTGAGAGGTGCGGTCCGCACCCACGTTAGCTGTCGAGCTTCTACTTCTGAACTCTTCGCTTTAGGTCTCATTTTTTTTTTTTTAATCTGGCATCCTTTTTTTTCTTGTTATTTTTTTTGTCTTTTTCTCTTTTTAGTCCTCTCAACTATCTCCCCTGCTCTCATTTTTCTCTATCTTCGCCACCCACGTGCGCCCCAAACCCTGTCCCCAGATGGTTTTCGACACGGCCTACCTACAACTGTGTGTGTGTGTGTGTGTGTGTGTGTGTGTGTGTGTGTCTGTGCGCGCGTGTGGGCCAGAAAGTGCGAGCGAGAGGGCTGGGGAGGGGTACCAAGTCGCTGTGGAGGATCTGCATTTCCAGGAAAAGAGCAATACTGTCTTCCTCTGGACCTTAAGACGAGGTGGAAGGACTCACTGAACTTGGTACACTGAGCAGCAACTCGTGCGCAGGTTGTTTGTTGCGGGGGGTGGGGGGGTGGGGAGGACGTTCGCTGGCATAATAATATTTTGGGGACAGGCCCGAGTTTGCCCTCTGCGTTTACTTCCCTTACAAGCAGTTATTTCTGAGGTTCCTGGCCTCGGTGACACTCACTTATGGCTTTTTAGCCGCCTCTCCCTCTCCATCACCTGTGTGCGCTGCCTGAAGGCCAGTGGAAGCCTCCAGAACGGTTTCAGAGAGCTAGCTTCCCCGAAGGTTTAGTGCGCCCGTGTTTGAGTCCTGCTACGGCTGCAGCTAATCTAACTTCATTTTAGGGGCAGGGCTGCTAAACACAATTAAGTCTCCTGAAGGATTTAAACACAAACCACAACACTCCCACCGCCAACACACACACTCACCTTGCACTACTGTCTCGCGGAAGGTGGACAGCAGCTCCCCAGAGCTTATCCATCTTGGTCTAGCAATTTGGACTCATGCGCAGTTAGAATTTGTCCTGAGGTTGACAGATTTGGATTTTTCTGGGATGTGAACGTCTCGCTCGACCTGTGATGTGGGTTGTTTCTGACTCATTTTATGGACTCTCCAGTCCTGCATCCAGATTTTGGAGAGAGCTTTTTGCGCCCTTATTTTTTCAAAGCTTTTTAGGACGTCGTTAAGCTGTTCTCACCTACCCGCAGGGCTGAAGGTTGGCCGGCCTGAGGGCAGAGCCCAGGACAGCTGGTCGTGTGCGATTTCCGCAGCCTCCCCTCTCCAATTGACACCATGGAGCTGTGCTTAAAAAGGACACCCTTTTCTCCAATCCCCGTTTCTCTTACTCTTGGTCTCTCGTTTCTGACATTTCGAAAATGCTTATCTTCACAAGTTTTTCTGAATAAATACATTAGGGAGGAATTTCTTCCCAGAGGCTGTGAAAGTTTAATATTGTTATGACTTGCAAAAGTCCCTTTCCATCTCCTTCACCTCCTTTTCCTTTCTCCACCCCAGTATTTTCTTTCCAGGTATCACTTGGTAGAGCTGGCAGGTTTTGATTACACTGTGGTCAAAGTGTTTGGAGAGGTTCTCCCCCCCCCCCCACCCTCCTCCTTATAAATAGAGGTTACAGTCTATTTGATTGAAAAGACTAACACTCAACTTAACAGAAAGAGCTAAAACCCTTCGCCAAATTCTTGTTTATTAAATGACTTGCTAATTCAGCGATGTCTTTCTGATCCACACTGCTTGTTGCATTGTGGTTGAATGGGGAGCAATTGAGCTTGTTGCTTTAGTAGAACTTAACACATAGATGTTCTTTGGTGGAGCATGGCTTTACAGCACCCCTGCGGCCAGAAGCGATACTGCATGCTTTTATTTGCAGTGCCATCTCTAAAGTTCTGCCTATGCCGCCTCAAGAATCTGATGCAAAACCTATTTGTTTCAAAGCTGCTTTAGCAAAATCTCATGGCAATTACAGCTACATCCCCAAGTGCTGACCTTTAGAAACCCAATTCTAAAGTCTGCAACTTTTGCCACTGTAGTAACTTTTGCCAGACAAACCTTTCAATTTAATAAAATTCAAATGCTTTCAAACTACATATAAATTAGTAAGGTTGTAAAGGAAAAAAAAAAATCAAAGTGTGTGTGTTTCCCTTAACAGATGTCCCTTCCCAAACCTCAAGCTGCTGGCTAAAATAACTTCGGTCCTTAAAAGTGACCACACTATCTGTGCCAACAAAAGGCATACTGTGTTTTTAATTAAAAGTGGAACTACTTAAAGGGCTGGCTAGACAGTGTAGGGTGATAGTAGCTTTTCTGCTTTGCAAGGAAGCTTAAGGATTGCATTGTGAGAGTACTGAAATGAATAGAGATCTAACTCAGGTTGTGTGAATTGTCCCTCTTCACAGGCTTAAGCTGGTTTTAATTGATCTCATGTCCGCTGATTGATCATACACCAATTGTTGCGCATACCAAACAATTGGCTTTCCCAAAGGAGATTGATTTAAATTAGTTCCTTGGTGAATGCTTGAGTACTAGCCAAATCATGTCAGTAGTGACAGTTGACATGCTGGAGCCTATTGTGGTACCAACATTTCCCCTTTTCCCTTTGTTTTGGATGGTGGCAGTTAAGTATTACTTTCTAGGAAGAAAAGTGATTAGTACCATTAAAAAAAAAAGGTGCTGTGGCTTAGAAGATCAGTTATTTTCTTGACTTTGTGCTGTGATGTCGGCAGCAATGATATCAGGATTGGTTAGGCTAATGCCTGGGATCTGATTCTTTTCCTTTTTTTCATATTCCATCTGCAAATAATCAAACCTTCACTGTGGAGCATTCTCAGAACTCCTTTGGCATTATGTTTAGTCTGCTCTATGATCTCAGATGCTCTATAATATCATTTTCTTAATGAAATAAAATTCTTGGCAGAGATCAGATAATTTAGTCAGTTAAAATCAATTGCATCCAGTCTAGAATAGAGAGCAAATATATCATTTAACTCTATGCTTTATTTCAAAATATGGCCAGAGGATTAGAGACTAGAATATCAGATAAAACTTGAGACCATCATAAACAACACTAGCCACCTACGAGTCTTTTGTCTGCTTATTTAGAAAACAAAACCAGACAATAGAAATGCATTGGATAGTGACTGCTGGGGCCTGGCAGCAATATATTTGAAAGTAAGGCACAAACACAATAGTGTGAATGGATTTCTTATAGAGGGGAGACACATGCCAATGTTTTGAAAAGCTGATTGACAACCCGTGTTTTGTCTACGTGGTAACAGTCGTAACTCGTTGGCCCTCTCACTCCCCAGTCCCTTTTGAAAATATAGTCATTATTAGCTACTGTTAACCCCTATAGCCTGAATCTGTCTTGGGCCCTCTTAAGATTTATTTGCGTGGTAAACTGGGTTATTCAATTTGTTTTATTTGTAAGTTGTTTGTAAGTCACATTTCAGGCTGAATCACTGAAAAGTGGATAGATATCATGACTTTATTATGGTATTCCTAGGATTTCTTGAGTTTAGAATGTAGTGATTTCATTTTGTATATCTTTTGTCCCAGTGATTTTTACCGGTCACAAATTTGCCAGGGATTTGTGAAAACTTCATGAAACTCTTAAAAGCAGAAAGGCTCCCAGACATGTAATTGTGTTTCTGGTGGTCTGATGGTAGGGGGCGCGATATGACAAGTGTTTCCTGCTATAGCCTTTTCCCTACTGAAGCTTCAGCTTCTCCCTCCATAACTGCGCATTTTCCTATATGATTAGCCTTGGCTTCTTCCATGAGACAAATGTTTATCACAAATAGTATGGTATGTTTCTGGCAACTTTGGTTTAAAAAAAAAAAGACTCATGTTTTCTCTTAAAACTTGTAGCGCTGAATTAATTTGTATTTTTAAAAATTGAATGAAAAGATGTGGAGATATTTACAAGTTTCACAAGTACTTTTAATGATAGCTTATTTCTCACAGTATTCTTTGAAAATAAAAATGGCACATGGAACATATTAACCTACTCTTAAAAGCTTCAAAATACATTTTGTATGCTTGCCTTTTTAAGTTCCAGAGTGTTTCAGAAAAGCTCGGTGTGATGTTTAACTTTGTAGCATAAATACATGCTTTCTTTTCTTCTGTTGTTAATGGGGTTTTCTTTCAACATAATTCTGAGTTTTTCTGGCTAGTATCTTACCAATGCACAGAGGTTAGAAAGTTGCCATGTCCCAGCCGACATCTTACTCTGCTCCTGAAATTTGGAAGTGATTAAGAATAGGTGACATTTCGTCAGGCCTCCACTTAATTCTGGCTTTGTTAACTGTTTATAAATTCAGCTTGGGTAGAATCCAATGTTTGCAGAAATCACAAGTTAGAAATGACACTTGTAATTTCTTAATGAACAGCCACCTCTTGATTTATTCAGAGACTAACTGGCCAGTTTATAGATTGTCCCGGCCACTTTTTATTCCTTTTCTCCCAACTGACTGCTGTTTGAACCTTTTTTTTTTGTTTTCTGGAAATAAGCACTCTTACACCTCCCAAATTCAGGAAATAGATGACAGACAAATCACTCGACATAATATTTCAGAACCACACTGCTAAAAGGAGGTAGTAAGCTCAAAATATTCTTTTTTCAAAATGTGATGTTCGTTCTCCTCCCCCTCCGTTATCTGCCACAGTCAAGGACTGACCATTAGATAAAGAGTGTTGCGTGTCGTACTGGTAAGTTTTCACATTTTGAACTGGAAGGCACTAATTAATACAGTACATAAATAATGTATAATCATATATGATAGGGAAGGCATATGTATTACATGCTTATACGTGTGTGTATATGTAGGTGTGTGTGGAGGGGGGACAGTATGACCATGGATGGTTGGCTTTTTGTAACTAAAAGGGACTTTTGCTCATCTTTCCCATTTTCCATCTTGTTCTCAGGAGCAGGACAGGGGTCAAGAGGAAAGCTGTAGGTGAGGGGTTGAGGACTAGGAGAGGGAATGGGTAAGGACACAGTGTTCTAATTCTTTCCAAGGCCCACCCCTCCCCTGTCTTTCTCGCTGCTAGGACCTGTCTGTATGAGTAGCCCTCTTTTCAAGCAGGCTGCTATCCCTCTTGTCCTGAAGTTTCCTTCTTCCTCGTATTTCTTTCCAGCCTTTTGCTTCACGTCAGCCCTTCTCTCGTCTTGCCTTATGATCCTCTTTCATTCACTCTCTCCAATCTGTCACAGCCTGGCTTCTGCCTCTGTTTTATGGGAAGGATTTTCCTAGTGGTCATCCATGCTCAGTACTCACCTCAACGCCAACCCCGCCTATGTCGTTCCGTTCCCCTCCCGTCACTAAGATGATCACTCCTTTCCACGGTTTTTTTCTCTCTTAGTGACACAGTGCTCTAGTTTTGCCTCCCATATTCTGTGCATTTTCCTTCTTTGGTGGTCTCATTCACAGTCGGAGTATGCTAGTATTGCCTTACTTTTCTTCTTTCCCTTGGAGGATTTTATCCATCCCTGTATGCTCAACTGCTTTTTCCATGTAAAGTCCTTTAGCTCTATCCCCCATCTTTTTTGAGCTTCAGGTTATATTACTTTCTGGTTTCCCAGCTGCTGCTATATGGATAGATACTTCATACACCCTCATATGTGGGTAGATACCCCATTCCATGCACACTAAACTTGACAACACAGTCCCTCTTCTATCAGTTCAGTTCAGTTACTCAGTCGTGTCGGACTCTTTGCAAACCCATGAATCGCAGCACGCCAGGCCTCCCCGTCCATCACCAACTCCCGGAGTTCACTCAGACTCACGTCCATCGAGTCAGTGATGCCATCCAGCCATCTCGGGCTCTCTCCCAGATATGTTCCTCTGCTTGTGCTCCTTTTTCCTGTTCACGGGCTTCTGTGTGTCAAGGCTGGAAGCCTCACTGCAGTCTGTGGCTTTCCCGTTGTCTCTGTTATTGGTTTATTCAGTCTTAGGAGGAGGTATCAGAAATGTTGCTTGTATCTACCCGATACTTTCCATTCCCAAAGGTATTTCCTAGTTCAGATCCTCAGTCACTCCTCATCTCTCATCATCCACTTCCTCCTCACTCTATCCTTTACAATGCTGCCACACTGAGTTTTTCTCAATGTGATCCACAGATCTGAGCATGTTACTTCTTTGCTAATAAACCTCAAACCTCCCAGATCTCCATATTGACTTAAGAATAAGTTCCAGCTTCTTTCACTTTACATTCAAGGGCACTCCACCATCTGATCACAGCCTTTTTCTAATCTTCCACCACCATGAAAGTACTGTACGCTCAAGCTATACTAAATTATTGCATTTTCAACCATACCATTGTGTTGTCATGCTTTTGTGTTGTTGAGCATGCGGTTTGTTGTGTTTGTTAAGTAAAATGTCACCGCCTCTGTGAAGCCTTCCTGGAATTTTCCCTAAAACCTTGCTTAGCTTTTCATGCTACTCCTAAAGGACTCTCATTTTACCTTTATTCTGGTTACCTTTCTATATATTGAGCTCCTCTAGGGCAGAACTTTGGCACATTCATCTTCAGTTCAGTTCAGTCACTCAGTTGTGTCCACCTCTTTGCGACCCCATAAATTGCACCACGCTAGGCCTCCCTGTCCATCACCAAAACCCGGAGTTCACCCAAACCCTTGTCCATCAAGTCAGTGATGCCATCCAGCCATCTCATCCTCTGTCGTCCCCTTCTTCTCCTGCCCCCAATCCCTCCCAGCACCAGAGTCTTTTCTAATGAGTCAACTCTTCGCATGAGGTGATTTTGGAGCCCCCAAAAATAAAATTGACACTGTTTCCACTGTTTCCCCATCTATTTCCCATGAAGTGATGGGACCAGATGCCATGATCTTCGTTTTCTGAATGTTGAGCTTTAAGCCAACTTTTTCACTCTCCTCTTTCACTTTCATCAAGAGGCTCTTTAGTTCCTCTTCACTTTCTGCCATAGGGTGGTGTCATACTGCTCAAACCAGGCCAAGTAGAGTGCTTCCTACACAAGTTGTGCCTGAACAAAAAAGTCATTGAGATGTTGTTGTTTGCTCTTAAAATAATGCTAATTACTTAATGAGAAATTTTTTTTTTTTTTTTTGAGGGGGTCAGCTTTCAACTTTTTATTTTGTATTGGGTATAGCTGATTTACAATGTTGTGATAGTTTCAGGTGAACAATGAAGGGACTCAGCCACACATATACACATGTTCATTCTCCCCCAACTCCCCACCACCCAGGCTGCCACATGACATTGAGCAGAGTTATCTGCACTTTACAGTAGGTCCTTGTTGGTTATCCATTTAAATTATAGCAGTGTGTACATGTCCATCCCAGACTCCCTAACTGTCCCTTCCCCCAAGAAACTGCACCTTCATTCTCTAAGTCTGTGAATCTCTGTTTTATAAGTTCATTCGTGTCATTTCTTCTTAGATTCCACATGTAAGGGGTTTCATGTAATGTGTCTCCTCCTCTGTCTGACTTCTTCACTCAGTATGACAATCTCTAGGTCCATCCATGTTGCTGCAAACGGCATTAAAAATGTTTTTTGCTTTAAATTCAAAGTTCTTTGCACATAGTTGAAGTCTGGATGAATAATTAGATAATAGATATAATTTCATTATTTACTGTTCTTTAGAGTTTAAAGATAAGCAGTGCTGACATATGAAAGCATCCCCAGCCTGGCCTTATTCTGAAGCCTCTGATGGTCCTCAGGATTTCACAGAATACACGAGTGCCCTTGTGTGTTCTCCTATACCTGTTTATTATGTGGATGATAGAGGATGAGTTGGGGCAGGGGAGGGGAAACTGGGAGTAACCTGTATCTAAACATACTTCTAGAAAAACAAAAAATAAAAACAAATAAAAAATTATAAATAAATAAAAATACTTCTAAATAAAGGGCCAAAAGGGGTTTTCATTTCCAAACTCTTTGTCTGTATGAATAATTATTTAGACCAAAAGGAAAGTAGTTTTTATCTTCTTAAAAGGCAGTCATATTAATAACATAAATTAGTGCAGGCAGACATTCAATCTTAATATTTATAACTTCAGAGTAATATAGCTATGTAGGCATACCTATGAGAGACAGGTGTGTGTGTGTGTGTGTGTGTGTGTGTATTACAAATTTCGGTATAGATGTGAATACTACTACATAGTTTCTGTCCAGTGCCTACCAGGAGAACACAGACATTTTGCTGCCGTTTGAAGGAAGTGAGACTGGCTTGACTAATGAAGAAGCTGAGGTGCTTACTGAAATGTGTTATTTAAGAACCCAATAGTTAAGTGGAAGAGAGATAGAACTAGAACCCAGCCCTCCTGAACTCGCTGACTTTTCCTGAACAAAGTACAGTTTCAACATAAGCATTCATTTTAAAAGAAGGAATCACCTTTGAAGTCATTCAAATGCTCTTTGGATCCAGAGTTTCACTGAGTCTCGGAACTTGCTGCAACTCAATAATGCTAACATAACTGGTGTTAAGGAACTTGAAACTGAGGTTTAGGGCTGTAAAACACCCTGATGCTGGGAAAGATGGAAAGCAGGAGGAGAAGGGGACAACAGAGGAAGAGATTGTTGGATGGCATCACCTATTCAATGGACATGAGTTTGAGCAAGCTCCAGGAGATAGTGAAGGACAGGGAGGCCTGGTAGGCTGCAGTCTATGGGGTCACTAAGAGTCGGACATGACTGAGTGACTTCACTTGTACTTTTCACTTTCATGCATTGGAGAAGGAAATGGCAACCCACTCCAGTGTTCTTGCCTGGAGAATCCCAGGGACGAGGGAGCCTGCTGGGCTGCTGTCTATGGGGTCACACAGAGTCGGACACGACTGAAGTGACTTAGCAGCAGCAGCAGCAATAGCCAGAACGATTATGTGCGTGTCTCTGAGGGTGTGCTTGTGCATTTGTATATAAATATATGTGTGGTAGGTGTGTGCATGTATGTGTATATATATTATATATATATACATTTATATCATGAAACCATCAGAATAGTCAATCAAAGTTAGAGGAAAGCTAGTAAGTATTATTTTTACTCTAAAATGTCAAGAAACTATAATTCTAGGTAGTTCTTCACCTTATCTAGTCATTTTGGGGAAAACCTTTACAATTTACTTAAAGCCATTTGATTTTTTTTCATCAGCTGCTGAAAGATACTAAAAGCGCTTATAAAACAACTGGCTCTACACATTTTTTTTGAGCAAAGCTTCTTAACTTGGGGTCCAGAGATGGGGTCAGGGATTTTGTGAGTCTCCAAATATTTTCTTTCTTTTTTTGAGCATAAAGAGAGATTCTAGAGCTTTCACTGCAGTCTTAAAGTGGCCATGGTTATCTTTCCTTAAAGCAGTTAAGAAGCATTGGTTAAAGAAGTAGAAGGTAGACCGTATTAATGAGCATGATGCCCGTTGGCTGCTTCAAATTCACATAGATATTTGTTTCCTAAAAGTTTATTTTCAGTGTGTGGGTTTCCAGCCATTTGCCATGTGTGTACTTCATAATATGAGGACACATTGGAAACACTACCTCAAGACTTACTTCAGTAAGTAACTACTTGGCTAATAATCCCTTTCTCAAAGGCAATAGTTGTTATATTGTCTCTAGTCCCTAAAAAGTTTATAAAAGTACAAAATAAACAAAATAAGGGGCTCTGTTAAAACTTCTCGTATGGTCTAATTTTTATCTCGTTAACTAAACAGTAATATAAAGTTTTAGAAATCAGTGTTGCAATTTTCCAGCTGACGATGTGCAGTGCTGGCATTGATGGGATTTGTATGTATCACGCTGCCAGTTCACAGACCGGTCAGAACCAGGCAGAGCACTCTTGACTTCTGACCAAGCATGCTTTTACTAGATTTTTGCTGCTGGGTCACCACACTTAGAATTTTCCTATTCTGATGGCCTTAGTCTCTTACCTATCGATGGACTGAGCGATCCAACCAGCCACCAGCTTTTAAAACAGACCGATAGAGGGCGCACTTTGCATTCTTTTCCTCGTGCTTTGTTCTAGGAAGTTCTGTAGATTTTGTGCTTGCCTTGCTCTCTCTGTCCAGTAGGTTCAGGTGGCAAACCTGTTCTACAATTTCCAGTAAGATTGATACTGTGAATAACTTGACTTCCTCATGGAGAGGAAGGGGAAAAGAATCATGAAGAGAGCTTTCAGTTTTACTGAAATGTCTGGTTTTGGTCCCTAGACTCCTTATGACAAGACCTTCTCACCAAAAGGCAAACTTAACCAACCTCACAATTTTAATAACTGTGAGGCAGAGATTAAGCCTAGAGATTGTGTTAACCTGGAAGTGCATTACAGCTTCTGTAGCTACTTTGGAAAACATTAGTTTTTCTTTTTTTTTAAAAGAAGGTTTACCATAAGGTACATGCCTTAAAGTGTAAGCAGTTGGTAAAATTTGGAGTTGACCAAATGACTTCAAGTTAATACTTATCAATTGTTTGTCAAATTCTGTAATATTTATGTAGAGACCCATTTCATTCAACAGATCTCTCACGTTGTAACCCTTTGAAAATGGTAAAAATTGTCCGATCTTATCTTGAAAATCCAAAGTTTAATTTTTTTTAGGTTCTCTTTCCCCTTCATGTAATAAAGTCTGATAGAAAACTTAATTCTGTCCCCTTGTTGTTGATCACCTTCCATTTTGTATTTTTCCTTTTTGTAATCTATTTCATTTTGTAATGCCTTTTTCTTGTAGTCAAAAGATAGCTTTTGAAATTCCCTGGCAGTCCAGTTGTTAGGAGTAGGAGACTAATTTGAAAAACCAAATGTTGTTTGATAGTGGACAGCGGTGGTTCCCAGAAGTGTGATTAGTGGGTTGAGGTTAGTTTGGCTGCGGAGCGTGGGTAGCTATTCACACCACTCCCGGTGGTCAGTAAGTCATGTAGTGACTGATGTGATTCTTGACCGAATCTGTCAATTATGAAAGATTTCTCTGTCCCCTCTTTAAATAATACTACCCTGAAAATTGATTTAGGGCTGAACAATTGTCCTTTGAAAATTGATTGTTTAAAGTTATAAATTTTGTGCAATTTAATTGTTCTTATGTAGAAGTGAAAATAACTACTACTTCGCAGCTGCTGTGGGTGATCTCAATGATTTTGACTCAAAAGTGACTCAACGTAAATAATAACTGTTCTAAAGGCTTTGGCAAGCTTGGAGCCGTCCTCTTTTTTTTTTGTTGTTGTTGAATTCTGAGGGAGTTTTGAAGAAATGGGAGAGCTTGGACCTAGTGAGAGGAGGAAAGAGCAAAAATAGGATCAGTTCTTTCCAGGACTTGAGGCGTGTCTATACTAGAGCCTTCCTGCAACGTGTGTTTCAATCCATTACCACTCTGTCAAATGTAATTTAAATAAAAGGATGTGATTCATTTTTTTGGGATTCAGGCAAGATGGAGGCTCACAGGGAGGAAGAGTATGGCTTATATTTAAGAAACTATCCGTTCATGTAAAAGACTCCTTCTTGATGCCCTGAATCATTGGAAATTGCCCTTCTCCAACAGTAGAGCATATCTCTTAAGGGTGTTGTAAAAACAGTGGCTGTACTGAGTGTAGAGAAATATTGGAGGGCCACTCACGCTGTAAGAGCCATGATGAGCACACTTGTAACGCATCTGATGTCCAGTTCAGTCGCTCAGTCGCGTCCGACTCTTTGCAACCCCATGAATTGCAGCACGCCAGGCCTCCCTGTCCATCACCAACTCCTGGAGTTCACTCAGACTCGCGTCCATCGAGTCAGTGATGCTATCCAGCCATTTCATCCTCTGTCGTCCCCTTCTCCTCCTGCCCCCAATCCCTCCCAGCATCAGAGTCTTTTCCAATGAGTCAACTCTTTGCATGAGGTGGCCAAAGTACTGGAGTTTCAGCTTCAGCATTATTCCTTCCAAAGAAATCCCAGGGCTGATCTCCTTCAGAATGGACTCGTTGGATCTCCTTGCAGTCCAAGGGACTCTCAAGAGTCTTCTCCTACACCACAGTTCAAAACCATCAATTCTTCGGCGCTCAGCCTTCTTCACAGTCCAACTCTCACATCCATACATGACCACAGGAAAAACCATAGCCTTGACTAGATGGACCTTAGTAGGCAAAGTAATGTCTCTTCCTTTGAATATGCTATCTAGGTTGGTCATAACTTTTCTTCCAAGGAGTGTCTTTTAATTTCATGGGTGCAGTCACCATCTGCAGTGATTTTGGAGCCCCCCAAAATAAAGTCTGACACCGTTTCCCCATCTATTTCCCATGAAGTGATGGGATCGGATGCCATGATCCTTCTTTTTCACTCTCTTTTGCCTTCATCGAGAGCCTTTTTAGTTCCTCTTCACTTTCTGCCACAAGGGTGGTGTCATCTGCATATCTGAGGTTATTGATATTTCTCCCGGCAATCTTGATTCCAGCTTGTGCTTTTTCCAGTCCAGCATTTCTCATGATGTACTCTGCATATAAGTTAAATAAGCAGGGTGACAATATACAGGCTTGCCGCACTCCTTTTCCTATTTGGAACCAGTCTGTTGTTCCATGTCTAGTTCTAACTGTTGCTTCCTGGCCTGCATACAGATTTCTCAGGAGGCAGGTCAGGTGGTCTGGTATTCCCATCTCTTTCAGAATTTCCCACAGTTTATCGTGATCCACACAGTCAAAGGCTTTGGCATAGTCAATAAAGCAGAAATAGCTGTTTTCCTGGAACTCTCTTGCTTTTTCCATGATCCAGCAGATGTTGGCCATTTGACCTCTGGTTCCTCTGCCTTTCCTAAAACCAGCTTGAACATCAGGAAGTTCACGGTTCATGTGTTGCTGATATCTAAGAGGTGTGTAAATAGAAATTTGTGCTGGCAATTATTTGGACTCAAATTATTATAAGACCTAACTGTGTCCTTTCCTAAATAGAGGACACTAAACAAAATTCTTTAGATTCTGCATCTCATTCCTCTGAGTTATGAGTCTAAGCTTCAATGATAAATATCATCCATGTTGAAGTTTAATCTGAATTCTCAAAAAGCAAAAGATATTTCTCAGTTGGTACATGACCATGATGTCAGTTTCAAGAACATTTCATTGTAAGAAAGTCAGATTTCAATGCAGCTATAACCAGCATGGGTTTTACCATACAAATACTTTGCTTTCTTTAATGGGGTGACTAGACTGGAAGATAAAGAAGCATTTGACAAAAAATTTATTAATCATACTACTTTGCACTTATGAAAGCATAATAGGCTTAAAAATTCTTTTGGAACACAGAGATGCATGCATATTATGCAATATTAAGATTATGTTACTTACTTGAATTACATTTGACAGAGTGGTGAGTAACGATTGATACACACTCTGGTACAATAAAGGACTTCTCTTCAGTCTTGTTTGGAACAGTATTTTCTTAATGATTTGGTTGAATACAGATGGCATGTCAACCACACTTTTGCATAATATGAAGTTGAAGAGGACATTAAATGTTGGTTGGGTACAAAAAGATCCTGATGGCTGGGAATAATAGCAGGAGGAACTTATGAATAAAATCTTTTTTAAAAAATTTGGCTAAATTTGGTCAGTTAATTTGGCTGAATCAGGTCTCAGCTGTAGTACTCGAGATCTTCAGTTTTTAGTTGTGGCATGCAGGATCTAAATTTAGGTTCAGCAGGTGGGATCTAGTTCCCTGAGAAGGGGATCGAATCTGGGCCCCCTGCACTGGGGGCACAGTCTTAGCGGCTGGACCACCAAGGGAGTCCCTGAATGAAATCTTAACAAGAAAAGTACAGAGTTTAGATCTTAAGTTGAAGAAACCGACTATGGAAGAAAAGGATGTTGGAGAGAAGGGGTTATCATTCATTTTTGATTGATCCTGAGGTGACAGTGGGATATAGTAATGATATAGTTGCAAAAACGAGTTGGTTGCATTAAGAGAAATGTTTACCTACATTAAAGAATGAGGTAGGTGAAGGTCCTCAGCCCACACCAGGATCCTTCTCTAAATGTCACTGCTTTCAGAATTGGCAGCACACGTTATAATACTGCATTGATTTCCTAGGGCTCCTGTAGCAAAGTACCACAAACTAGGTAACTTAAAAAGCAAAAATTAATGTTCTTACAGTTCTAGAAGCTAGAAGCATGGTATTAAGGTGTCAGCAGGTCTATGCCCACTTTGAGACTATAGGGAAGGACCCTTCCTTGCCTCTTCCAGCTCCTGGGAGCCTTAGATATTCCTTAGTTTGCGGCAGCCTAGCTCCAGTCACTTCCTTCATCTTCACAAGGCTGTCATCCCTCTGTGTTTGGTTTCTCATGTCTGCTTACAACAATTCCATTTATGTTGGAGGATACCCCATATTTGCTTAATTACAGCTGCAAACATAATATTTCACATTCACGGGTACTGGGGTATATGACTTCAGCATATATTTTGGAGAGTACCACTCAACCTATAGGTCTTAAACTGTGTCAGACCTTTTGGGTTCTTTAAATCCTCATTTTCAAAACTCCGAAATAAGTATTATTAATTATACCATAACAATAGTATTAAAGATATTGGCAATAGACGTATAATATTAATAACTTGAGTTTAGACCACTGTATGTAGACTGTGTACTACATATAAAGTGTGATGTTAATGACACCTCTGGACTTGTGCACACAGTGGCCCTGGGCGTGGGGATGCTTTAGACATGGTTTATAAGTGTATGGGTTTTGAAATGGGACCCACAAATTCCTTTTTGCCGCTAAAATTCCACGAAATTGCACAAATCCATCTGAGTGTGTTGATTTACATTTTCAGATAAATACATGAATCAAATTGACTTCTTGTTCAGCTAAAACTGAGAAAGAAAGTGAAAGTAAGGTCGCTCAGTCATGTCCGACTCTTTGTGACCCCATGGACTGTAGCCTACCAGGCTCCTCCATCCATGGGATTCTCCAAGCAAGAATACTGGAGTGGGTTGCCATTTTCTTCTTCAGGGGATCTTCCCGACCCAGGGATTGAACCTAGGTCTCCTGCACTGCACACAGATGCTTTTCCCTCTGAGCCACCAGGGAAGCCAAAAAACCCCCGAGAATTCTCTTCAGCTGCCTTTTTTTGAAGTTTACACAACTCCAGGAGCTGTTAGAATCCTTTATGAAGTAATGTTGTCAATTACTCAAATATCAACATGGTCAACATGCTTCTGGTGTTAGAGGTATCTTAAATTAGTTCCCTCTGATTTTGAGTAGTATCTAATATTGGCACTACCTGGGAGCTTCCCAGGTGGTGCTAGTGGTAAAGAACCTGCCTGCCAATGCAGGAGATATAAGAGATGAGGATTCAGTCCCTGGGTGGGGAAGATCCCCTGGAACAGGAAGTGGCAACCACTCCAGTGTTCTTGCCTGAGAAATCCCATGGCTAGAGGAGCCTGGTAGGTTATAGTCCATGGCGCTGCAAAGAGTGGGACATGACTGAGCAACTGAGTGCACACACGGGGGCTGGATCTGTTCATACTTGTGTGCTCTATATAAAGGGCTAGGAAGAACATACTTAAATGTTCTCATGTTTTGAATGTGATAAGTTTTAAACATACACAAAAGCAGAGAGGGTGGCATAATGACTGCCTGTCACCCAGGTTGAACAAGTATTGAGATTTCATCACACTGGTTTCATCTATTCTTCATATCCTTATGTTTTTATTGCTATATGTTATAAAGCAAATCTTGGATATTATACCGTTTTACCTATTTCTGAATGCATTTCTTACAAATACGAACATTTTCTTAGCAAACCATGATGTTATTAACATACTTGACTAAGTTTCTTATTCGTTGGTAACACCTCATAATCAGAATGTCATCAAGCTTCATCAGCTGCCTCAGCAATGTCTTTATACAGCTGATATGCATGAATTGGCATTGACGTAACACCCACTCGCTGTACTTGGTATGTTTCTCAAGTTCCTTAGATTCTAGAGCAGTGCTTTCTTCCCACTCAGTTTTCTGTATCACTGACTTATTGAAAAGGTCAGATCTGTTTTCTACAAAATATCTGACATTTTGGATTTTTCCTTTCACTCCCTTGTGGGGGTAATTTGATATCCTTTATCTGCCATGTTTTTGTAATCTAGAAGTTCTCCTTGAAGGTTTAATTACAGTCAGGCTCAACTCTTTTGACTAGAATGCTTACAGCTGCTGCTGTGGACCTCGTATTATAATGTGTCAGGAAGCACGCAACATCCCATTCTTAGTGATGCTAAGGTTAACCAGTAGGTTCATGTGGTAACAGCCCGATTCTTCCATACTGAGGTTCCTATTAACTTTTCGTGTAATAGTTTCTCCCATTGATCTTTGTGTGAAGCATCAATTACTTTAGGGGTTGTAAAATAACTTTTTTGTTTGTCTTCTGTTTTTATTCCTTCCACAATTATTACATGAAATTCAATATAAAAGAACTGTTCCTTTTCAACCATAGTTATTTTGTTAACTATGCAACAGTTCTTAGAGAGAGCAGGCAGTACTTAATTTTTCCTCTTTAATTGCAGAGTAATGTTCAGAGTAAGGAGTTGATGCATGTTTGGCTGGCCAATGGGTCAGCGTTGATTTGTGTCCAGCCATGGCCTGTCAGATGGGGGAGGTGAAGTCTTCCAGTAGTTTCTGCTTACTGAAACATTAGTGCTGGATGACATTAAAAAAAAAAAAAAACCCTCCTTTTTGGCTTCTGCTAACAGAAATGAAATGCAAGCCTTCTGAAAACCTGAATTCTATTAGACATCTCCTGATAATGTTCTCTGTTAACAGCTTTCAGGGAAGGTAGTGAGTGAACATACAGTAGCGTCAGCCTAGTGTAATCTGACACTCATTGGGTAGAAAAACAGTACTTTGTGCTCCTTAAACACTTGCTGGACGGCTTAGGGAGGGGAGGAAGGAAAGTATTTGAGGAGATCAACTGGATATTGTAGAAGAGAAGTAGTGTCACCTGAGAAGGATTAAAGTTTCCTCAAAGGTTGACCTGAATGGCTGCATGCCACTTAGAATGGGTGCCCCACGCCCATCGACGGCTAGGTTTTAGCTGTGCAGTCTTTAACTTGAAGGTGTGTGAAGGAAGGATCTAGAGACTGTCTTCAGCACTTAAGTGGCAGTAAAAGTTGTAGGAATACAATTCCTCCTGCTTATTAGCTGCGGCTAGTTCTTGCTAATTACAGAAATCTTTCCTTTATCCATTTAAAAACCTAGCTTGTTGCTATTAAGTTACCATTGGTATCATTTTTGTGTTACCTGTTGAAAAATAGTATAATATCTACATTCCCTAATTTTATTTAGTGAAATTGAAGATTTACTCCCACAAATGTCTATTGGGAAGAGTAGATAAGAGCATGCTAAAAAGTTTTTTGAATATAAATATAAACACATTTAGAGCGTGGCTTGCAAAACAACTTGGTAGGTATGTGGTTTTTTAAGAAGTAAAGTGCCTTCACAGTGTTAAGAGAGCAGAAAGTGTTATGAGCTGAAGAAATTGGTTATATTGGAAGTCAGGGAAACAGAACTGGCAAGGTGCCTCACTTCAATCTGTGTAAAGTAGGAAAAAATGAGCTATATTCACTAATTAGGGCTAGTAGTTCATGTCCCATTTTCTTCATTTAGATTTGAGATTTATTTTGGTACAAAATCCCCATCTTGTTGAAATATTGAGGTGTTTTGTCTTGGAAGCAACTGGTAAAGACTTTATACTGTGTTCATGTAAGTCATTCATTTAAAAACCACTAACTGCAGAGTTTATTATGGATATAATTCCAACATTAATTTATTGATGGAAATATGGAAAATAGAGAATAAAACAATAAGGAAACAACGCTACCAGTCATCTTTCCACTTAGCAGTAATCACTGTTAACATTTTGATTTTTCTCCTTCAAGATATTTCCTCACCTTGTACATAAATAAAAGGTTTTCAAATTTAATACATCATCAAGTACACAGTCATAATTATTTTAATGATATGTTTATTTCATAAGTCATTGTTCATATTTTATTTATTTTTAAATTAATTTTAATTGGAGGGTAATTACTTTACAATATTATGGTGGTTTTGCCATCATTGACATGAATCAGCCACAGGTGTACATGTGTCCCCCATCCTGAACCCACCTCCCACCTCCCTCCCCAAGCCATCCCTCTGGGTTGTCCCAGAGAATGGGCTTTGGTTCATGCATTGAACTTGCACTGGTCATCTATTTTACATATGGTAATATACATGTTTCAATACTATTCCATCATGACATTTTAAAATACATTTCCTTATAATTAGACAGTTAAACAACTTAAGTTTTCTGTGTTTGTAACACTACTGTGAACATCTTTGTACATCTTTTTCCGCATCTTTTTTCCTTAGGAGTCATTCACAGAATGAGTGATAACAATTCTTTAACCATGACATTTATTGAGCACCTACTATGTGCCGGTCACAGATCTTTGTGCTACATGTTATCTTATTTAATCCTCAAATGACCTTGTGAGGTAGGCTCTATTTTTCTCTCCATTTTACAAAGGAAGAGTTGCAGGAACAGGGGAGTAAATAATTTGCCCAAAGTTACAGTACTCATTAATAGAGCTGGCATCAGTCTAGGGATTTTGACTCAGCCATGCCCTTAACCACAAGATGGAAAGGTGAAGCTTGTGATCTTATTGCCAGTTGTTCTCCAGGATATGATACTGATTCTTATTCTGTAGATGGGAGATAGTGTGCATTCTGCCTTGAGCCTTTGATACTCTATTTTTAAAAAACGTCTTGTTGGCAATGCTGTAAAGCAATTATCCTTCAATTTAAAAATAATTTAAAAAAATCTTGTTGGATTACTCCTACAACTGAGAATAGAAAGAAACATCTCCCTTACTCTCAAGAAACTCACTATTTAGAACAGACAAAACATTTTCTTTCATTCCCCCTGGCTTCATATAACATTAACGTCCACTTAGTTGCATAAACCTATCTTTGCTTCTCGCAATACTTATGATTTCTTGACCCCTCTCCAGTATATTTTGAATCCTCCTTCTGTATCTTTTGCCGCTTGTTAGACTCTCACTCTTGCTATGTCACTTGCTATCACCGTCTCTCTCCTGAGCCACACGGTTGTCCTTCCAGTTCCTCTCCCAGTGATCCATTCTCCACAGGCAGCTGGAGCAATTGCTTGTAAAACGAAAGTTGGAGCATCTGATTCTGCCATAGAAATGCTTCAGTACATTTCCGTTGTATTTGAAATAAAACCCAAATTCGACTCAGCTGGAACGTCTGTGTGTGAGCTGGTGACTTTTTATTTCTCCGGCTCTCCGTTTGTTATCTCAGTCCTGTTGGACTCTTCCTGTTTCTCAGACAGTATCAATGGTTCCTGACTTGGGACCTTGCATTTGCTGTGAACTCTGACTAACAAGTTCTTTTCTCATCCTCTTCGTGACAAATTCCTTTCCAGTAACTGTTTCTGAAGCAGCGTGGTTATCTGTTTCCTGCAGTTAAACCATCAGGGGCAGGATACAGTGAGGCAAGAGGGGCGCCCACAACAGAGATCCAAAGAGTGTACTTGCCTGAGACAGAAAGAGAGAGACTTTCAGCACCTTCTGTCAGAGCCTTGCTCACCTCACTTGAGTCCCAGCCCTACTCTGTTATATCAGCTATTTACTTCTTAAACACAGTAGAATTTTCTTTGCTCCTGTGGCAGCGAACACTCCACACTCATCATTTGTTTCTTTTGCCTCTTGGGCATCATTAGCTAGACTCTGGTTTCCAGCCTCCTTTGGAGTTGGGTGTGGCCGTGGCCTCAGTTTGTCCTGGAAAATGCACAGAAGGGATGTTCTTCCTGCCTCTGGACTTGTCCCCCAAGCCTCCTGCCAGAGGGACTGTCTCTCATCTTGAGTTGGCCACCTTGGTGCAGAGGACCCAGCCCCCTTCTCGGAGCCCCCAGGGGGTGGCGGGACCACCAGGTGCATGGAGCTTAGGTCCTTGAGTGACCCCCTGTGAGCCTCTCTACTGCACATCTGCACCCGACCCCGTGTCAGCAAGAAAGAAACTCCTTTTGTGTTAAAGCCACCAAGACTCTGACATTTGACACAACGTGGATGAATCTGGAGGGTATTATGCTAAGTGAAATAATCAGCCAGAGACCAAGACTGCCTGGTAGCAGTTATGTGTGGAATCAAAGAAAAAATCAGGTTCACAGGAACAGAGTACAAAAGTGGATGCCAGGGGCTGAGGGGTGGGGGAAAGAGGGAGAGGTTGGTACAGGGTTCAAACTTTCGGCTCTATGATGAATAGAGCTAGAGGGCTGGGATGGGGAGGGGAGGGAGTCTCATGAGGAAGGGGATATATGCCTAATTATGGATGATTTGAGTTGTACTGCAGAAACCAACACAGCATTGTAAAACATTTTTTAAAAAGAACTAAATATGAAAAAAAAATGATGTTCTAAGGGGCTAATGTGTAATGTGACTATAGTTGGTAACACTGTACTGTTACTGAGATTTGCTAGAACTTAAATAGTCTCACCAAAAAAAAAAAAGTTAATGTGAGACGTGCAAATTAAATGTGTTAATTAATATGATTGGGGGAATCCTTTCACACTGTATACATATATCAAAATATCACATTGTATACTTTATATTACAAATTTGTCAATTATACTTTAAGCTGGGAAAAAAAAAAAAAACGGGAGGGGCTAGCATTTCTTGCCTTAACTGATACAAGCTCCCTTACTCACACCAGAGCTTTTGAAGCATGCTCCAAATTGTGGTGACCTTGTTCACATTGTATCAGTAGTACCCAGTACAGTGCTTAGGCTGTGGGTATCAAATGTTTTTTGAACAAATAAATGCAGACTATCAATAGCAGTATACAAGAAATTCAGGATAGAGTCCTGAAAGGAGAATACAGATGGGAAACATCTGGGTTCACAGGAGAAGGAATGAATGATGCTCTAGGAAAAGATCTCATGAAATCTTAAACATAAGATTCACAATTTATAAAGTGGTCCTTATATTTCTTAGTCATAGAGATTTTGGAAACTTAAATGTACAGCACAGTACATTCACATAAAAAGTATAAAATTTAACAGCTTACTATATCTAATCATTTTTACATAAATATAATTTTTATATATTACATTATGTAATTTTTATATAATTTCATTTAATATAACTGGAAAATGTTGAAAATTTCTTGTCTTTATTTCTTACTGATTATACCTGATGGCTCAGATGGTAAAGAATCTGCCTGCAATGCAGGAGACCTGGGTTTGATCCCTGGGTCAGGATGATCCCTGGAGAAGGGATTGGCTAGGCACTCCAGTATTCATGCCTGGAAAATCCCATGGACAGAGAAGCCTGGTGGGATACAGTCCATGGGGTCGCAAAGAGTTAGGCATGACTGAGAAGCTAACACTTTCACTTTTCGTGCCCAATATATATTTGAACTTTTGGGAATTTAAAATGCAACAGAGAAGGAATGTCTGCTTTTATTACTGATGCAGGGAAATTCCTTAATGTTAAAGGTTCAATAGATTATTTTGCTTGCCTTGTGATATAAACACCAGTTTAGGGTTAGGATCTGGTGGCATTCCTTGTAGAAATGTCTATAGGCTCTGGGGAAGGGCATTGTGTTGCATTGTACTATTGATAATGGGAAGGATTTTTGGTCAAGATTAAGGGTTTCTTTAAACCCTTTTAAGAAGAGAACGTGTTTTTATTTTCTGGGAAGTCTTGAGATTGTGGATGTGAAAGAGGACGGGTAAGAGGAGAGTGATTACTACTAATGAAGTTTCCAGGCAGGTGGTGGGGATGGAAGGAGTTTTGTACCACTCGCTGTGGACACCTTTCCACCAAGAAGCCCACCCTGCGAG
This sequence comes from Capra hircus, assembly GCF_001704415.2. Lineage (NCBI taxonomy): Eukaryota > Metazoa > Chordata > Mammalia > Artiodactyla > Bovidae > Capra > Capra hircus. The sequence goes on along the minus strand of NC_030821.1, from coordinate 25,763,726 downwards.
CCCCTGAGAACAGGATAAACTGATGGCAGTAGATGGCTCAGGATTTATGAGCCATTAGAAGATTCTGGTATAAGGCTCTGTACCAGAGTTAAGACCATTGTTTCATTGCTAAGAAGTCATGTCTGACTCTTGTGACCCCATGGACTGTAGCCTGCTCGGTTTCTTTGTCCGTGGGATTCTCCAGGCAAGAATACTGAAGTGGGTTACCATTTCCTTCTCTAGGGGATCTTCCAACCCAGGGATTGAACCTGTCTGCATTGCAGGCAAATCCTTTACTGCTGAGCCACTGGGGAAGCCCCTAATTAAGACTAGGCTATATAAAATCAGAGGCTTTTATTCCTACTTTTATTCTAAAGTCACTGGTAAGTCACACTCTCTGGTGGGAATGGCTGTGAAGGGCTCTCTTTACCTGAATTAGCCCTGGCAAGTAACTCTTCACTAGCTCTGCCACAAACTCTCTCTGTGTGTAAGAGACAGACCTTAAATTTACCTTTTGACCAGACATCCTGCCTATTTAAAATACAAGATTTAGACTAAATAGTCCCCAGAATCTTTTCAACAATAAAATTCATTTTTCTCTTCTTCCTGTGGTCCAAATTGTTGCACTTGCAGTTCTTCCATTTCTTAATTACCTTGTAACGTCAAGCATATTTCATATCTCTCTGCCTCAGTGTTGCTGTTTGTAAAGAGGAGGAAATGGGAGTTACCTAGCTGATGATTTTGCTGTAAGAATTAGAGGGTCCATGTCGAGCCCTTGGAGAAGAGCCTGGCAGTGAGCAGTGAGCCCTTGCTGCTGCTGTTTTCTGTTTCCTCCTTGCTTACTCAGTGTGTCTTTGCTCATATTTGCTCCCAACCTAGGTCTCTAACAAATTCTCCATTCATGGTTTTGAAAAACTCCATGAAATGATGTCTTTAAAAAAATTCATTCTAGATACTAAGAAAGAATTAATAAAATACCACTGGCTAGCTATGACCAAAAAATAAAATAATAAAAATTCATTCTAATGCATTTTCAAGGAATACATTCCTGTTGGAAGTTAGTTCAGAATCATAGATCAATTTAAATTTCTCAAAGGAAGGCGCTTTTTCTTTTAAACTGACAGATTTTGGTGAAGAACAGAAAATGTACATGGCTTAGAGATACCAAATGTGAGCTAAACTGCAAAGGTCACCTTTCAGAATGTAAGGAGTTCAGAGAAACTCCTTCATCTAGAACCCTAAGTCAGCATGTGGTTTATTTGCTGGCTTTCTGTATGATCTCGTTCCTGCTTGATCCAGTTTCTATAAATAGTTTTTTCAATTTGAAAATGAGTCACATTTGAAATACTTCCCCAGCTGAAAAAGCTAAAATTTTCCTTCTTTATATTAACAGAACTTTTACTTTTTAAAAGTTATACATAAGCATGTACATTTAAACTTTTTTTTAACATGTTTTTTATTTTATGTACATTTTTTTAGTTTGATAAAGGTTACCAAAGAACTAGGATGAAAATACCCAAGAAAAATACAGGAAAAAAATTTAATTGACTGACTTAACCTTGGGTGTGTATGTAATTTAAAAAAAAGCTTTTTGTTGAGACATAATTGACATGTGAGAAATTGTACTTGGGGACAAGTATGTTGTGAAACCATCAAGGCGGTAAAGATACACATCATCTCCCAAAGTTCCCTCCCATCTCTATTGTTGTTATTATTTTGTGATAAGAGCACTTAGCATAAGATCTACCCTCTTAGTGAACTGTTAAGCGCACGATGCAGGGCTGTTAGATATAAGCACTGTGCTAACAATAGGTTTCGGAGCTTGCTGATGTGCCGGTGATTTGAATTCTGCGAAGACAGTTTAGTAGAAAACCACTGGCTTACGAGTCAGGAGTCCTGGGTTAGAGTTCCAGTGCAGCGTCAGCTCTCACCATGACTATAGCCCTTGAATCTTTTTGGGCCTTGTGTGCAAAGACTGAATTTGAGTTCGTGAATGTTCTTCCACCTTTTTTTTTTTTTTTAATTGGTTTGGTTGTTTATTTGTTTTGTATACAATCTCTTCTCCCAAATTCTACCCTGGAAACTTTTAAGATCTCTTATTTTTTTACCTTTGAATTTTGACTTTTTTTAAAATATAAATTTATTTATTTTAATTGGAGGTTAATTACAATATTGTATTGGTTTTGCCATACATCAACATGAACCCGCCAGAGGGATGTTACGGGAAGGGAGGAGGGAGGGAGGAGGGAGGAGGGAGGGAGGAGGGAGGGGGGTTCAGGATGGGGAACACGTGTATACCTGTGGCGGATTCATGTTCTTCCACCTTTGTCTCTAAAGACTTAACTCCCTATTAAGACTTAACTCCCTGTCTGTCTTCATTTACTGGGATAATATTCAAATTTACTTAGTTCAGCTGTTCCACTTGTCCTTTCAAAAGTTCTAATAAGGGACTTCCCAAGCACTGGGGCGGGGTGGCGGGGGTCGGGCGGGGGTGGGGGGCGCGGGGGGGAGGTTGTCCAGTGGTTAAGACATTGCTTTTCCAATGCAAGGGGTACAGATTTGACGCTGGTCAGGGAGCTAAGATCACACATGCCTCATGGCCCAAAAAACAAAATATAAAACAGAAGCAATACTATAACAAATTCAATAAAGACTTTAAACATGGTCCACATTAAAAAAAATCTTGAAAATAAAAACAAAATTTAAAAAGATATATTTCACATATTAAAAACAAGTCCTGATGAGATCAAGACTCTTCTGTACCAGTCTTGAAACATTCATGTGTTTTCTCTGTGCGTTGCTATCTCTATTGACAAGGTTTTCAGGCAACAGCTAGTAAGTATTTAAAAAATTTCTTTTAAATCATTTGACATCTCTTAGTACTCATACTTTCTGTCCAGTGAATGAAGACACTTCAAAAGAAAACTTAAGTTTCTTTGCCATTTTTTTTTTTTTCCTGCTGATGGAGCCCTTCAACCCAAATCTCAACTGGGCAGAATTTGAAGTCCTGATTTTTGCTCCCACCCCTAAAACTGCTTTTGCGGTGCTCACCCTCAACTTGTTGACTGCCAGTGAGACAAGTCACAGCATCTATTTTAGTACTTAGATGAGCTTAAAAAAATCAACTACCAGCTTTGATTCTCTCCTTTCACATTTCAATGAGTTTTCTTTTTCTTCACCAGGTGTATTCTTGGTGGCATAGTGGTGCAGTGGGGCTGGTGATGCTTGCTCATTGCTGGAAGCCCCAAGGCCTTCTTCAGCTCTTGCACACATCCTTCCATGTGGTTTTGATTTTATGGTGTAAGAGGGTACTTCACTTCTTGATTCATTTGTGGTATGTTGCTGTCGCTGTTACTGCAATTAATCTCCCAGCAAGAAATCTGAAGTTTCAAGTCAGTAAAAAGGAACCCTGGACAAAGCAGCAGAGCATCAGTTTTTTTTTTTTTTTTAATGGTGATTCTTCCATGCTTGGGGATGTAGATAACGTACTCTCTTCCCTCATCTCATAGACTGTATGTGCTGCTGGTCCCCTCTCCAGCCACAGAGGGTGATGAGATGGGAACTGGTGATCAGCCCAGCCAGGTTTCAGGTCCTGCTTAACACAGACCAGGGAGTGGCAGCATTTTCCCCTGGAGCTTGTTTTATTTATTCATGCTTGCAATTTACTTCTTTGTTTTGTTCATTCCAAATGAGATGTTATTAATTCCACCTTATAGCTTTTGTTACTTGAAAAATATGTTTTTCACTTTCAATTTTGATAAACTGGAAATACTCAGAAACATAAGAATAGGAAAATAAACATCTCCATACCCACAGATGAAAATAAAGTTACCATTTTGTTATCTTTGCTTCATTATTTCTGTATATACATATTTTTGTTACTAATTTTTAATAGATAAATTGAGCTGTTTAGTTCCATGCTCTGAAAGAAGTGACAAATTACCCAAAAGGATGGATCTTACTCTTGTATAAACTCTTCTTAAATTTAAGCATTATTCTGATTAACAGATCTATACCTTAAGTCCAAAATCTTATGAAAGCAAACATTCTAGCACTTAAATATATATAAGTAAAAGGCAATTTGTTTTCATTGGAAAGCCTTTTTTTCTGGCCTGTGGAAATTGTTTGAAAATGTAATAGATTTAAAACAAATATATCCTGGAAACACAAGTGGTTTGGAGGGTTCTAAAGGTTTCCCAATGCTGACTAACTGTAGTAGAAAAAGAACAGTGAGTGGTCTAGTGTTTTCTTTTTTATTCTGAGATTATGGAATTATGTACCAGATAGATGTTTAAAAAAACTTTATAATTACTAGCTTGGGGTTAAAAAAATGTGAATAGGATGAGTTTTATGGTTCTTTCTAAACCTTAGGATTTTAAAGGTACAGCAGAGAATAAGTCAGTTTAGAAAGCCAAGATTCCAAGTAAATGAAAATGATTATTTTAAGTGTTGGAACTTAGAAAAATCAATGTCCTTTTTTCTATTTTCCTGGCTCTAGTAGATTTTCTGTAATTTCACGTTTTTTTTGTTTTTTTTTTTTTTTTTTTGGCTGTTATTTCTAAGTTTAACTATTGGGTTATCATGAAGCCTAGTGTGGGATATTAATGTGAATAAATGTTGATGGGTCAGTCCCAATCCCTTTCCCAGTGGCCCTGGAATTTATTTTCTTAAAGTTCCTCAGGAATTTGCTTTTTTAAAATTTTCTTTCTCATAATTTGACATGAGGCACGTAAAGAGAGGCAGGGTGCTTAATGGATAGCACCCTAGGGTCTAAGCTGTGTGTCTTCAAGTTGTTCAACCTCTTGGGCCTCAGTTTTTCTATCTGTTAAATGGACATTAAGAGTGCCTGCCTCCCTAGGGTAATTGTAAAGCCTGGATAGCGATACTTAAAAAGTGCTTAACATAGTATCCAGCACATAGTAAGGACAAAAAAATGTTCTGGCTATCATTAATTTTAAGCAGAAATATTTAGCAACTACACAGAAGCAGTTCCCTTGTATATAGATATATTTTTTTTACAATGAAGAAATCTTTAGGGCGTCAGTCCCTTATCTATCCCATTACTTTGGATGAATGTTATAAACGCAATGAATTGCAGGCTTCCTCTCTAACTGCAGGCACTTTTTAATTTTACCAAGTTATTCACTGAGTAAGAACTTACCTTTGAAGAATTTTCCTGAGGTGTTTGAAGAGCATGTTGCAGTAAAGTGTTCAGATTTTTCATTGGTATTGGAATATAGCACTTTTGCTGACAAGACATGAGGTCACAAGTTCCCCAAAATTCCCCTTAATGTACTTGGCCTGGCCTCTGTCATGCACGGTATCAAAGACTACAATTCAGATACTTATAATATGGGAAAGCTTCAGATGATGTTTTCTGGTACATGATTAAATTTCACATTCATCAGTAATATTTCATGTCCTAGATAATGCCTATAGTTTATATTAAGTACTACTGGAGAGCAGGAAGGTGGTTAAAGCTATTACCAGTTGCTTGCCCTGCTTCTATGGGTGACCACTGGAAAAGAAATGGCTTTCTGGCTGTGGGTGGAGTCCTGCTGAACACTCAGTCCCTACGTCCTACTCTGTAATCCTGACTCATGCAGTTTCCAATCTCCATCTTTGCTATTTTCCTTTTTTCCTCTTTTTTTTTTTTAACCTTTCTTGATTTTTTATTTTTTTTTTTTTGGTCTCTTAGTATTTTGTCTGCACACCCAAATGGTTTATCTTATTTCTAGACAGGTTAATGAGTATTTCCCTTGACAATTGTTCTGGGAGAGGGGATTGATAGGATGAATATTAAAGTTTTTGTCCATTTCATGTATAATTTCGCAGAATTGCATTAACACACTGGGCCAGACTTGAATTATGGGCTGGAAGCACACAGTGTTTCAGGTCACTGACAAACCATGAAGCTAAAGAGATGTATTTTGCAAATGATGTTTTTTATCCCTCGGTGCCAATTTTGACCCAAGAGAAAAGTTTGCATGGCTGGATATAAGACTGTCCTCCCCTAAAGCAAGGGTGAAAAAACTGACCATTGATCTTTTTCGCTGCTGGTCTCAGTTCTCGTTGTTTTTCTTCTGTACTTCATATTGTGTTACCCTCTTACTGGTTTTGACTGCCACTGAATAGACAATTTTCTTTCTAATCTTTTGAGTAGTCTAAAAGAAGTATTTGTTAAATGTTTCATGGTGAATGTGGTGTGAGAAAAATCTATAATAGTTCTTGATTTGGACTTTTCTCAAGGCAGTCGAACCCCAGATAGTTTAATCCAAGATAAATGATAGCACGTTTTATCTTTGCATTTGTGAGATCTCATTATGCTGTTCTGCAAATGTATAAACGTTTTCTTTTCATAAGGCCTTAGGCCTAAATTATGGCTTCTCATTAACAAATGGTTTCCATATTCTGTGAAACGTGTGCAGGGGAGCCTCCTTTAAGCAGCCACTGGCATCATTCACACTGTCTGGAAAAAGGAGGCATTTAGCATTTAACTCTACCTGCATTGGCTTTTTGCTTCTCCAAGATAAGAAGCATTTCATGTTTTATTGAATATTGATTTATGTGAACCTGAGATACAGGGATTCTTCACTTTAGTGACTAAAGATGGTGAAGTAGGAGGACAGATTAAAAACATAGCTGTGTTTTATATTACACAGCTTAATTCCAACCATATCTATGTATCCTGGAGTGCCGACTCTATGGCGGTCTGGGTGGAATAAGCAGTTAGCAAATTGTTCACGTTTCCCCCTGCAACTTCGCTTAAGTAGATGTAGTTTGAAAAGATCTTTTACTATTTAAGATGTATATATCAGTGTAACATACGCAGACAAGATGGCTATCTTCTAATGTCTAGAAAAGACGACTGTGATTCAGCAAGCTTGTATTGTAGCTACATGTGAAACTGACATTGCTTGCCACTACCCAGTGCCCCCCGCCCACCAAAAAATGTTAATGCTTGGGAGTTTTGGTATTTTTGTGAATAATGAATGAAAGTTACATTATAATATTAAATGTGTCATGTTATATAATAAAGGGAGAAAGAAATTAATGTTCTGAGTGTTTGGATTTTGAATCCAGGTGTCTAACGCATGGGCTTTGTGACCAAGAGAAACATTTGTATTTAAAATTAATCTTTTATGAGCTTTTTGAGGAATTAGAGGTGTAGATACTAGTGATGCTTCTTGACCTCTAAAATCAGAGTTTTTCCTTTCTTGAGCACATTGTAAATATCCAGAGTTTTGTTTTTATTTTTCTGGACTGCAGAATCAGTGACATTTGTGACAGTACGTAAGCCCATTTTAGAACTGTGGTGTAATCATTAGGATGGATCCACTCTTCCATGGGACATGGAATCACTGAGAAAAGCTCTTTTGAATTCCTGCTGGGTGTAAGGTGTTGTGCTAGAAATGATTTTTTGTCAGTCAGTAAAAACATTGCTTTTATATTAAAAAATTTTAGTGGAAATCTAAGCATTATTTTCCCTCTAAAAGCTCCTATTGGTAACAATTCAAATGTAGTTCTTTCCCTGTAACATCCCTTAAAATTCCTAGTTATCAAAGCAATGACCTGCACAGTGACTCTTTGATTTCACTTTTCTCTGGAGTATCCGCGCCCATCAGAAACTCCTTTCCTGTCCTTACCTCTGTTGGGATAACCCTGGCTGGCTGCAGAGCTTTCGGATGCCTGTGCTTCTTGATTTGCTATCACAGTTATAAATTCAGCCAGAATGTCATGTGTATATCTGTAATTTTCTTTTGAATTAAATATGGAATGAGACAATGTTGGCCTGCTTCAGGGTATGAGGTGCTGACACTATTTTTTTCCCAAGATGCTACTCCCCACCCCCACCAAAGTATCTTGGTAAAAAGTATAACCAAATAAAAGTAGCTATTCTCCTATAGTAATTCAGCAAAAAGAGTAGCATAGTGTTTTAGACACAACTGAAATACTTTCTTTCATTCCTTAATAGGAATGAAATAGTATTACTTATTTGGCACCATTAGAGACTCAGAGTGGATGAAACATAATCCTTACCTTGCTGAAATGAGAAGAGACATCAGTGGCAGTCTCACCACCCACTGCCTAAATCTCTCTAAGACTTAGACAAGAAGGATTTTAGAGTGCAAAATCTTCAGGTGATGAAGCATTAACATTACCTGTAAACAGAACAAGGGTTTTCATCAAAACAAACTCCCCGCTGCAAATTGAGTGCACTCACCATCAAGGTTTAAAAGCTCTAATTATCAAGGCACTTGCTGTCAGGCATTCACTCTCTTCCTCTCCTGTCCTCCATCCACAGTCTGCCCAAGGCTGTTTTCACTTTTCACAGCCTCTGTATGAGACTATTCCGTGCTTCTTTCCTTCTCATAATGATAGTTGTCATTTATTTTTACTGTGTTTGTGTACGTAGTTTGTTTCAGCTGCGTACTTAACAAGTACTCATTATTTCATTTATGGCTTGCAGTTGCCACATGAGTTTGGAATGGATTTTGGAAACTCGTAGACTAGGAGTTGAAGGGAGCAAAGAGGTAAGAGAAGTTCTTAAAGCTTACATGTGATGGAAGCAGGATCTGAGGCTGGGCCTGACTCCAAAGTGTTTGATCGCCTCCCCGCCCCCCCATTTCCCATCTTGTGCTGCCTCCTGCTCTGCCACTTTGCTACTTCCTTCATCTGTTATCCATCATTGTTGCCCTAGACACGAAGTTTATCTTGCATCTGCCTCTGTGCTAGTCATCGTCTTTAAGAACTCAGAATCTCCTTTTTCCGTGCTGCCCATTTTGTCACTTTGGTTCTCCAGGTATCAGGAGAAAGCTGTGTTAATAGGGAAGCTGCTTCTGTTTCTTTACAATGACTCCTTGCATCTTCTTGCCATTCGTGAACTCGGCATTTAATGAGCTGTAAGGAAATCTGGGTAAAGCATACTGCCTCTTTTCTGGAGCCTGCCTCCTGTGGAGGACCCACCCTCCTCCGCCTTTCTAGATTTCCTTGGAAAAGGAAGGCCTGCTTCTCATTTCTGTGCTTCATCTTCACCACTGTTTCTGACCATGGTTATTTAACAGTCTCCTTCTTTGTAGTCTACTACAGTCATTTCTGCTGCTTTCTGCACATTGTCACCATGCCTGTAGATTCAGAATCTTCCTTCACCATCTTTCATTAGCTGCTTCAAACTGGGATCCTACGAGGTTCCTCTAAATTCAGCACCAGTAGGTATCATGTTGGTAACCCATGAAGTTTTGTCCTTGATCTCATTTTCTCCTCAGTTACCTGGTGAAGTGACTGCCTCTCAAAACCCTTCTAATTCCTAGTTCTCAAATTTGTGTCTTCTCTCGCTTACAACTTATATAGCTTAACCTTTCCTTACCATAAAGTAATTGAGCTTGTTCTTTGACCTTTGGTAGCCACAGGTCTAAAAACTGCTAATAGTCCAAAAATTTGACTTCCCTGGTGGCTTAGATGGTAAAGTGTCTGTCTACAATGCGGGAGACCTGGGTTCTGTCCCTGGGTTGGGAAGATCTGCTGGAGAAGGAAATGGCAATCCACTCCAGTGCTATTGCCTGGAAAATCCTATGGACAGAGGAGCCTGATAGGTTACAGTCCATGGGGTTGCAAAGAGTTTGACACGACTGAGCGACTTCACTTGGACTGTCAACGTATTGGTAAACTCAGAATTCTGACTGGATTTATGGTCATTGTCTTAGTCCATTTGGGCTGCTATAACAGAATACCATAGAGAAGGTGGCTTATAAGCAACTGAGATTTATTTCTCACAGTTCTGGAGGCTGGAGGTCTGAGATCAGGGTGACAGCATGATTGGGTTTGGCAAGGATCTTCTTCCAGTGTTTCTTGTTGTATCCTCACACGATGGAGAGAAGGCTAGCCAAGTCTCTGCTTCTTTTAAGGGCACCAGTCCTATTCTTGAGGGCTGCACGCTTATGATCTTATATCCACCACCACTGCCCTCCCTGCCCCCACAAAGCTCTACCTTCAAATACTGTCATATTGGGATTACAGTTTCAACATAGGAATTTTGAGAGGACATAAACATTCAATCCCTCCAAAATGCTGTCTTTATTATCTTAATGCTTTTCCCCTTTGCCTTTTTGTGGTGCAGATCTCACGCAGCTATGGGGGATTTGGTATGCTCTTTGTCCACAGGTGGGATTTCCTACTCCATGGAAACCCTCTTCATTACTCCTTTGGGACTCTTCATTGCCGTCCTTTTAATAGTAACTCTTTCAAATGTTTTTCTGCAGTCCTGGTCTTTTAGTCCATGCGTTGCAGGAAGGAGGACCTTTTTCAGGGCCCGAAAGTGGGCTCTTGTCTAACACACAGAAATGAACTGTCCAAGGAGACTACGAGCTAACAAAGCAAGAGACTTTATTAGGAAGGGGCGCCTGAGTGGAGAGCAGTAGGGTAAGGGAACCCAGGAGAACTGCTCTGCCGTATGCTTGCATTCTTGGGTTTTATGGTGATGGGATTAGTTTCTGGGTTGTATCTGGCCAATAGTTCTGACTCGGGGTCCTTCCTGGGGGTGCGCACATTGCTCAGCCAAGATGGGTTCCAGTGAGAAGGATTCTGGAAGGTTGGTAGGATGCATGGCGTCTCCTTTTGACCTTTCCTGAACTCTTCCAGTTGGTGGCAGCTTATTAGTTCCATGTTCTTTAAGACCTCCTATTGTAAAATAGTTCATGCAAATGGTTCCTATGGTGCCTGGTCAGGGTGGGGGGTTTCGGTCAGTGTTTCCCCTAACACATGCAGTCTCTTATCACTCAGATAACAACCTCACCGCTTAATTTACTGAGGAAAATCCGAGTTGTCCAATGACAGCTCGCTAATCTTTTCTCTCATTCTCACCATATTGTACCTTTCTGTTACCATACCCTACTCTGCTTAAAAGCTTCTTTTAAAAATGTCACCCATTCTTTCATATATGTATTTTCCTATCTCAGATGAGTAGCAACCCACTCCAGTATTCTTGCCTGGAGAATCCATGGACAGAGGAGCCTGGCGGACTACAGTGCATGGGGTCACAAGAGTCAGACACGGCTGAGTGACTTTCACTTCTACTGCTTGTACTTTTGGCCCTATGTTCCCTTTTTGGAGCTTTTCTCCGGTAGGATCTCTTAAATTTGATCTTCCATCTGTCTCTCACTCCTCCTCGACACTGTCTCCTCTTACTTATCAAAAGTTTTTAGATATCCTCCATATTACATATAAAATAAAAATACCTTTGACTCTACAATCCTTAAGATGGTCCCTTTTGCCACTTTATTTTGCATTCTTTCCATTGTTCAACCTTTGGGAAAAAAATCTTCTGCAGTCCCTGTCAGGTTCTTCTTTCTTGTCACACATTCAGGGTTTATCTGGTTCTAAAATGTTGTGCCTTCCCAGGTGGCTCAGACGGTAAAGAATACGCGTGCAATGTGGGAGACCCAGGTTCAGTCCCTGGGTTGGGAAGATCCCCTGGAGAAGGGGATGGCAACCAACTCCAGCATTCTTGTCTGGAGAATTCCATGGACAGAGGAGCCTAGAGGGCTACAGTCCATGGGGTCACAAAGAATAGGACACGACTGAGTGAAAAAGACCTGATTTTAGTTCATGCTTTGGGGTTCCCCTCCTAAACTGTTCAATAACTTTAAAATCTCTCTGTAGACAAGCCCTGTGTTTTCATTTGCATCCTGGGGAGCTTCATTTTCATGGCCAACTTAGCTTCTCCTAAAAGGTGAACTCTTTGTACCTCCTCTCCTGGTCAGAATTAAACCAATGAAATCCACACTGTACTCACCTAGCTTGTCACTGACTTTGCTGCTGTTTTTAGTGATACCTCCATTCTCTTTCCCAGGTTGAAAATTTTGACTACATCTTCAAATATTCTGTCTCCTTCAGATCTCCACACTCATCTGTTATCCTTCTTAGTTTTAGTTCATAACGAATCAAGTCCAAAATTCAGCTTGCCAGTGCTCTGGCCCAAATCAGTTTTTTAGTCATGACTGTTGCAAAAGCCTCTTAACTGATTCTTGTCTCCATTCATCACCCATCTCCATCTGTTAAGTTTTAGACATCAAACTGGATTAGTCCTTCTCTAACAACCCTTTGATCATATCACTTTCCTGCTCAGATTTTTAAGGACTTATCAGTGTCTGGACACTAGTTTTCTTACTCAGTGTGATATTCCATGTCTGTCTGGTCGGGACTCAACCTACCTTTTCAGCTGTCTTCTGAGACCATTTGTGCTTCTGCTGAATTGCAGGACGAATTGTTTGCATACATTTGCTTACATGGGGTTTTTTTTTTCTGTTTATTAATAAACAAATAATATTACTCTGGCAATTAAAATACCTATATTTCCTCGTACCGTCCTTCTGTTTGAAGTCTAACCCACCAGACCCAGTTCAGACGCATTCAGTGATCATCCCAGTTGAGGAAGTAGTGGATTAAAGCAGGAAATTTCTGTTACACTTAGCGCCTGTTAGTAGGGTAGACGATCTAATGCCTGTTCATACAGCCCTTTAAACTGGATGCTTTTCAAGGACTTCAGTTCTGTCTTCTATTCTCCAATTCCTCAGAGTCCTCTAGCAACAGGTGCTCAGTATTAGTTTCTTGATTAATCCCTTGTTTATACTATTTATTATTTGGCCAGCAGTGAGAAAGGGTAAATGTGCTTGGCAGCTCGGTATTTACTGGGGCTCTTGAGATTGATGGAGGCGAGAGGAGCTGGGCTGGCCCGGTGTGGGGATGCATGGACGATCTCAGACCTCTTCATTACCAACTCATCCTTTTCTTTTGGAAAGGAACCTTATGAGAAATGCTCATTTTATTCATCTGTTTTTAAATACACAGGAAAACACACTTGAAGCACTGAAGCCAGGCTGCCTGGGTTTGAATCCTGGCTTCGTCTCTTAGTGACTGAATGGCCTTGGGCAAGATATTGGGCTGGCCAAACAGTTTGTTTGGATTTTTCTGTCATATCTTGCCAGAAAACTCTAACAAACTTTTTTGGCCAACCCAATAGATAACCTTTTCTGTGCTTTACTTTAACTCTGTATAATTGGAATAATAATTTATTCATAATGTGCTTAAAAATAATAAGTTAATACATGCAGAACATATTAAATATGGCAAATAAAATATTCTCAAATGCTGGCAATTAATATTACTACTATTAAGCAATGAGGGAATTGGTACAAGCAATAGATATATTAGAATTTGTTTCTATGTACTTTCTTTGTGAAAATGAGTGGAATTTTCTCTTTGCTGCCAGTGTTCAGAAAATGCAAGATAATAGACATTAGTATGGATCTATTTTTTTCCAGTGTGCTAAGGCACTACACAGTGCTTCCCTGGTGGCTCAAATGGTAAAGAATCTGCCTGCCAATGCAGGAGACAGGGTTTCCGTCCCTGGGTCAGGAAGATCCCCTGGAGAAGGAAGTGGCAACCTACTCTTGTTTTCTTGCCTGGGAAATCCCGTGGACAGAGGAGCCTGACAAGGCTACAGTCTATGGGGTCAGAAAAGTGTCAGACATGACTTGGCGACTGAACAGCAACAAGATGATTTTAACATATGAGGATAAGTACCCTTAAGATCTAAAATCTCTTAAGATATAGAGCATAGTGAAAGAGCAGACGAATGGAAATATCAGAGAAAAGTAAGGAATCCAGCCTCGTATTGGTTTGTCATATACACCCAGGGACAGAGTGCAGTGAAAGCTGCTCACTTGTGTCCAACTCTTTGCCAACCCCATGGATTATACAGTCCATGGACTTCTCCAGGCCACAGTACTGGAGTGGATAGCCTATTCCTTCTCCAGGAGATCTTCTCAACCCAGGGATTGAGTCTAGGTCTCCTGCATTGCAGGTGGATTCTCTACCAGCTGAGCCACCAGGGAGGCTGTCAGATACACCAAGGTACCAGGCAGCTGAGTTAATTACTTAAACCATTCTAGAACATGGATGATTATGTACCACCTAGTAGACACTGAGCAAAGCATTGACCCAGTACTTCTAGATGCTGGTAGTGTGAAGATGAGCAACACATGGCTTTTATTTTGTGGATGCTCAGCTTTTTAGGATAAACTGTTAAATAACTGCAGCTCAATGTTAAGTGCTGTCGACACAGATATGTAGGATGTGCCATAGGCTTCTATGGTGTTGGAGTAGCTGAGTCTTGAAAGTGGTTAGACTTTTACAGAGGGGACAGAGTGCATCTTCTGCTATAGACCTCAGTGATGTCAGGTGGGATTTTTTGTTTTGTTTGCTTTACCAAGGTCTGTGAGGACAGCAAAGTGCCAGTTGTGGTTTAGTTGGTATGAAGGGAATGCTAATTATACCAAATATTCTGGGATTTTGTTGTTGTTGTTACATAAAATATCTTTGGTTTTAGAACCAACTTTTAAAAAGTTGCTTTTTAATACTTGGAGGGCAGTATGCACATATTCACAGGATACCCTTGTATCTCTGTCTTTTTAATATATTTAACAAAATCAAGAAAAAGTTTTCCATATTAGGCAATCCATGCAAAGATTTTTGTCTGTGGTTCCTAAACCTGATAATGGTGGGAATCATCTGGGGAGCATTTAATGATGGGGAAGCCTGGGCCTCCCTCCAGATAAACTGGAGCAGACTCTCCGAGAAAACACTCAGACTCTGCATCCAGGAGTCACAGGTGCTGGAGAGCTGGGGGAGAAGCCAGTGGTCGCCGTGAGCTTGTGCTGTTGATATGGAAACAACTCACTGTGTCTGTGAAACTAAGGAAGACTCAGAAGTGAAATGAAACACAGTAAGAAGACGGAGTTGGAACTCAGTAGGAAGTATCGAGAAGCCTTTGACTTGCACTTACCTGGCATGGGCATGCATGCTAAGTCACTTCAGCCATGTCTGACTCTTTGCAACCCTATGCACCATTCCTCTGTCCATGGGATTCTCCAGGAAGAATACTGGAGTGGGTTGCCCTGCCCTTCTCCAGGGATCTTCCCAGCCCAGGTACGGAATTCCTCATCTCTTATGTCTCCTGCATTGGCAGGTGGATTCTTTACCACCAGTGCCACCTGGGAAGCCCACTTATCTGGTACGTTTTCCTAGGAAGCAGCTTCAAGAGGCAGTGATTTGCAGATAACAATATCATTCAGAAAAGAGACTGAGATTTCTCATGTTCTCTTGCTAATGTCAGATCCCTGGGTAATCATTTGGTCTTTTGTGTCCACCTTATTATTTTCTTGGAAAAGGATCTAATCTTGTCCCTTCCTATCACCTCCTTTTTTTCCCCTCCCTACTGAGCAGTGATCAAAACTTGGAAGGTGTGTTTACCTGGAGGCACTTTTCAGTAGGTTTCAATTATTTAATGTAAAACACATGCATGTTATGGTTGGGGGGGAAACCAAAGTGAATTCTTGGAGGAAAGTTAGTGATTTCATTCAAAACATGAAAATAGCACTTCTCTTCTGTGTAGCAGTCTGCTTGGTCATGTGAGGTCATCGCAAGATTGTTACTGTGTACACGTGCACATCTCTCCTAGACTTTCTGTTTAGGACACTTCCCGCACTGATCGTCACATGACTTTAGCCACAGCCTGATCACCCCAAATCTTCTCTGCTTTGATGCTGCTGTGGCCTAACACCTTCTCCACTGGGCTACTGCAGTCATTCCTCTGAGTCCCACACAAAAGATAACTTTACAAATGTTTTTATTGTGTACATTACAAGCATTTTTATTATGAATTTTTCCTATCAAACCAAACCAAAAATAGGGAATACCCCCTATAGTCATTGCTCAGACTCAATATTAATTAATATATATATTCTTTTTCTTTTTTATCTGATAAAGTATTTTAAATAAAATTTACCTTAACATACCTCATCATTTAATAAAACGAGGCTGTTTTATAATCACAGTACCATTTCCTGAGTTAGCAAAATTAACAATTCATCAGCATCATTTATTACTTACTGCAATCAAATTTCTCAGATTATTTCAAAAATGGCTTTTTACAGTTTGCTTATTTGAATTGGGAACCTAGTTTGGGAACAGGACATTTTTAGGAGTAGTGCTAAAGACATGCATGAAGAACGTTTTATTCCTGATATAATTAGAACAAGTGGGGGGAAAACCCAGAACCTCATGGGATTTCTTAAGTATTTTGTGGCAGGAGCTAATACTTTCTTTAAGTTTTCTGTCCTTAAGGAGCACTATGATCTATCCCCTGAGAATGAGCGACCCAAGGCACTTTTTAAACACTGTAAGCCACAGTTTCTGGTTTAATGAGAGATTACTTTTCACATTGCATTCCATGTTGGTGCAGAAACAGTGATTTCATATTCTAAAGTTAGTCCTGCAATTACTGTTTTGATTGCTCTTAGAAAAATGCACACACAAAATACTGTGACTCAGCGAAGGGTGTTGCCAGTGGGTTGTCATTTTTAGCTCTCCAATTATGATGGAATTACATAAAGAATGTTCAACTTAGTGCTGTATTTCTCTGCTCCCCATGCCTTTCTTTCCACACCAGCACCAAGCACATCCAGCCTCCTTTTCTTCATCTTGTTTATTTATTTTTGTGACTTAACAAGAGTCTGAGAAGCACAGTACACAGGTGAGTGGTAATACAGGTGAATATAGATGATCTATAGAAAGAGCTGCTTCCTGCTACTGCTGCTAAGTCACTTCAGTCGTGTCCGACTCTGTGTGACCCCATAGATGGCAGCCTACCAGGCTCCCCTGTCCCTGGGATTCTCCAGGCAAGAGTACTGGAGTGGGTTGCCACTGCCTTCTCCGGAGCTGCTTCCTAATAAGAAGTAAATGATCTCTTCCCTTGCAATTACAAAGATTCGTAAGACTGTACATAAAATAATGAGTTCAAAGAAGTCTAATTTTGAAAATACATTGATGTTCGTGTGGTACCTTGGTCCATGAGGCACTTGAAAGTTTTTATTGCAAACATGTGAAAGGGACACTGAGTTGGTAAGACATGGCACCTGCCTTCCAGGCATGACTATCTTCCAAGAGGGATGGAAGTGGGGTATGGGGAAAACTGGTGGTTTGCAGGGGAGGAAGCTGAATCAGGGAGGTTACCTAAAGGCTCTTGATGTAGGTGTAGCACAAGTTAATTAGCAGCTGGATGAGAGTCCTAGCATTGGGCCACGAGAACAGATGCTAGAAAGGTTTAGAAGTATCCTTGCACCTTGGTGGGCTTCCTTGGTGGTTCAAATGGTGAAGAATCTGCCTGCTATGTGGGAGACCCAGGTTTGAACCCTGGATTGGAAAGATCCTCTGGAAAAGGGAATGGCTACCCACTTCTGTATTCTTGCCTGGTGAATCCCATGGATAGAGGAGCCTGGCGGGCTACAGTCTGTGGGGCTGCAAAGAGTGGCATACAACTGGGCAACCGACGCTTTCACTTTTACCTTGGCAACTTACTGGATCTGAGGAATGAAAGAACAGGGTGACCAAGAATCTGTGTTGTAGTACACAATAATATATTTACTGTGTTTTTGAGAAGAAACCTGATAATTGATGCAGGGGCTTGATTTTTTTTTTCTTTAATTTTGATGCCCTCACTTTGAAACCAGAGTCAGCCAAGAAGAAATGCTCCCTATATATCTAGGAAGTGTGACCAGGACACGTGATAGACCAACTGATTATCTGATCAACCCTCGTGTAATAGAGATTTTATTAAGGTGTCAGTGACACAAATTTAAGAGTGTCTGCCCCAAGAAGTTCATATTTGATCAGGAATGAAGATGAATGAGTAGGGAGAGGGATAGACTACATGTGAATTATGTAATTGTTAAATGTTTCTGATTATAATTAGGCCTAGATATGGTAAAACCAGTTTTTTCCTATAATATCCTGTCTACCTTTCTCTCCTGTTTTTGTTTTCCTTTAGAAAACATCTTAACTTTAGAGTTAGAACAGGAGTGTGTAAGATACTCGACTGAAGTTATTGAAGAGGCGGGATTGGGGTCAGCACTTCTATTTGTTCTCATGCCTCTGCTCTAGGCATAGTTTCTGGGCTGGGGCAGCCTCCTGTACAAGCTGGCTGCTGGTGCTTGGAGTGACAACTTTCCCTCTGTTCCCTCCCACTCACTGGTCTCTGCCAGTCTAAGCCACCATCGTGGTGGCTGGGCCAATTGGGTTACGAGTGAGGTGTGGGGCACCAATCCTTTTTTCATTCTATCACATTTCTTTTCTTAGTGCCCCAAATTGGAGACACTAGTTTCTGTCTACAAAAGATTGCCAACAACCTTGGCAGCTTAATGGATCTCTTGGTTTAAGGTCAAGGTCACTTTTTTTCCCTTTTCCATTTACAGAGCAAGGGAAAAAAATGCAGAAACAAAAGTCTAACCAAAGGTTCAGTCTTTAGCATTCCTAGCATCAGTAAATATTTTTACATTTTCATTCATGGTTGATCTTGAATTTTTACTGTATAAAATTATGGTCTTTTATTCTCCAATTTTTGTTATTTCTTATTCTCATCCAGGTGACATTTAATACGTGTATTCCACTTATTCTGAAAAGGTGCTTACAAACATTAAAGATTTGGATCGACAATCTACTCTCTATTTTTCAAAATGCATGGTGTTTCTAATAATCGGTAATTAACATGACAATTTATTTTTTCAACTTGGTAGCATAATAAGGCCCTTCAGTTACACCACAAGAAAGGAACGCTTATAATGGACCCCATCTGTTGACTCTTACAACTTCCTGAGTCACGTTTTCTGCACCATGTAATGGTGATCCATTAGTGATGCAAGGTCTTTTGGATCTTTTAAGTACCCTCTTTACAGCCATCATTTTAAGAAAGATTTATTAAGAGGCCAGTTCAAGTTATGCTTGTTCCAGTTTGAAAGTATAACTTAGATGCATATCCTGTGAGACACGAGAATAATTTAACAATGGAATTGGTTGTGTCTGAAAGAACTCAATAAATGGGAAACACTAAGTCTCTCAGAGCATTAAGAGTCATCTTGAGCCTCAAAAATACTAACACAGGTGTATAATCATCAGTGGCAAAATGCTTGCCAATTCTTTAGGGACCTCATACAAGGATTTCAATGAAAGATACACTTGGTGAAATAAATCCCATTGTCACACTGTTCTCTTTAGAAGAGAGGAAACTGAATAGCTGATAGAAATGTGGAAAGAGAACCATTTCACAGTAAGCAATGGCTCTCCTTATTACATTTTTAAGAACACAACTGATCTTCCTCAGAGTTCTTTTTGACTTGCCTCCACTGGTTGAATTTGCAACCCCTCCTCTGGATTCCCACAGGAGCTTGTGCAGACCTCTATCATAGCACTAAGCACAATGTACTAGTTTTATTTTCATATATATCCTAAATGAGTAGGTACATTTAAGCCAGCGAAGGAGTGACTAAAGGATTGTGGGTTCCATTCCCTATCAATTTGTCCAGTTATTTCTGGGCATCACTGGTCATCACCATATAGCATCCTATATTACGGCTTTCTTCCTGTAGACAGGATTAGTCAATGTCTGTGGTTTATGAAGTCATTTGAAGGAGCCTCACCACGGGCACTGCTTAGGACAGTGCAGGTACCAGACAGGACCAAAGACTTGCTTCTGAAACATCTCAAGTTGCCAACCTGTGGAATTCTGGAGCCATGCTGGTTTCCATGCATAGCCAGAGAGACTGGCACTCTCCCAAACCCTAAGTTGTACTTTGATCGTGTAAATGAATACTGTCTCTCCACAGTCTTCTCTGCCAGCCATCTGGCTAGGATTTCTCTCCTACTTCAGGAACTAAAATCCAGTCCAAGGGGCTGGCCAGCATCACAAGCTTAGCTGTCTTGTCTTTTTACCTGTCCTAGGACCCTCCCTTGCAAAATTCTTCCCTTTTATCCCTGATGCCAAGCGAAACCAATACAGAGTTGAGAAAGTGCTTTCTTAGCTTAGCACTGAACTCCAGCTTGGAGAGTTTAGATAACTTTGTTAAATGCATGTTTGTGTTCCTCACTGGACTTTGAATCCTGCAAGGGCCAGGACTATCTATCCATGGCACTTCACACAAAGTTAAAGAAGGCACTGTTAATTGGAGGAAGAGTTATTGCAGTGTCTTGGTCAGACTTAATAGCTTTCACAACTTATTCTAAGCTGGAATAACTCTCATCAGTACCCTTTGCTTCTCATCCACTAAAGAATATTAAATATGTAAATATTCTTGTTGCTCAAGTTCTATTCCAAGATTCCCTTTAGTGGAAAAAATGTTTAGCGTATCTTTTATTTCTCTTGAGTCATCATCGTTCTTGGGAACACAGTGATAAATGTTTCAGATGCTTTACAGTGTAAGAGTTTTGTGGTCAGTAATGCTTCCTGAGCCCCATAATTTGTAGCAAATTAAAAATGATGATTCTTATGGTCTGTTTTCCCCTCTTTTAGGTGTGGACAATCTGAGTATAGCATGTTTGAGCTATTAATATTGTATGTCCATAGAAATTTTCTTTTAAAAATATTACTTTAAGTATTACCATGGCATTTAAATTGGTAACAGCCGAAAATATGCTAGGCACTATTAGTAAATAGCATCTGATCTGTAATCCTCACATCATTTCTTAGAGGAGGATTGGCTAACTTTATCTGTACAGGGCCAAAGAGTAAATATTTTAGGCTTTATGGCTAATAAGTTTCTGTAACAACTCCTTAATTGGGGGGAAAAAAATGGGACTCTGATGATGAGATTTACCCAAGACCACCTTGCTAAGAAGTACCAATCCTGTTGATTTTTTTAATTGAAGGATAGTTGCTGTACAATATTATAGAATTTACTAGTAAACAATATAGTGGTTCACAATTTTTTAAAGATCATACTCCATTTATAGTTATTTTAAATATTGACCATATTCCTCATGTTTTTCCAATGTATCCTAATAGCTCATTGTATATCTAATAGTTTGAAGCTTTTAATCCTCTTTCCCTAAATTGACCCTTCCCTACTTCCCTCTTGCAACTAGTAACTACTAATTTGTTCTCCATATACGTGAGTCTGCTTTTCTATCATTGTATTCACCAGTCTGTTGTACTTTTTAGATTCTACATATAATGATATACAGTGTTTGTCTTTCTCTGTAGCATAAATTGACTTCACTCTGTCAGTAGTGAAAGACTTCAATAATGAGAGATTATTATCCACCCATTTGGTTAGGAGTGTCTACTACATGCCAGACACTGTCCAGTATGCTTTGGAGATGATACAGGCCCAGTTACAGGAACCTACAGTTTAGAGCAGGTGGAAGTTGATAAATAACATTCCTTTTACCTGCTTAAGTTATGAATGATAACAAGAGAGACTGGGGTTTTCAGTTGACAAATTAAATATCATTTTGTTAATGGTATAGCTCACTGGAGAGCATGGCTTTGATGTTCAGCGACAATGAACTTCCCAATCCCATACCATGAACTTCCCGATCCCATACCTTGGATTTGAATGAATCCATCTGGCTAGACGCAGGCAGCGTACGCAACCACAGAACTCCACAAAGAAGCCTGCTGATGGAACACTTTGGCAACGCAAGACAATTCCAAAGAGGAAAGATGGACAAGGGTGCATGGTTTCTTGTCCCAAATTCCCCATCCAGAGGACTTCCTCTTCATTTTTTGGTAAAGAATTAGTGAAAAGGTGGAGAATGTGCATAATATATAAAGATATTCTGCCCCCTACCCTTTGAAAAAGGGAACACCAGATGTAGGGAGTAAGTGACTCACCTCTTCCTCCCCCAACATAATACAAGCTCCACAAGGGTGAAAACAGTTGAGATGCTTTGAAATTTATAGTGAAGAGAAATTACCTCCAGGATAAGAGAGAAGGAAATGTTTGACCAAGAAGGTGGCATTTAGACAAGTATTTGAATAATTTTCACTTGGATATGTGGAAATGACAGGGAAGGATGAGCCAGAGAAAGGGAATATAAAGAGCAGGGGGGCACTTGGGATATCTAGAGGTCAGTTGCTAGGTCATAGAGCTAGCATGACGTAACACCTTGATTTGTCTGAGACACCTTGAAGTCTAGAATCCGAGGAAACCCCTCAGTTCTGTACAAATAGGATGGCTGTTCTCGAGTGTCTGGCTAGGCACTTGAAACTTAAGTCTGTTGGATGGTACAATATATAGGAAATGGCAACAGTATTCTTGCCTAGAGAATCACACAGACAGGGGAGCCGGGTGGGCTATAGTCCATAGGGTTGCAAAGAGTCAGACACGATGGAAACGACTTAACATGCACACATGGACAATATATGAAATGGCTACATTTTTGGCAGGTCGTGCAGTTACTTCCTTAAGGGACTCACTAGGCTGAAAATGAAAGGTGAGAGGCCAAAGGCTACTATCGGTAGATGTTAGGAACCATTGAAGAATTTTTGAAGGATATGGGGTTGAATCTTAGAGTATGGCAAATATGTAGAAAGGAGTTTGCACACTATTGAATATAAACTAGATGAGAATATTTTAGAGAGTAAACTGGAACATCAAGAAGGATTCTGTGTTTGAGAAGGATGAAACTCTAAGAGCTGTATGATCCATTTGTAATGTTCCTGTTCAGAGCTACTTAGAATTCACTTCCCAAATCTACATCCATCCTGATCTGTCCGTTCTAATGGATAGAGGTTTATATGATGTTATGGTGGTGTTAGCTAACGCAGTGGTGGTAATTATATTGCAATATATAAATGTATAAAATCAATGCATTGGACACCTTAAACTTGCACAATGTTTTATGTCAGTTACACCACAATTAAAAAAAAATCTAATGAATTGTGATTAGGAATAAATTGTTATAATGAATTGAACTCATGGATTGTTTGTTATTGTTGTTAAATGCAAACTCTCTACTGTGTATTTTCCTAGATAAAAATGCATTGAAGGATACATTTCTAGTAAGTTCCTTGAAATTATTATTCAAGAATAGCTTTATTATCATGACTGTATTGAATGTTCTGCTGGTATGTGGTAGTCCTACCAGACTGACCAGACTGATAATTCATTTGGCAAAGACAGCGGGGTAACACTTGTATGGTCGTTTGTTGTTGGCCCAGAACTGGATGAACTAGATGTAGATGTTATCTGCTTAAGCATTTAGAAAGTGTCTCTTATTCAATAACTATTTGTTAATTAATCAGGTACATAACTCCCACTACTGAAAAATCTAAGAGGAAACTGCAATGTTAGAGTATTCTAGTCTTTTTAAGTAATAAGCTTTATTATCTAAGAAATATCAGAGATGGTTTTTATGAGTTACTCAAGAACTCCAGGAAATATAGACGTGAAATAGAAATCTGGTTCCTTGGAAAACTGGAAGTAGTTTCATAAAACTTCTTTGTATTAATTGCTATAGTTTTTAAATAGGTAATTATTATGTCAATTATTTTGAAATGAATTGGTTATTGCTATTTCTGCCTAAATTTGAATCTTTATATTGTTTAACTTATTTTGAAATAATTTCAGAGTTATAGAAAAGATTAAAAATTGTACAAAGAAATCTTATCTACCCTTTACCTAGGTTCCTTAAGTATGATCTTACCACACTTCATAATTGCTATATCATATTATCTATTTTTTCTGAAACTGAGTAAAGTAGAGACATGAAGCTCCTTAAAAGACATTTCATTCTTAAAAATGAAAACCCAATTTACAACAGTGCGTTTATTAAAACAAAATAGCACTGAAATACACTGATACCTAGTTTATAGAGCTTATTCAAACTTTACCAATTGTCCCACTATTGTGTTAGGTAGTAAAAGAAGAGAAGTCTGTTTCAGATCCAATCTGGGATCACACATTACTTTATGTTTATTTGCTTTTTAATCTGGACCAATTCTTCAGCCTTTTCACAACATGACCTTGACATTTTTGAAGAGTATTGGTTGGTTATATAAAATTCCCAATGTGGATAGTCTGATGTGGTCTCATGACTAGATTGAAGTTCTCTGTTTTTGCCAGGGCTATGACAGAAATGATGTAATTTTTTTTCAGTGCATCATGTCAAGAAGCACTTGGTACTGATTTGTCCCATTTTTGGTGATACTAGTTTTGATCACTAAGGTGTCTTGTAAAGTTACAATCTCTCTCTCTGAAAAAAGTGTTTTGTTGGAAATGCTTCGATGCTATAAAATCTTTTACTCATCAATTATGTACTTGATATCTTTAGTGCCTAAAAAGGATTATTACTATGGTGATTTCCAAGTAGGGGAAATCTCCTTACATATTTTCTTTTAGTTAGAATTCTACAAAGAGCTCTTTTCCCTCATTCATTCATTCATTCTTAGCAGTGTAGATTCATGGTTTGTTGTTTTCTTCTATGGATTATAATCTGTTAAGTATAATTCTGTTGCTCAAATTGTCCTAGATTGGGCCACTGGGAACTCTTTTAATCTTCTGTATTTTTGACATGTTTCCAACATTCCTTGAAGACTTCTCTGCTTTCTGGCACAAGGTGTCTCAGGCTGATTTTGTACTTTCCCTGACCTCACCTTTGAATCAACCATTTTTTTCCAGGAGGCTACAGCTTCTTTTAGTTGAGAATGTGCTGTGCTTAGTCACTCAGTTGCGTCTGACTCTTCGTGACCCCATGCACTGTAGCCCAGCAGGCTCCTCTATCCATGGAGATTCTCCAGGCAAGAATACTAGAGTGGGTTGCCGTGCCCTCCTCCAGGGGATCTTCCCAATCGAGGGATCAAACCCAGGTCTCCTGCATTGCAGGCAGATTCTTTACCATCTGAGCCACCGGGGCGGCCCAAGAATACTGGAGTAGGTAGCCTATCCCTTCTCCAGGGGAACTTCCCAGCCCAGGAATTGAACCGGGGTCTCCTGCATTGCAGGCAGATTCTTTACCAGCTGAGCTACCTGGGAAGCTTAACTGAGAATAGAATTTGGAAAACAGAATCTGGACACTTGGTGTGTTCATTGCTATTGGGAATGGCATTAGCCCTAGAATTTCTCAGTAAACAAAGCTAGAAAACATATGTATGCATTTCTGTGTCTGTGTGTTTGCCCGTATATACGTATATAATCCATCTCTATGAACATATTAGAAATGGCTTCACGATGCAGTAACCTCTAGTGCCAACCCAGCATTACAGGATGTATTTTAGTGTGATCTTTTCCCATATTTTGAACTCATTTCTAGCAATGAAAAACCTCTCATCCACAATATATTTACTCATCTGTTCAATTTGAGAATCTACATAGCAGGCTTTTAGAGATGCTAACCCATACCACTGGGAAACGCAACCTACTCAGAGTCAGTATTTGTTTACAGTTTTCTTTGACTTTTGCTTAATGATATGGAGTCAAAATATTATGTTCAAAAGTTACTTAGGTTAGTTCTCTCATTTCAGTGTGGTTCTGTTCATCTGAAATTTAGTTAGATTGGGCTTTTTTAGTGGGAGGAGTCCCTCTTACCCATCCTTACTGTTTGCATTTGTTATTTGAGTATGTCAAATATTAACATGATTATTAAAGTCAGAACAGTATAAAAGAGGTGTCTGCCTTTCCCATACCCTATCCCTTCTAACCTACTTACATTCTCCTATCTTTTTAAATTCCATTTCACCTGTCTAATGCAGTGACCTGTTCCACTAGCTTCTAGTTAATTTATCTTATGTATATGTTGCACAAGTGAGTAGACATTTAACATTTTTCTTATTTACCTCCTTTCCCCTGGTATAAAAGGTAACATGCATTAGTTACCCTGTTGCACTTTGATTTCTTTCTTTCTTTCTTCTTTTTTTTTTTAACTTATCACTACATTCTGGAAATCATTCCATTTAAGTTTAGAGTTCTCCCTCCCTCTTTTTTATGGATGTGCTCTATCCTGTCCTGTGGATGTATCCTCATTTATTCACTTACTCTTCAGCGTGTAGATAATTAGGTTGTTTCCAGTATTTTGCAGGGAAAAACAATGCTACAGAGAATAACTTTGTACAAATATATTTTCAGATTGATATAATTTTTATTTCATTGAAGCAATTTAATCCAAGTATTGCCTAAGTTTTCTGTGATGAAGAGAATTTTGGAGTTACATTTTTTCTTTTTTTTTCCTTTGGAAGCATCTTCAGTATATAAAATTGTTAAATTCTCCTACTTTTAAACACAGAAACACACCGTATTGGGACTACTCACTATGAAATTTCAGTAATTTAATTCATGTTTAATGTGTGGTCAAAAGAGCCCTTATGCTTCCTGGCTTTTTATTATCTTAGGTAATCTGAGTAGCTTCTAACGAGAGGTTCTAAAAGAATTTGGGGAGCTGGTTTTATAGCCGTAATTGAGACACAGCTCTGCATAACTCCTTCCATCCACCACTTCCTCCTCCTTGTACAGGATACAGGCCTTAAAGACCACAAGCAGGGCCATGTGCTTTTCCGAATTAATAGTTGTTCTTTTATTATCAGTAGTCTCCCAAACAGTGTACTTTCTAAACACTTGGTTATCTAATATCTCTTATCTGTGACCATAGTACAATGTCTTATTAAGTAAAACTCTCTACGTTGTGAATTTACAAGTAAAGATGTTTTTAGGGCTGCTCTGTAGCACTTTTTACTATTACCATTTTCCTGTTCAACTGTCACCATCTAAGAGGAAGCCAGTCTTAATTTTATTTGTGCATCCTTTCTCTTAAGGGTTCACATTCTGCTGATTTCTTAACGTCTAATCTAAAATCAAAGCATAGCATTTTAGCTCAGATGCCATGTGTTGTGTTTTATGTGATCCTCACGCACTTGAACTCGGGTTTCCTTGACAAAGACGCTGTTGTTTCTGAGTTGATTGACTTTAACCAGAAGCTGGTGCTTCCTAAGCTTCGTGTTTGAATGGGCTCTAGAGGTAACGTGGTATACTCCTCAGGGATGTTCAAATCCTATGAAGTTTTCCTGAATTCTGAATTTGTTGTATTTGATTAAGATGATGTGATTTTATTTGTTTGCAGTAACCACAAAGAAGAATTGTTCTCACTATTTCTAAAGAGTAAATTAATAAACAGCAATGTGAACACAAAAAGAGTTTAACTCAAAAATTTGATCATTGAGTCATTTCATTATAAGGAAGCAATCAATCTATTCTCCTTCATTTCCTCTCTTCTTCTTTCTCTCCTTTCATCCTCATTTAGTTGCACTTGTATATAGATACATCTTTATTATTAAAGAAAAAAGAAAATGAAGAAAGAAAACAAAGTGAAAAGCTTGTCTCCAGTGTACCTGTTCATTACCCTTCTGTACATGCAACTATTATTTTATGTCAATTTCTTATATTTTCTATACATTTGTACCCTCACAATAAACTGTTAAAGTTTGCAAGCTTGAGGACGAAGTTCCTGTGGAGAAGGGAATGGCATCCCACTCCAGTATCCTTGCCTGGAGAATTCCATGGACAGAGAAACCTGGTGGGCTACAGTCTATGGGGTCACAAAGAGCTGGACATGGCTGAGTGACTAACACACACACAACATATAAACTCTTCAAGTTTGGGAGCTTGAGGATGAAGGGGCAGTGACTCCCCAAAGACAAGGGTGGGGACTTTTAGAAAATCATTCCTAAATTTTGTTGCTACTGTCAGAAAGAGGAGAATGACTTTTCCCTCCACTGCTGGAAGCTGTTTAGACATTTAACCATTGCCGTCTTTCTGTCTGAAGAAGAGAAAGGAGACTGGGAGATGGAAACACTGAAGACACAGCCTGCATGCTTGGTTAGAGTGGATGAGACTAGGATTATGGTCTTGATGGGACCTTTGCAGCGTGGTTGGGAGGGGGCTAGGTAAAGCTTGCGTTGAGGGGACACTGTGGACAGTGTCAGCTGGAAGGCCTGGTGAAATGTGTAAAGGGACACCTAGGGAAGTTGCTATGGGCAGGAGGCCCTCCCTGACAAGGTTGCTGTTGATGAAGGTGGTCTCATGACTCCTCCATCCTGAGCCCATCAGCAATGAGACAACTAAGGCCAGCTAATGAGAGGGATGAAACCCTATCCTTTAAGACAGCTCTTTTTCCTCTGTAGCTCAATGGGGAGTTAATGAAGCCAATCCCTGTATACCATAGATGTTGGGGAATTAGACTTTTCCTGCCTGTTTGTGTGGAATGGAGGAAAGGCTTTGGCTTAATATTCAATTTTGGAGAAGGCAATGGCACGTCACTTGAGTACTCTTGCCTGGAAAATCCCATGGATGGAGGAGCCTGGTGGGGAGCAGTCTGCGGGGTCGCTAAGAGTCGGACACAACTGAGTGACTTCACTTTCACTTTTTGCTTTCATGCATTGGAGAAGGAAATGGCAACCCACTCCAGTGTTCTTGCCTGGAGAATCCCAGGGACGGGGGAGCCTGGTGGGCTGCCATCTTTGGGGTCGCACAGAGTCAGGCACGACTGAAGCGATTTGGCAGCAGCAGCAGCATATTCAATTTAAATTGATTTTTAAAATAAAAAGGAACAGGTCTTAAAAATTCAAGAACCACCATAATAAATTTATTTTGCTTTCATTTATGGATTCTGATCAGCATGCCTAGGGAACTGATACCCAACTAGAAAGTGAGTATTCAGGGCAACAGACGATGGCAGCCAGTTTGAGGGGTGGTTTATTTACATATCAGTCAGTCAGACTGTCTTAGGAAGTGGGTTAATAGTTTGTTTGGAAAAGACATGCATACAGCTGATGTGTTTTTCAAATCCATGATCTATAATACACTGTCGTAGATTGTTCAAAATGATTGAGACCAAACCTTAGAGATTTCTCTCTTTATTATTTCAGTTCAGTCACTTTGTTGGGTCTGACTCTCTGTGACTCCATGAATTTCAGCACACCAGGTCTCCCTATCCATCACCAACTATGTAGTTCACCCAAACTCATGTCCATCGAGTTGGTGATGCCATCCAGCCATCTTATCCTCTGTCGTCCCCTTCTCCTCCTGCCCCCAATCCCTTCCAGCATCAAAGTCTTTTCCAATGAGTCAACTGTTTGCATGAAGTGGCCAAAGTACTGGAGTTTCAGCTTTAGCATCAGTCCTTCCAATGAACACCCAGGACTGATCTCCTTTAGGATGGACTGGTTGGATCTCCTTGCAGTCCAAGGGACTCTCGAGAGTCTTCTCCAACACCACAGTTCAAAAGCATCAATTCTTTGGTGCTCAGCTTTCTTCACAGTCCAACTCTCACATCCATACATGACCACTGGAAAAACCATAGCCTTGACTAGATGGACCTTTGTTGGCCAAGTAATGTCTCTGCTTTTGAATATGCTCTCTAGGTTGGTCCTAACTTTCCTTCCAAAGAGTAAGCATCTTTTAGTTTCATGGCTGCAGTCACCATCTGCAGTGATTTTGGAGCCCCCCAAGATAAAGTCTGCCACTGTTTCCCCATCTATTTGCCATGAAGTGATAGGACCAGATGCCATGATCTTCGTTTTCTGAATGTTGAGCTTTATGCGAACTTCTTCACTCTCCTCTTTCACTTTCATCAAGAGACTTTTTAGTTCCTCTTTGCTTTCTGCCATAAGGGTGGTGTCATCTGCATATCTGAGGTTATTGATATTTCTCCTGGCAATCTTGTTTTTAGCTTGTGCTTCTTCCAGCCCCACGTTTCTCATGATGTACTCTGCATATAGGTTAAATAGGCAGAGTGACAATATACAGCCTTGACATACTCCTTTTTCTATTTGGAACCAGTCTGTTGTTCCATGTCCAGTTCTAACTGTTGCTTCCTGACCTGCATACAGATTTCTCAAGAGGCAGGTCAAGTGGCCTCGCATTCCCATCTCTTTCAGAATTTTCCAGTTTACTGTGATCCACACAGTCAAAGGCTTTGGCATAGTCAATAAAGCAGAAATAGATGTTTTTCTGGAACTCTCTTGCTTTTTTCACAATCCAGCAGATGTTGGCAATTTGATCTTTGGTTCCTCTGCCTTTTCTAAAACCAGCTTGAACATCTGGAAGTTCACGGTTCACGTATTGCTGAAGCCTGGCTTGGAGAATTTTGGTTATTACTTTACTAGCATGTGAGATGAGTGCAATTGTGCGGTAGTTTGAGCATTCTTTGTCATTGCCTTTCTTTGGGATTGGAATGAATACTGACCTTTTCCAGTCCTGTGGCCTTTGCTGAATTTTCCAAATTTGCTGGCATATTGAGTGCAGCACTTTCACAGCATCATCTTCCAGAATTTTAAATAGCTCAACTGGAATTCCATCACCTCTACTAGCTTTGTTCGTAGTGATGCTTTCTAAGGCCCACTTGACTTCACATTCAAGGATGTTTGGCTCTAGGTGAGTGATCACACCATCGTGATTATCTTGGTTGTGAAGATCTTTTTTGTACAGTTTATCTGTGTATTCTTGCCACCTCTTCTTAATATCTTCTGCTTCTGTTAGGTCCATTTCATTTCTGTCCTTTATCAAGCCCATCTTTGCATGAAATATTCCCTTGGTATCTCTAATTTTCTTGAGATCTCGTGTTCCCCATTTTGTTGTTTTCCTGTATTTCTTTGCATTGATCGCCGAGGAAGGCTTTCTTATCTCTCCTTGCTATTCTTTGGGACTCTGCATTCAGATGCTTATATCTTTCCTTTTCTCCTTTGCTTTTTGCTTCTCTTCTTTTCACAGCTATTTGTAAGCCCTCCCCAGACAGCCATTTTGCTTTTTTGCATTTCTTTTCCATGGGACATACATATTTATATCCTGTTGAATTAGAAAGTAGTTTCTGGAGAACCGGAGTCTTATTTTCTAACAAGCTGACTAAAGGAGTATGCACTGAAATGTGTTAGTTGAAAGACACTGCATTTGAGAATTAAGTTGTTGCATAATAGAAAATATGTATGCTAGATCAATCCTAAAGGAAATCAGCCCTGAATACTCATTGGTAGGACTGATGCTGAAACTCCAATACTTTGGTCACCTTATGGGAAGAGCCAACTCAGAAAAGACCCTGATGCTGGGGAAGATTCAGGGCAAGAAGAGAAGGGGGCAACAGAGGGTGAGATGGTTGGATGGCATCATTGACTCATTGGACATGGTTTTAGCAAACTGAGAGAGCGTGAAGGAGCTGGATGCTGGCGTGCTGTAGTCCATGGGGTCGCAGAGTCAGACATGACTGAGTGATTGAACAGCAGTACTAGATGTGAAGAAATAAAGTAGACTCTGAGTATGTCAGAATGTACAGGAGGTGATATCTGCCTTTGAAGATCTTACCTTCCACTGGGGAGGATGTATAGACAGCTGGCTAATTTCGTCATAATGTGGCAAACATAGTGGTAGATGACCAGCATGTCTGAGGGCAAACTGTAGTGGCCCTTAAACCCTTTAAAAGTGGTTCAGGTATCAGAGGCAACTTCCTGATGGGGGCTGCATGTTTCTTTTCCAGTTGGGAAATGGTAATTTATTTTACTTATCATTGTGTCCCTAGTGTGTGTGATGTAGGTAATAATTATAAATATTTGCTGTTGTTCCATTGCTCTGTCATGTCTGAGTCTTTGCAACCCCATGTATTGTAGCATGTCAGGCTTCCCTGTCCTTCACCACCTCCCAGAGTATGCTCAAACTCATGTCCTTCGAGTTGGTGATACCATCCAACCATCTTATCCTCTGTTGTCCCCTTCTTCTCCTGACTTCAATCCTTCCCAGCATGAGGGTCTTTTCCAGTGAGTCAGCTCTTTGCATCAGGTGGCCTAAGTATTGCAGCTTCAGCTTCAACATCAGTCCTTCCAATGAACATTCAGGACTGATACATCAGTCCTTCCAATGAACATTCAGGACTGATTTCCTTTAGGATGGACTAGTTGGATCTCCTTGCAGTCCAAGGGACTCTCAAGAGTCTTCTCCAGCACCAGTTTGAAGGCATCAGTTCTTCAGCACTTAGCCTTTTTTTATTGTTCAGCTTTCACGTCTGTACATGACTACTAGAAAAACCATAGCTTTGACTATACAGACCTTTATTGGCAAAGTAATGTCTGCTTTTTAATATGCTATCTGGGTATTTTTCTTTCAAGGAACAAGCGTCTTTTAATTTCATAGCTGCAGTCACCATCTGCAGTGATTTTGGAGCCCAAGAAAATAGTCTATCACTGTTTCCATTTTTCCCATCTGTTTGCCATGAAGTGATGGGACCATATGCCATGATTGAGTTTTTTGAATGTTGAGTTTTAAACCAGGTTTTTCTCTCTCCTCTTTCACCTTCATCAAGAAGCTCTTTAATTCCTCTTCACTTTCTGCCATAGCAGTGGTGTCAACTGCATATCTGAGGTTATTGATATTTCTTCTCGCATCTCGATTCCAGCTTGTGCTTCATCCAGCCTGGCATTTCACATGATGTACTCTGCATATAAGTTAAGTAAGCAGGGTGACAATATACAGCCTTGTTGTACTCCTCCAATTTTGAACCAGTCGATTGTTCCATGTCCGGTTCTAACTGTTGCTTCTTGACCTGCATGCAGGTTTCTCAGGAGGCAGGTAAGGTAGTCTGACATTCTCATCTCTTTAAGATTTTCCAGAGTTCATTGTGATCTATACAGTCAAAGACTATAGTGTAGTCAATGAAGCAGAAGTAGATGTTTTTCTGGAATTCTCTAACTTTTTCTATTATCCAGCAGATGTCAGCAATTTGATCTCTGGTTCTGCTGCCTTTTCTAAATCCAGTTTGTACATCCGGAGGTTCGTGTGCTTTTGAAGCCTAGCTTGAAGGGTTTTGGGTATTACTTTGCTAGCATGTGAAATGAGTGCAATTTGCGGTTGTTGCAACAGTCTTTGGCATTCCCCTTCTTTGGGAATGGCATGAAAACTGACCTTTTATAGTCCTGTGGCTACTGCTTGGTTTTCCAAATTTGCTGACAAATAGAGTACAGCACTTTAACAACATCATCTTTTAGGACGTGAAATAGCTCAGCTGGTATTCCATCACCTCCCCTAGCTTTGTTTGTAGTGATGCTTCCTAAGTTAAGTGGATCTTATCACTCCAGCATGTCTGGCTCTAGGTGAGTGATCACATCTTTGTGATTATCTGGGTCATTAACATCTAGTTCTGTGTATTCCTGCCACCTCTTCTTAAGATCTTCTGCTTCTGTTAGGTCCCTACCGTTTCTGTCCTTTATTGTGCTGATCTTTGCATGAAATGTTCCCTTGGCATTTCTGATTTTCTTGAAGAGATCTCTAGTCTTTCCCATTCTATTGTTTTCCTCCACTTCTTTGCATTGTTCACTTAAAAAGGCTTCCTTATCCCTCCTTGCTATTCTCTGGAATTCTGCATTCAGATGGATCTACCATTCCTTTTCTCCTTTGCCTTTCACTTCTCTTCTTTTCTTAAGCTGTTTTCAAGGCATCCTCAGACAACCATTTTCCCTTTTTGGATTTACTCTTCTGAGGGATGGTTTTGACCACTGCCTCCTGTACAATGTTTCCAACTCCATCCATAATTCTTCAGGCACTCTGTCAATCAGATCTAAACCCTTGAATTATTTGTCACTGCCACTGTATAATTATAAGGGATTTGATTTAGGTCATATCTGAATGGCCTAGTGGTTTTCCCTACATTCTTCAATTTAAATCTGAATTTTGCAATAAGGAGTTCATGATCTGAGCCACAGTCAGCTCCCAGTCTTGTTTTTGCTGACTATATAGAGCTTCTCCATCTTCAGCTACAAAGAATATAATCAATCTGATTTCAGTATTGACCTGGTGATGTTCAAGTGTAGTCATCTCGTGTTATTGGTAGAGGGTGTTTGCTATGACTAGCGCATTCTCTTGGCAGAACTCTTTTAGCCTTTGTCCTGCCTCATTTTGTACTCCAAGGCCAAACTTGCCTGTTACTCCAGGTATCTCTTCAGGCTTCCCAGGTGTCACTAGTGGTAAAGAACCTGCCTGCCAGTTTAGGAGACATAAGAGTCTTGGGTTCGATCCCTGGGTTGGGAAGATCCCCTGGAGGAGTTCATGGCAACCCAGTTCAGTATTCTTGCCTGGAGAATCCTCATGGACAGAGGAGCCTGGCAGGCTGCAGTCCATAGAGTCAGAGAGTTGGACATGACTGAAGCAATGAGCATGCTGATGCACACCGGGGATCTCTTGACTTCCTACTTTTGCATTCCAGTCCCCTATAATGAAAAGGAATTCTTTTTTGGGTGTTAGTTCTAGTCTTTTAGGTCTTCATAGAACTGTTCAACTTCAGCTTCTTCAGCGTTAGTGGTTGGCGCATAGACTTGGATTACTGTGATACTGAATGGTTTACCACTGAAATGAACTGGGATCTTTGTTATTTTTGAGATTGCACCCAAGTACTTCATTTTGGACTCTTCTGTTGACTATGAGGACTACTCCATTTCTTCCAAGGGATTTTTGCCCACAGTGGTAGATATAATGGTCATTGGAATTAAATTTGACCATTCCTGTCCATTTTAGTTCACTGATTCCTCAAGCTGTCAGTGTTCACTCTTGCTCTCTCCTGTCTGATCACTTCCAATAGCTTGATTCATGGACCTAACATTCCAGGTTCCTATGCAATAATGTTCTTTACAGCATTGGACTTTATTTTCACCACCAGACACATCCACAACTAGGCATTGTTTCCACTTTGGCTCAGCCTCTTCATTCCTTCTGGAACTATTTCTCCACTGTTTTCCAGTAGTATATTAGACAGCTACCAGCCTAAGTGTTCATCTGTCACTGTTGTATCTTTTTGACTTTTCACACTGTTCATGATGTTCTCAAGGCAAGAATGCTGATGTGGTTTGCCATTCCCTTCTCCAGTGGACCACGTTTTGTCAGAACTCTCCATCATGACTCATCTGTCCTGGGTGGCCCTATGCGCCATGGCTCATAGTTTCATTGAGTTAGGCAAGACTGTGGTCCATGTATTCACAGCTTGGTTAGTTTTCTGTGACTGTGGTTTCATTCTGTCTGCCCTCTGATGGAAGAGGGTAAGAGGCTTGCGAAAGATTCCTGATGGAAGGGACTGGCTGTGGGGAAAACTGGGTCTTGTTCTGGTGGGCAAGGGCATGCTCAGTAGGTCTTTAATCCAATTTTCTGCTGATGGGTGGGGCTGT
This sequence comes from Capra hircus, assembly GCF_001704415.2. Lineage (NCBI taxonomy): Eukaryota > Metazoa > Chordata > Mammalia > Artiodactyla > Bovidae > Capra > Capra hircus. The sequence continues at coordinate 25,728,736 of NC_030821.1, read as the reverse complement.
GTTCCCTCTCTGTAGTTTGGCCTGAGGCCAAACTGTGGTGGGGGTAATGGCGGTAATGGTCACCTCCTTCAGAAAAAGGACTTATGCCAGCATGCCGGGCCGCCCAGGACTGTTGTAGTCGGTGTCCCTGACCCCGTGACAGGCCGCTGTCAACCCACGCCTCCACCAGAGACTCCCAGAGCACACGGGCAAGCCTGGCTCGGTCTCTTGCGGGGTCGCAGCTCCTTTCTCCTGGGTCCTGGTGTGAACATGATTTTGTTTGTGCTTCCAAGAGTTTCCGCTTCCCCAGTCCTGTGGAGGTTCTGGAATCAAATCTGCTGACCTTCCGAGTCAGGTTCCCTGGGGATTCTTGGTCCCTTTGCCAGATCCCCAGGTTGGGAAGTCTGTTATGGGGCCTAGAATTTTCACAGCAGTGTGAGAACTTCTTTGGTACAATTGTTTTCTAGTTTGTGACTTGCCTGCCCAGCAGCTCTCTAGTGGGGCTAATGGCAACCTCCTTCAAGGGGACTCAGGCCACACATGGTGCCTCCCAGGACTGCTGTTGCCATAGCCTCTGTCCCCACGCCAGACTACCGCTCACTCATGCCTCTGCAGGAGACTCTCAGACGCTCACGGGCGGCTCTGTTCCAGCCTCTTGTGGGGGTCACTGCTCCTTTCTTTTGGTCTGGGTATACACAAGGTTTTGTTTGTTCCCTCCAAGCATCTCTGGTGGGTATAAGGTTTGATTTTAAATGTGATGGCACCCCTCTACCATCTTGTTGCGGCTTCTCCTTTGCCCTTGATCTTGGGATATCTTTTTTTGCTGGTTCCAACATTCTCCTGTCGATGGCTGTTCACCAGTTCCTTGCAATTTTGTTGTTCTTGCAGGAGAAGATGAGCACACGTCTTCTACTCCACATCTTATGGGGGGAGTTTATTGTCAATTTTGTTGAATTAATGAATAAAATAGAACCTGACATAATACTTGAATAACAAATATAAAGTAACTAGAAAAATAAGGGCGGATGGTGAGGGTGAAGGTATTCTGGGGGTGGATGGTGAAGAGTGGAAACAGAAACTCAAGAGTTTGGAACTGGAGCTTTGTGGAGGGTTGAGGCATAGCTCTGAGATGCGACTGGACTTGTTCTTTGGGTAGTGGAGACCACAGTGGATTTTTAGACAGGTGGAGTGACAGGATTTTAATTTTTAAAAGTTCCTCTGAAAGTTCATGAAGGGATTAGATGGAGGTGGGTGAGAGGTGGAAGCTTGAAAATTTGTAGGCTGTTGGAATGGCCCAAGTGCTGCAGTTAGAAATATGGTAATAGCTATGTTGAAGAGGGATCGGAGTACAGGATGTACTGGAAAGTAAAGACTGGGCTTCCCAGGTGGTGCTGTTGGTAAAGAACCTGCTTGCCAATGCAGGAGGCACAAAAGATGCATTCAATCCCTGGGTTGGGAAGATCCCCTGGAAGAAGGCATGGTAACCCACTCCAGTATTCTTGCCTGGAGAATCCCATGGACAGAGGAGCTTGGTGGGCTACAGTCCAAAGGGTTACAAAGAGTCAGACCTGACTGAAGTGACTTAGCATGCATGTGTGGTAATTGATCATTAGGAATTGGTAGCTGACTGTGGTGAGGGGATGGGTGTCTAGGATGGATAAAGGTTTTGGTCTCTGAGATATAAGCAGAAATCTCCTGGATAGGGCTTCTGGGAAAAGCTGTTGGTTTCTTATTAAAAATAAGAGAGACTCGAATGGCATATACCTTTGTCCCTGCCTAGATATGGCGCTGGTGATAAAGAACCTGTCTGCCAAAGCATGAGACATAAGAGATGTGGGTTCGATTCCTAGGTGGGGAAGACCCCCTGCAAGAGGGCATAGCAACCCACTCCAGTATTCTTGCCTGGAGAATCCCATGGATAGAGAAGCCTGGCAGGCTGCAGTCCATAGAGTTGCAAAGAGTTGGACATGACTGAAGTGACTTAGCCTGCACCCACGCATAATGTGCCATGTAACAAATGCCTCCTAACTACCAGAAGGTCTGGGAAGGAAATTTTTTTTTTTACCAAGCCTATTGCCTGCCTAAAGAGAATTGGGATCCTGAAACAAGGGTAAACAGCTAATTAATAATGTCAGACAGGTGGTGAGTGACCTGTTAGTCTTCTTAATGTCAGTGTTAAACAAAGACGCACCAAGTCTATTCTTTTAAAGAATATTTTGAGGAAAACATCCTGTACCAGTGGGGCATTACTGTATTTGCAAGAAAAATGTGACTGTCGTATTTTTAACATGTACTCAATCAACAGGGACTAACCCTCCCTAAGACAGAAAAACAAAAAAGAAAGGAGGAGATTATGGTCTTTGTCACCCAGCTTGCTTTGAATGAAAAGTTAAAAAAAAAAAAAAAACCCAAGAAAACAAAAAACTTACAAACGAATGTTAAAAGCAGCATGTAAATATATGATTATTATGTGGCTCAGACCAAGAGGCTGAGGGAAGCCCACCAGAAGGGAAAGGCTACCGTGGAGCTTGGGTCAGCTTTGTAGAAAATGTAATAAAGATATAAAATGAAAAGATTTGTATGGGTTATATATATATATATATATACATACATACATATATGTATATATATATATTTTTTTTTAATAACAAGAGTCAGTGTTGGGTAGTTCACAGTAACATTTTGAATTGAATTCATTTTTTTAGGCTTGAAAATATTACAGACTCTGAGGTCCCTAGACTGGGAATAAAATAATAAATCTTCCATCAAGTTTGCTTTTATATACACCTCTCTTGTATTTATAATTTATACTGTATTGGCTACACTTAACTCTACCACCATATGTCAGTTTTCAAAACTGTTTCAAACGTATATGCAATAGCATATGTGCACTTCTTGGGCTGGCATAAAGTTTTTTTTTTTAAAGAATGAATTGTTAATTTGAAAACCAAATTCACTAAACGATCATAAAGGCATGAAATTCAGAGACTGGCACTTTGAGATTCTTCATGTTTTACAGGAAAAACTTCACGTTTGGTGAGACATGCATTTACTTTTAATGCTTTATCTGGATTTTCTATCACATCTTTACCCCCTTTCCATTTCTATTTAAGACTTTGAGACATCTTGGCAAAGGGGAACAAAGAGGCTTAATTCTTACTGAATATGAAACTCCTTAGGCCTGGATAATGTCTGTATTTTTGCTAAGTCTGGAAAGATCTAAGTTTTAGCCAACACTGGAACAGCTTGAGAAACTATTGAAATCATACATGTATTGTTTTGTCTCTTATGTAGGAAAGTACTCCTGTGTGGCCTGGTTTTACTTGATGTGGTCCTAGTTAATCTGGTTGGCTATTTGAGGCCTCTTGTGTTGACCTAAGGGAGTTTTGGGAAATACTGGTTAATATACCACAGTGTGAGAAGGATTTATTACAAATGCCATGTGTCATTAGTACAGGCATTCTTTCCTTGTAAACCCAGTATTTTATATAAGAACACACACAATAACTTGGGTTCATTCCCTCTGAGTAAAATAAGAGACACCCTCTCTAAAATGGTTCATCACAGAATGAGATGAACTTTGTGTCCATCTTGAGATTTGCTTTCTGCCAAGATTTGTCTTTTAGTCAGGAAATATAAATGTGAATGAAGGGGATAATTTATCCATAATTAAATAAAAACATTATTGCAAATAATATTTTCCTCTACATCAAATAAATTGTTCAATTGCTGAATGAAGGAAGATACTGTACAATGAGCCTTGAGGTTCTGAAGTCTTTTTGTTACTTGCTAGCAGTTAGAACAAATCTGGGAATTTGAATATTGTGGTATTGACTGCTGACAACCCACAAAATACTACCATTCAGCTATATATTTATTTCTCTTTGACTTTGTAAGTGCTATGTAATTAAATCTTTAGCTTGTAATTTCTTCTAATTTAATTGCATACATTTAAAAAATTCCTAAGTATACATAAATCACCCATTACTAATATCACAAGGAAATACCACGTCTTTCATCTTTTACCAAAGTTAACACACATATGGTTTAGAGTCAAATAGTTCTACTAAGGTTGTTATGAAAAACTACTGTCCTTGTCCCAGTTCCCACATTCTAACTCTCTCTTGACTAATTTCAGCGCCTTTAGAATCTTTGGGTGTTTATGGTCCTAACTGTCCACAACGTGCTCTCATTGTTTCTGCTATTCATATTAGTTTGGGGCACTATCTGGGGCATAATTCCACTACGGGAGATAAGGATTTAGCTCACTTTCCTTACTGCCCTTCCTCACTATGAACAAGCTCGCTTCTCCTCCCTATCCTCCCATATGGTTATTGTATAATTTTAGAAGGATGAGTAACCGGTGTCTATATTATTATAACCATGCAAACACAGCTGAGTCACATAATATGTGTGTATATATATATATATATATTTATTACATCTTGTTTCCTGCAGAACTTGTTTTTTTCTGGAGATGGTTTTTCCTTTATATATGCATCCCTAATTCAACTCTTCTCTTCAGCTTGCCTGAATCTCTTCTAGTATGTTAGAATATATTAACTATTTTCCTAATTGTAACCTTTGAAGAAACTTCGGAGTCTCTGATATGGTACAGTCTAAACTGATTGCTATATATGCTGCTTCACAGGTAATTGTTCTGGTGATTCCTTCCTCCTCGCACTAGTGTTTAATGTGCTGGTTCCTGGATTCCATCTTTTACTTTCTTTCTCCTTTTTTATCTTACTCCCCTGTTTTTGTGGTTTCTCTGGTGGCTCAAACGGTCAAGAATCTCCCTGCAATGCAGGAGACTGGGGTTCTATCCCTGGGTCAGGAAGATCCCCTGAGGGAGGAAATGACAACCCACTCCAGTATTCTTGCCTGGAAAATTCCATGGACAGAGGAGCCTGGCAGGCTACAGTTCATGGGGTCACGAGTCAGACACAACTGAGTGACTAACACTTTCACTGTTTCCTATTTTTGTAGAGCATATCCTTCAGTAACTTACTGAGAAAAGGTAATGCAATATATATTTTGGGGGCCTTACATGTCAGAAAATGTTTTTATTCTTCTTCAAAGTTGATTGCTTTGGGTGATTCTCTGGATACTTTCTGAAGACTTTCTATAGCCATCTCACTCCCATATTTGAACCTCAGGCTAGGCTCTGTGGTAGCACTCACTGTATCTAACTCTCTTCATTTCTTTCCTCTCTAGTTCTTCTCTAGCACCCGGGTGGATGGTGGAAGTTAGGAGAATGTGCTTCTACCCTTGGAGAAGGGTATATTTTCTTTTTCTGCACCCTCACCTTCAAAAGTGACCATGGTTTAGTAGCTAAGTTGTGTCCGACTCTTGCAACCCCATAGACTGTAGCCTGCCAGGCTCCTCTGTCCATGGGATTTTCCAGGCAAGATGCTGGAGTGAGTTGTCATTTCCTTCTCCAGGGGATCTTCCCAAGCCAGGGATTGAACCTGGATCTCCTGCACTGCGGACAGATTATTTATGGACTGAGCCCACGAGAGAAGCCCTTAAAAGTTACCATAGGTGCCTGTGTGTGGTATCTTTTTGTTTTCTTTGTGGTTGTTAAAGAAAACTAGAACTGGCAGTAAAGTGGTAAAAAAAAGCAGATTTTATTTAGGGACTTTTGCTTTGTGATAAAAGAGACTTCAGTTTAGAACTAGGCTCAACTTTAAAGTCTGTGCCAACCTGGGTGTCTTAAAAGTTGATGGTCAATAAAACTTACTATTTTTAAAGGGTATGCAGGTTCTACTTTTTGCTGCCAATGCTCATCTCTGCCAGATACTATGAGGTCGAGCCATACAAGAAGAGAAATTTTTGCACATTAACTCATTTCTCAAGAGGTTACCTGAGAAACAGAAACAGGTAGATGAACTTATGTTCACAACGGTGGGCAAGTATAAGAGAGAAGCTCCCCAGTGCCACCAGGAAAAACCAACAAACAAAAAAAATTAACGAAGAAGGAAAATTGTCAGTGGGGAAGTTAAGTTTCTAGTTTGCTTCTAATTTTGATGACGGGTTACAGCATCTCTAAGAATTTGAGTTTAGTCGTAAGTTGTCAGGAAATGAATTTTGAAATCAAGTGGAGAGCATTCGCTTGTCTGTGAACAAGTTAGCAGTACACTGGTTTCTTGCAATAGACTGATACTCTCCTCAAACGCTCTGTAATGAAATTGGAGAAGATACAAGGAGTCTAAAATGGTTACAAATTTCAGTGAATGAAAACTTGAAAATCTTAACTTCTATATTTCCTAATCATTGTTCTTTATATAATGTACTCTTAAACCTCGTCTTTCAACTGTTTGAGATCTCTTATTATGTAGCTTTTATTTGACGAGGATGGTACCTGGTAGCCAAGTAGTTTCCTATCCTGAGGGTTGAATAGGGTCAACAAATAACCTTGGAAAATAAATCTTACACCCACCTTTCTTTTGCACATTAACCCATTTTTAATTTGCAGTTTAAGACTGAAAAACTAAAACGGAAAGATTTTATTTTAATTATGATTTTCGGTTTTTCTGATAGATAAAATTCCCCTTTGAATTGATTATAATCTATGTGTAGGCAAGCACAAAAGGTAGGTTTAGTGTTTTTAGGTACAGAGTTTAATTTTCCTTATTATAACTTTTATTTTGGAGGGAGGTGCTACATTCAAAGCTTGAATCTGAATGCATTAGAGTAGTGTGTAGGGGTCAAGGGGGGGATCTTGTTTTGAAATGGATTTGCATTCAGTAGGTGTAGGCGGAGGCCTGAGATTCTGCTTCCAGAGGGTGCTGCTGCCTGGAGTCTAAGGACCACATTTTGCAGAGCAGGACTTGAAAGGACTACTTGCTAATATAGCACTGTAGTTTGAAAAACCAATCTTGGTTTCAGATTTCCCACTAAATGTTTTTGGAAAGTTTAGGGAATAATTAAAACAAATAACTTATATGAGCAGGGTCCAAATACTACATTTATTTGGATGTTGAACTAATCTAGAAAGTCCTTCTTTTCTACCTCTTCTGAATTCTTCCCATCTCTCTTCCCTTTCCTTCTTGAATATTTCAATTCAGTATTGAAAAGTGAGGGCTAAATGACACAAATCTTTCTTGATATTATTAAATTAAACACACACAAACACATGCACACACTCTTTAGTTCTGTGTACTTTGCCTAATTACTAGCAATAAAACTCAGTAAAGAGATTTAAGGGTTATGAATGTTCTACTTGGAGGAAATTGTAATTATGGTTATTAAGGCCTTTGGGTTTCTGTGTGTATTTTAAGCAAATTAAAATTTTTATTTTTTCTAAAGAGACAGTAACACTTCCCTGAAAAATTATGACCTTTGCTGGGGTATGCATGTGCGTTCAGCGCCTATGGTGCAAACGGGCCATGGGCAACTTTGTTCTTGTAGATGAATCACAGACATTAAGGACTGTTTTTTTTCTCCACTCCATATGGGAAAGTAGGATAATGAAAAGTACAAACTAAGAAGTGGAGAAAAGTAGTCCATTGTATTTTGCTACCAAAATTATTTTAAAAACATAATTATTACTTTCAATTCTTTAAAACATTTTAAGGCAGAATAATTGTCACTTAACTTTTATTTCCAAAGTAATTTTGTTTTCTATTAAGGTAACATGGGTTTGTTGCAAGACTTTATGAAACACTGAACAGTATACAGAAAAATGATGGATTCATTCTACTTCCTTGCATTAACCACTGTTAATGTTTTTGCATCTGTATTTCTAAGATATTTTTTCTCTGTGTATTTAGACTATAGACATTTCCTAAGACGCATGCCCAGGGGTGCAGCAAGGTTGCTTTATTTTCTACACTTGAGTTTGGTGTCTGTCTCGAAGCCTTGTTCTTCTTAGTAGTGGAAAATTAATCCTGGTAAATTCGAGTACTTGTCAGTTAAGTGTTTTTACATTCTCATCCCCAGATGAGCGCTGCCCTTTCCTCCGTCTCCACCGCTGGCTTCTCAGCAAGGTTTGCATCAGGCTTGTCTGGGGAGAAAAAGCAGTGGGGGGCCTCCGTCATCCTGGCGCCACTCTGCACTGCTGTGCGTGGTCAGCGTTGGTCTTGACTCTTCCATGGCTAGCCCTGTACACTACTGCCAGGACCTCAGTTCATGCCCGCAAGGTCTCTGCCCTCTGGCCCTAACCTGTGGTCTCTCTCAGCCCCATCTGAGCTCTTCTTGGCATATGAGGTAATTTCGGATGGTCTCCTAGACTGCTTTGGGCTTGAGAGGCCTTTGCAGGCTCTCCATACCTCACTCCCATGTCTCCATCTGGTGGCTCTTAAGTGTCCAGCTTGGAAGCACACACCTAGATGTGCCTGCATTCTTGGGTTTCACATATATCTTCTGGTCTGACTCTCTAGCTTATCTGGACAGGATATGACTATTCTTTTGTGCAGCCATTCCCCTAAGGTTAGGGCATACGACCCTTGGTAGAGACACACTCCGCCTAAACTGAGTGTTCTCTTCTTCCTCCCCCACCTGGCAATTCATGAGGTCTTTATCCTGTCTAAGCAGGTAATTGGCTCTGATAATCTTTCATGCTTATTTAGGACAGAAACTTTTGTTCTCTGTGAATTTTGCCTCCTGTTTTTGAAAGTCAAAACTCAGTGTCTCATAACGTGGTGAAATGAAAGGAATGGGAAGGTTTTGTTTCTTTTAAGTCTTTTAAAATCTCATTTGGAAACTTAAAATTTGAGTATTTGCACTTCTTTCTTTGAGAAACTCTTCCCTGAGCCAGTGAATTCCACTTGTTTATTTGAATAAAGAAAAACCTAAGGACTAAGGACTAAGAAAAAAAAATCAGTTATACTCCAGAATAGAATGCCATTGTACACATGTATGTGTTTTTAAATCAAATGAGTCCTGTATCATTTTTATAATTTGCCTTCTCACATTTTTCTATATCAAAAGAGCCTTCTTTGCATGATAACATTGCTCTATATAACAAATGATCTTTAAAATCAGTATTTTAGATCTAATATAAATTATTCAGTATTCTATTGCTGGACATTTTGGCAGTTTACTACCTTTTCACCATAAAAACAAATGCTGTGATGTGAATTTAATACCTTTATGTATTTGTCCATTTCTTTCTGTAGGATTCCTGAAAGTTACATTGCTGGGTCAAAGGAAAACTACAGTATTGCTAAGTTATACTCTAGAAGATCTGTACTAATTCATGTTACTACCAGGAGTATATGAGGTCATTTTCTAAATGCTTATTGATAGTTTTTAATCAGCCAACTCCTAAACTCTAATATATCATGAGGTTGACTGCTTGTTTTAATTTGCATTTTTTGTCACTAGTGAGGTTGAACATATTTTCATGTACATTTTTCCATTTCTTTGATCAATGTTTAGCAGTTTAAGTTCCCTGCTTCCTCTTCTAAGAGAACCATTCTCCATGTTGATCTACAAGTATTCAGTACACAAAAAAATGTACTCTTTTTGTGTGTTGCTATAATTTTTTCCAATTTGTTTCTTTGTTAATAAGTATTTTTTTTTTTTGCAATTTCTGACTTTGTCACACAGCCTTTCAGGAGATTCTTTTGCTCTGTGAACATAGATTTTAAAATAGGTAAGCCATTTTACCTTTCACTTTTCACTTTCATGCATTGGAGAAGGAAACGACAACCCACTCCAGTGTTCTTGCCTGGAGAATCCCAGGGACAGGGGAGCCTGGTAGGAGGCCGTCTATGGGGTCGCACAGAGTTGGACACGACTGAAGCGACTTAGCAGCAGCAGCAAGCCGTTTTACAGAGTGTGGTTTTTTTTTTTTTTTAATCACATGTGTGAAATTTAGGTACATTTAAATGTTTATAGTAGTTTAATACTTGAATCTAATTTTGTTTTTCACTGATATTTCTTATGTAATAGTACTATTTTTCTTTATGCCAACTGGTCTCTACTAGGCTACAGTGAAAAAGTTGCTATTTCATGATTATTAACTCACAGAGAGGAAGTTACAGTGGTTTGTGAGATGCTGTACATCTCCCAGGGAGTAAGTGAATCGAATGTTAGGAAAATGTCATCAATGCGAGCATGAACTTGAGTGTCTCATCTCTTTTATGGAAGGCGATCCTTGAGGCCAGTTGGCTGCTCTGTGTGTGAAGCTGGTCACGTGCTAGACCATGGAGAGTGATGAGCTGAAATGGACAGGGCATGTCTGATGGAGGCAACTGCCATATCCCTCAGTTGATGGTTATTAAGGAGGAATGATGGTATGATACCCATACCATCTGATTATTCAAGAAAAAACAAGAAAGCTGAATTTCCAGAAAAAAAATTTAGGGGGAAAACAAAGTCCTTCTATAGTCTGCCTAGGGCTCATGGCCATCAGGTGGGAATCTCTACTTTATATTCTTTCGAGGCAGAACTGCTATACGTAAATAGTGTCCCCTAGAGCCGGACATGACTGAAGCGACTTAGCAGCGGCGGCGGCAGCAGAGCTTTGTAATGTACGACTTCATGTGGTGGCCTTAGAAATGCTTCTATTCCACAATGATAGACTGGTTTTCCCAAAAAGTAGCTAATGTCACCCCAGCCCGCTTGCTTGGGGTGTATGGGCGTGCATATATGTGTCTGTGTTTGCACAAGTGCCTGTGTGTATGGGCCTGATAATTGCTTCCTAATGAGAGCAGACAATCCTTCATCATCTGTCTACTGGCTCCTTCTCTTCCTCTTTGGCGCCACTCCTTTTTGAAATACATTGCTCTCAGAGTACTGTAAGTAAAAATGAAAAGAATAAAGAGGATGAAACGTGTCTCTGCAATATCCAGTTGAACATCCCTGACAATGAAATGGAGACTTAGTGATTACAAAGTGATCAGAAGAAGTATCTGTTGACAAAAATTCTTGACAAATATGACTCCCCATTTCACCACATCAGGAAGCACGTAAGGCAACTTGTTCTGTTTTTGGTGGTGACACTCAGTTTGATCCCTTTGTTAATATGGATTTGACCAAATCGCTTCACTATAAAGGCAACTCCCCCCTTTGGAATTAGTAAGTAATCTCCTGGGCAATATTTTTTTCCCAATTAACTTTTACCTAATGGTATTAGTTGATGATGGTCCCTGCCTGAATTAAATGATTGTATCAATGATGGCAAAATGGCGTGTCTAATTGTATCGCCTGCCAGGCTCCTCTGTCCATGGAATTTTCCAGGCAAGAATACTGGAGTGGGTTGCCTCCCAGAGATCATCCAGGCCCAGGGATTGAACCTACATTTCCTGTGCCTCCTGCATTGCAGGCAGTTTCTTTACCCTCTGAGCCATCGAGGAGGAAGCCCAAATTATATGGCCATAGTCATTTAAATGCAGCTTAAAGGATATTCCATAAGAACACTGGCCTGGATTCTAAAAATCTCAATGTCAAGAAAAACAAAAAATAGTAGGGGAGGTGTTCCAAATTAAAAGGACTAAAGAAACAACCAAATGCAGCCCACAGTTCTTAATTAGTTTCTGGATAGATGGAAAAACAGAACATTGGGTATGGCTGACAAAGTATGGATATAGACAGCATATTAATAATAATGTTTTGTCCATGCTAAATTTCTGAGGTCTGACAGTGATATTGTGAATATGTAAGACAATGTTCTTATTCTCCCAAGGTACGTGCAGCATCATTGCATGTGAAGTATTGTGGTGTCTGCAACTTACTTGTATCTTTCTATCTGTAGATCTCTGTGTATAGAGAAAGAGACATAGATGCATAGGTAGGGAGAGAAAGCAAGGGATATTATGATGTTTTTAAATAATTAGGCTAATTTTGAAATAACTTGTTCTTAGTGACTTATAAATACCAAGATATGTGTTTATATTAATTATTTTAAACTATAAGTGCTTACAATGCTAGTGTCCTAAAGCATCTTCTAGAATCTGGAGTTCTTGAAATTCAGTTTTCCCAACTTATTGAAAATGAGATATTTATTCATGTCCCATCTTTAAAGCCCTCCATTTTTTTCAGGAGTCAATTTCTTAATATTGAAAAAAGATATGTTTACTAGGATCTTCTTGTCTATCCCATATTCACTATTTTTTATTAATCTGTGATATTTTTCTCTTTTCATGTCTTTATTTTTAATAAATATAAAATGGAAGCAGAAAATAAGTTTTCTGTCTCCTTCATCTACTATTATATCTTAAAAGTTGAGCTTAACAATGTCATCTTGTTAATTTTGCGCTTAAAAAATGTTTCCCATAAACCTTAGGAAACTTTAGCCTTCTTGACATTTCTTTGTGATTTTTCTGTTTTTCTCATGAATATATCCTTTTGTACATGTTGCTTAAATGTTTAAATTCATCAGAGGACTTCCTATGAAACCTTATTGAATGCTATAGAATAGCATATCATTCATTTTTTTCCTCATTGAGATTATGTAAGTAGAGTATTATTTTGAAAATATCCTCTTAATTCCTTTTCTAACTTAGAAATGTTGGCTGCAAAGCCAATCCTGTATCCTTCCAAACTTAAAAAAGAAATCCATTCTTAAAGTCTTGGATTTTATTCTACGGTTGCAGTTTCTATATATTCTATACTTATAAACCCTTGAACTGTGAACTTGCAGATGTTCAAGCTGGTTTTAGAAAAGGCAGAGGAACCAGAGATCAAATTGCCAACATCCGCTGGATCATGGAAAAAGCAAGAGAGTTCCAGAAATCATCTATTTCTGCTTTATTGACTATGCCAAAGCCTTTGACTGTGTGGATCACAATAAACTGTGGAAAATTCTGAAAGAGATGGGACTACCAGACCACCTAACCTGCCTCTTGAGAAACCTATATGCAGGTCAGGAAGCAACAGTTAGAACTGGACATGGAACAACAGACTGGTTCCAAATAGGAAAAGGAGTACGTCAAGGCTGTATATTGTCATACTGCTTATTTAACTTCTATGCAGAGAACATCCTGAGAAACGCTGGACTGGAAGAAGCACAAGCTGGAATCAAGATTGGCGGGAGAAATATCAATAACCTCAGATATGCAGATGACACCACCCTTATGGCAGAAAGTGAAGAGTAACTAAAGAGCCTCTTGATGAAAGTGAAAGAGAAGAGTGAAAAAGTTGGCCTAAAGCTCAATATTTAGAAAATGAAGATCATGGCATCTGGTCCCATCACTTCATGGGAAATAGATGGGGAAACAGTGTAAACAGTGTCAGATTTTATTTTGGGGGGCTCCAAAATCACTGCAGATGGTGACTGAAGCCATGAAATTAAAAGATGCTTACTCCTTGGAAGGAAAGTTATGACCAACCTAGATAGCATATTCAAAAGTAGAGACATTACGTTGGCAATAAAGGGTCCATCTAGTCAAGGGTATGGTTTTTCCAGTGGTCGTGTATGTATGTGAGAGTTGGACTGTGAAGAAGGCTGAGCGCCGAAGAATTGATGCTTTTGAACTGTGGTGTTGGAGAAGACTGATGCTAAAGCTGAAACTCCAATACTTTGACCACCTCATGTGAAGAATTGACTCATTTGAAAAGGCCCTGATGCTGGGAGGGATTGGGGGCAGGAAGAGAAGGGGACGACAGAGGATGAGATGGCTGGATGGCATCACTGACTTCGATGCACATGAGTTTGGGTGAACTCCAGGATTTGGTGATGGACAGGGAGGCCTGGTGTGCTGCAATTCATGGGGCCACAAAGAGTTGGACACGACTGAGCGACTGAACTGAACTGAACATTATAATTCTCAGCAAATGCTTCCTTGTGTTCCAGTTAAGTATTGAGTGTCTCCTTTAGCTGTTTCTGCTGTTGTCTGAAAGGTAGGCCATGGTTTATCTGACATACTAGCACAAAGAGTCCAGCCTCCTCCAATGGTGTGCATGTCCTGTTTCTCTTCTTTGGATATTCTCCTCCAGCTGGCAAACTCCTGGTCTCTCTTCAAGACCCAGGTCATCTTACCACCTGTATCTTAGCTCTCTAGGATGAATCTCTTTCTTCTCTATCCCTACGCACTTGGCAGTGTGCACCGAAAATACAGCTTAAAGTCCACAGCACCTTAGTGAATGAACAACAACACCTTTAAAGGCTCTCTGTGAACAAATCTAGAATAATTTGAGCACAAACATAACAGATGATTGTACAATGAACAAAATCTGTGATCCCCTATGAATATAAACAAACAAGCAGACCAACAAATGAGGGAGAAGGGAAAGCTCATTCCAACGCCAGAATGCCCCCTGATAAATGGAGAATGACGGAGTTAGAGAATCACCTTCGAGAGTCATCCAAAGACTAGTTGATTCAGGCAAGAATCATTGGGCTACACAGGTGGCTCAGTGGCAAAGAATCCACCTGCAATGCCCGAGACACGAGTTCAGTCCCTGGGTCAGGAAGATCCCCTGGAGGAGGAAATGGCAACCCACTCCAGTGTTCTTGCCTGGAGAATCCCATGGACAGAAGAGCCTGGTGGGCTACAGTGCATGGGGTCCCAAAGAGCTGGACACGACTTAGTTTAGTGCCTGCACAGGCACGCACATCAAGCTAGTTCAGTTCAGTCACTCAGTCGTGTCCGACTCTTTGGGACCCCATGGACTGCTGCATGCCAGGCCTCCCTGTCCATCACCAACTCCCAGAGTTTACCCAAACTCATGTCCATTGAGTCGGTGATGCCATCCAGCCATCTCATCCTCTGTCGTCCCCTTCTCCTCCCACCTTCAGTCTTTGCCAGCATCAGGGTCTTTCCCATCATCAGAGCTGATGAGTCAGCTCTTCTCATCAGGTGGCCAAAGTATTGGAGTTTCAGCTTCAATATCAGTTCTCCCAATGAATATTCAGGACTTATTTCCTTTAGGATAGACTGGTTGGATCTCCTTGCAGTCCAAGAGACTCTCAAGAGTCTTCTCCAACACCACAGTTCAAAAGCATCAATTCTTCAGTGCTTAGCTTTCTTTATAGTCCAAGTCTCACATCCATACATGACTACAGGAAAAACCAGAGCCTTGACTAGACGGACCTTTGTTGGCAAAGTAATGCCTCTGCTTTTTAATACGCTTCTAGGTTGGTCATAACTTTCCTTCCAAGGAGTAAGCGTCTTTTAATTTCATGGCTCCTCATCAAGGAAGGTTTTAAACCGGTGTGGAAGTTTGAAGAACAGGATGGGTACTTAGTCTCACCATATCTCCTCAAAAAATACGTCTTCTAGAGCAGCAGTTCCCAACCTTTTTGGCACCAGGGACTGGTTTCGTGGAAGACAGTTTGTCCAGTGAGGGGAGGTGGGATGGTTCAGGCAGTAATGCCAGCAATGTGGAGGGGGATGGTGCAGGTAACATGAGTGATGGTTCAGGCAATGCGAGCGATAAAGTGAAAGTGAAGCTATTAGCCTGCTCAGCTGTGTCCTACTCTTTGTAACCCATAAACTGTAGCCTGCCAGGCTCCTCTGTATGGAATTCTCTGGACAAGAATACTGGAATGGGTTGTCATTTCCTTCTCCAGGGGAACTTCCTGATCTAACCCAGGGATTGAACCTGGGTCTCCTGTATTCCAGGCAGATTCTCTACCATCAGGGAGCTGCAAATGAAGCTTCGATCAGTTCCTAACAGGTCCAGAGCCAGTATCAGCCCTTGGGTTGGGGCCCCTGTTACAGAGGGTAAAATAGTGACCTGATAATATAGAAACCTGGCAGGTACAACTTTAGCCAAGGGATCAAAATTAGTATTACCAGTATTGCAACCAAATTCATCAAGTGCTTCTTGATCTGCACAGAAAAGGCCATCACATCAGTTCATACATTATCCCCCAAATGTGAGATCAGTCACTCAAATAGATATCCTGTAAATAACGGACCTGTTCTCTTCCAAAACATCAAGCTCACAAAAGAGGAACTGTTTCCGAATAAGGGAGACCGATAGGTATGACAGCCTATTGCAACGCATAATCTCGGATGGGATTCTAGGCTAGGAAAAAAGTAGATAAAGGAACAGTGTTGGGATGACTGAATATGCACTGCGGTTAGAACATAGTATTGGATTATATCAATATGGAAGATATTATAAGACAGTATCTTGTTTTCGAAATATATACTGAACACTGAAATTTCAGTGTAGAGTGTAATTTCAGTGTAGAATGTAACATCTACAACTTGTACTCAAATGGTTCAGAAAACAGTACATGAATATATTTATATATACAGGCATAAATGTAGGCCTCTATATACAAATACATATCTGCAAACGGGCTTCCCAGGTGGTGCTAGTGGTAAAGAGTCTGCCTGTCGATGCAGGAGATGCCAGAGACACAGGTTTGATCCCTGGGTCAGGAAGATATCCTGGAGAAGGAAAGGGCAGCCCACCCCAGTACTTTTGCCTGGAAAATTCCATGGACAGAGGAGCCTGGTGGGCCACAGTCTATGGGGTCTCAAGGAGTTGGACCCGACTGAGCGAGCACATGTCTGTAAACATGCGCACATACAGTTTGGCCACTTTTTGAGAGTGACCAACTACTGTTGACGGTTTTCCGGCAGTGCATGTCCAA
Organism: Capra hircus; assembly: GCF_001704415.2. Lineage (NCBI taxonomy): Eukaryota > Metazoa > Chordata > Mammalia > Artiodactyla > Bovidae > Capra > Capra hircus. The sequence goes on along the minus strand of NC_030821.1, from coordinate 25,712,259 downwards.
TTTGCTTTCAGCTTCTTAGGCTTGGACGAGTTAAGGAGAATTATGGCTGGGGCAGAGGCAAACGGCTCTTGAACTCTGTGTCACTCTGTCAGTCTGTACCGCTTCACTGCAGTGCATCTTGAAAGTCTAGTTTGACTCATTTGGATGGCGCACAGAGCCTTTCTAATTACATAGGTACACTTGCTGTGTTACATCAAAAGCTCCTTGTCCAGGGTGGGATTTGTCTTCAAAGACAGTGAGGAGAGTGGCCCGTTTGCAGGAAATTGCATGGTTTGGGGGTGATGTTTTTTTGAACTTGTCAATTGGAGATTCCAGTTTTAAAAGTTCTGGCCTTTTGCTGTATGCCCAAACCGTTAAAAGACTACATTTATGATTTTGAGGATTTCTCTTTAACTTCTGCCAGAAGAAACCTGTAACGCAGTTTCCCCTATTATCCTTCTTGCTATATCAGCAATTTGACTCAAGTGTTCTTGGGGATGACATCCTAATTTTGTTGATTTATGGGACTTAGTATAGTTCTAGTTATGTTAGGAAAGAATTAGTTTAGTACTCTTAGTGACTAATCATCAAAAGGATGCTTGATTATTTCTTTGTAGCTAAAAACAGAGCACAGGGGCAGTGAGAAAATTACAAGGGTACAGCCTAATTTGGAAGAAAGTTTTCACAGTTTTAATCTTGGTACAATGCATTTTTTCCCTAGGTGCTGTACATATATCTTTTAATGAGGAAATTAAAAGCCTGGCTTTTGAAATCAGAGGTCAGAGCTGGATTTAAATTTCTCACTAACAAAGTGTATGACTTTGGAAAGGTTTCTTAACTCTCTAATCTGTTTATTCCCTTCTGATAAACAGAAATTATGAGTAATAAGCACTACTTTCAAAAATGATGAAAGCATATAGCCTGCGATTTCTCACATAGTGTGTTCCTCTGTGTTCATTTTCTTCTCCTCCCACATTGATTTTCCTCATTTTCATTTCTTCTTGTTCTGAATACACATAACTCCTTAGAACAAGAATGATTAAGTAGCTAGATTTCAAACTAAGGTATTGATTGCTATAAACTTAGCAAACTGACAAAGCATGTTAAAATGAACTTTGATAAATGTTAAATGCAGGTGATTGATTTAAAAACTACTGAGAACTAAACCCTGTGTAGGTCTGAAGATTTAACAGTGAATCTTTCTAATTTTAATTAAGTCTATGTGACATTTCACCCACAGTGACCTAGATCGAGTGTAATAAAGCTTTCACTTTTCATTTTTGCATCATAGTGTATTCCTGAGTAATTGTTATACAATAATGTTTGTCAGCCCTAAGGGTTTGCTAGTGTGTTTTTCGTTAAGACAATATAAATTTATTTTTATTATCTTCATTTGAAGAGACCTTTCTCTAGGACAGTGTAGCTAACAGTATTCATTCTCAATTTTAAAACACAGTGGTATAATCCACATCTAAAACAAATGGATTCTTTAATCTGGTTAGTTATGACACTGGTGGTTCTTGAGGGCTGTGTTTATGACACCAAATAAGCTATCCAATTGACTTGCCATTTATTGTCTTACAATTAAAATCGTGAAATAAGCAGAAGTCAGTTTCTATTCTAGGAAGCACATGGTACATGAGAGACAGTTGAGTAACTTGTACACAGTGAGAATTCCATCATACCTTGTTTCTGGGATGACCCAGAGAGATGGTATGGGGAGGGAGGTGGGAGGGGATCAGGATTGGGAACACGTGTACACATGTGGTGGATTCATGTTGATGTATGGCAAAACCAATACAATATTGTAAAGTAAAAAAATATGAAAAATTAAAAAAATTAAATAACCAATTTAATCTTTGGAAGGGGCGGTTTCCTATAGGCAGTTGGGTAGGTCAGACACTATGGCACTTAGCTTACAGTATTTAGGAAGTATGCATAACTTATTTTGAAATACTGTTAGTATAAGAAGTATTTAAGTACTTCATGGAATAGGAGTCCAGCTCTGTTTATGGGCAGTTTGTTTTTTTTTATTTAAATAATTGGATTATCTCCTTGTGTAAACTTGGACTCATGTGAAAGTGGTGGTTTCACAATCTTCATAAATGTATATATTTAGATCTGTTCATGTTTGAGTTACCATTAGCACCAACATTCTGTCAACATTTCCACAGGGTCTTTTAAGTATGTTGAGAAAGTCCCAGCCAACCCTTGAAGTGAGTAATCTATACTACACAGCAGTTTCTAGGCACGGCTCAGAGGATCCCACACATTCTAACTTTAAACTTATGTATCTTCTGGCATTAGAACAGTTTGATGGAGTAATTTTTTTTTCCTCTGTCCAGATTCAAGCTGGTGGCTTATTTTATACAATGTAAGATATATCTTCCTTTGTTTCAAAACATCATATAACTTTGGGCAAGTGAGCAATCTCAAAGCATCTTATATTGTTCTCTGACTTCATCACCTAATGAATGTTAATGGCCATACCTGTTGTAGAAACTGAAGAGCTTATGCCTTTGCCCATGTTAATAGTTTAGTTTGGGGATGAGCATGTTCAGATCCTTAATTGTACATTTTCCCCCATTATCTGTCAGAGTTAACATTTAGCCTGGGAATATGCATTCAGATTTTTGTGTCAGAGTTTGTGGTGGGAGTGAGGGGAAGAGGAATAATTCTTAAAGGGCTTGACTTCGACAGTGAGTGTTCATTATGAGAAATACTTCATTCTTTGGGGAATTGTATATGCTTACTTGAGGGCTCATGATTTTAATTTTTCATTAGCATCTATACATAGCCACTTTCATATTTGCTTGGGTCTTCTTACTTGATGTTAGGTGTTAATGACTGTTTTTGGAAAAATGTTTCTGGGTCTCATTTACTTTATTCAAATTCTTACTTTCTGCTTGATGGTTAGTGGATGAGTGCATAGAACTGGCACATCAGAGTGCTCGTTTCAACCTTCCTTGAGCTTCTAGAACTCAGTCAGTTCAGTTCAGTTCAGTTGCTCAGTCGTGTCCGACTCTTTGCGACCCCATGAATCGCAGCACGCCAGGCCTCCCTGTCCATCACCATCTCCCAGAGTTCACTCACACTCACGTCCATCGAGTCCATGATGCCATCCAGCCATCTCATCCTCTGTCGTCCCCTTCTCCTCCTGCCCCCAATCCCTCCCAGCATCAGAGTCTTTTCCAATGAGTCAGCTCCTCGCATGAGGTGGCCAAAGTACTGGAGCTTCAGCTTTAGCATCATTCCTTCCAAAGAAATCCCAGGGTTGATCTCCTTCAGAATGGACTGGTTGGATCTCCTTGCAGTCCAAGGGACTCTCAAGAGTCTTCTCCAACACCACAGTTCAAAAGCATCAATTCTTCGGTGCTCAGCCTTCTTCACAGTCCAACTCTCACATCCATACATGACCACAGGAAAAACCATAGCCTTGACTAGATGGACCTTAGTCGGCAAAGTAATGTCTCTGCTTTCGAATAGACTATCTAGGTTGGTCATAACTTTTCTTCCAAGGAGTAAGCGTCTTTTAATTTCATGGGTGCAGTCACCATCTGCAGTGATTTGGGAGCCCCCCAGAATAAAGTCTGACACTGTTTCCACTGCTTCCCCATCTATTTCCCATGAAGTGATGGGACCAGATGCCATGATCTTCATTTTCTGAATGTTGAGCTTTAAGCCAACTTTTTCGCTCTCCTCTTCACTTTCTGCCATAAGGGTGGTGTCATCTGCATATCTGAGGTTATTGATATTTCTCCTGGCAATCTTGATTCCAGCTTGTGTTTCTTCCAGTCCAGCGTTTCTCATGATGTACTCTGCATATAAGTTAAATAAGCAGGGTGACAATATACAGCCTTGACATACTCCTTTTCCTATTTGGAACCAGTCTGTTGTTCCCTGTCCAGTTCTAACTGTTGCTTCCTGAACTGCATACACATTTCTCAAGAGGCAGGTTAGGTGGTCTTGTATTCCCATCTCTTGAAGAATTTTCCACAGTTTATTGTGATCCACACAGTCAAAGGCTTTGGCATAGTCAATAAAGCAGAAATAGATTATTTCTAGAACTCTCTAGCTTTTTCTATGATCCAGCAGCTATTGGCAATTTGATCTCTGGTTCCTCTGCCTTTTCTAAGACCAGCTTGAACATCAGGGAGTTCGTGGTTCACGTATTGCTGAAGCCTGGCTTGGAGAATTTTGAGCATTACTTTACTAGCATGTGAGATGACTGCAATTGTGCGGTAGTTTGAGCATTCTTTGGCATTGGCTTTCTTTGGGATTGGAATGAAAACTGATCTTTTCCAGTCCTGTGGCCACTGCTGAGTTTTCCAAATTTGCTGGCATATTGAGTGCAGCACTTTCATAGCATCATCTTTCAGGATTTGAAACAGCTCTATTGGAATGCCATCACCTCCACTAGCTTTGTTCGTAGTGATGCTTTCTAAGGCCCACTTGACTTCACATTCCAAGATGACTGTCTCTAGATGAGTGATCACATCATCATGATTATCTGGGTCGTGAAGATCTTTTTTGTACAGTTCTTCTGTGTATTCTTGCCACCTCTTCTTAATATCTTCTGCTTCCGTTAGGTCCATACCATTTCTGTCCTTTATTGAGCCCATCTTTGCATGAAATGTTCCCTTGGTATCTCTAATTTTCTTGAAGAGATCTCTAGTCTTTCCCATTCTGTTGTTTTCCTCTATTTCTTTGCATTGATCACTGAAGAAGGCTTTCTTATCTCTTCTTGCTATTCTTTGGAACTCTGCATTCAGATGCTGATATCTTTCCTTTTCTCCTTTGCTTTTCACCTCTCTTCTTTTCACAGCTATCTGTAAGGCCTCCCCAGACAGCCATTTTGCTTTTTTGCATTTCTTTTCCATAGGGATGGTCTTGATCCCTGCCTCCTGTACAATGTCACAAACCTCATTCCATAGTTCATCAGGCACTCTATCTATCAGATCTAGGCCCTTAAATCTATTTCTTACTTCTACTGTGTAACCATAAGGGATTTGATTTAGGTCATACCTGAATGGTCTAGTGGTTTTCCCTATTTTCTTCAATTTGAGTCTGAATTTGGTAATAAGGAGTTCATGATCTGAGCCACAGTCAGCTCCCGGTCTTGTTTTTGTTGACTGTATAGAGCTTTTCCATCTTTGGCTGCAAAGAATATAATCAATCTGATTTCGGTGTTGACCATCTGGTGATGTCCATGTGTAGAGTCTTCTCTTGTGTTGTTGGAAGAGAGTGTTTGCTATGACCAGTGCATTTTCTTGGCAAAACTCTATTAGTCTTTGCCCTGCTTCATTCCGCATTCCAAGGCCAAATTTGCCTGTTACTCTGGTGTTTCTTGACTTCCTACTTTTGCATTCCAGTCCCCTATAATGAAAAGGACATCTTTTTTGAGTGTTAGTTCTAAAAGGTCTTGTAGGTCTTCATAAAACCGTTCAACTTAAGCTTCTTCAGCGTTACTGGTTGGGGCATTGACTTGGATAACTGTGATTTTAGAACTCAGTGGTGCCAAACTCTCAGGATCAGGACCTGATGGGTACTGATTAAAAACAAACAAACAAACAAACAGAAAACACTTAGTTACCTTGCATTGCAATGTAACATGTGCATTGCGAAGCTCTTTTGGGAAATCTGTGGCTTACATCACCAGGTGTGTAACCTGCATCTGCTTCAGCTGCTTACTTTACGGTGAACTATGTTGAAACGATCAGAGAAGGTGATGGCACCCCACTCCAGTACTCTTGCCTGGAAAATCCCGTGGACGGAGGAGCCTGGCAGGCTGCAGTCCATGGGGTTGCTAAGAGTTGGACACGACTGAGCAACTTCACTTTCACTTTTCACTTTCATGCATTGGAGAAGGAAATGAACCCACTCCAGTGTTCTTGCCTAGAGAATCCCAGGGACGGGGGAGCCTGGTGGGCTGCTGTCTCTTGGGTTGCACAGAGTTGGACATGACTGAAGCGACTTAGCAGCAGCAGCATGTTGAAAGGATACTGCTTTGTCTCAAGGTAAAATGTGTTGCACCAAAGTAATTTTTCCTGATGATTGCAGTGACTGCTTTGGTGCAACATTTCAGTTTCCTCCAGTTTTAGCAGACTGCCTTGAATATTAATGATGATTTGTTAAATTAGAAGGGGAATGTGTTTATTGTTTCCTGAATAGGTCCATGTGCCCTCAAACAAACTCATGTAAGATTCCATCCACATTTATTTTGCAACCATATCTTAGTTCGTCATCTTTGTTTGACCTGCATTTTGAGTATTCTGGGCTTCCCTGGGACATCTTAGTTCAGACTTGAAGCATGCATGACACATGCCTCATACAAGCTTTCTGCTTTCTTATAATGTGTTTTAAAAAAAATATCCCATCTGGTTAACCACACAACAGCCATGGCTAATCTTGGTTGTAAATGTATTTCTGAGGTGCCAATCTATGAGGATTATGACTCATGTGGTGCTAGCACTTGAGAGGAATTAGGAGCTTACAGCTGTGGTCTTTTTCCTCATTTTTTTGTGACGATATTAGCACTTCATGTGTTAAAATAAACGTGTAACTCTACTTAACTTTCTCCCTCCATATTTTAAAATCTTCTAGTAGATTTGAGTTTTTGTACAGTAAGATACATACTGTGGTAGGAGCAGAAAAATCATCTAATTAAATTCCTTTAATCCTGATGTCATTGAGAATATTACCTGGTATCTCGGTAAAAAATCTGCCTGCAATGTAGGAGACCTTGATTCAATTCCTGGGTCAGGAAGATCCCCTGAAGAAAGGATAGGCTACCCACTCCATTATTCCTGGGCTTCTCTGGGTGTTTCAGATGGTAAAGAATCTGCCTGCAATGTGGGAGACCTGGGCTGGGAAGATCCTCTGGAGAAAGGAATGGCTACCCACTCCAGTGTTCTGGCCTGGAGAATTCCATGGACAGAGGAGCCTGGCAGGCTACAGTCCATGAGATCGCAAAGAGTCAGACATGACTTTCTTGCAGAAAGTGAAAGTATAAAGTGAAAGTGAAGTCGCTCAGTTGTGTCGGACTCATTGCGACCCCATGAACTGTAGCCTACCAGGCTTTTCTGTCCATGGGATTTTTCAGGCAAGAATACTGGAGTGGGTTGCCATTTCCTTCTCCAGGAGATCTTCCTGACCCAGGGATTGAACCTGGGTCTCCCGCATTGTAGGCAGACGCTTTACCATCTGAGCCACCAGGGAAGTCGTTAGGGAAGTCATCACTTTCAGAGATGGTTCAATATTTTGGGAGGCTTATAAAATTTTAGAAGTATTGTTTTCCTAAGGAATACTTCTGAAATTAGAGATATATCCAGTCTTTCATTCCTAATTGACATGTTTTAGGTGGATAAACAATATTATTAATTATCGACTAATAACATTTTCAGACACCCAATGGATATGGGTTTCTCAAAGCTTCTTGGAGAAGCTAAAAGTTTCCTAAGTCTTTTTCCTAAAAATATTGGTATCTATTGAAGCACTCATAACAAAAGATAAAAAAATGATTGTGAGAAGGTGTGTTTCAGTTCTACAGGTTATGAAACTTTTGAATTGTTGGCACAGGTTTGCCCTTCACATTTTTTTTTCCTAGACTAAACTCATGTTATTTTAGCTCCCCTAAAACTTCAGTGGACGTTTAGAAACTTACCTCTGTCAGAGCTTTATTAAAATTGTTCATTTTAACATCTGTTTTCTAAGGCATGATTGTAATGGTGAATATCTAGCATGTTAAAATCTGTTGTCTTTGCATCGAAGATCAGATTACATATTTCATTTTTATCAACATTTAAAATTGAATGTAAAATAAAGTACTCTGAAAGATAGCTATTTCTCATTTTGGTCAAATTTTGCATGGCTTGTTCATTCATAATCTTGATGGCTTAGTCAAGTTTGAGCTTGGTAGTATACATGATTACAGGACTGTTTTTTATCCCAGTGATGTCAAGTTCTAGTGGAAGGATCTAGGCCCAACTTGATTTGTATCGGACCTGACAGGCAAGTTCTCTATTATTGGTGCCAGAGGTAGGGTTTTTGTTTCCAAATATGTATCTTAAATTTGGAATTGGGTGGAGATAAATATTAGCAATTTTGTGATAGGATGGATCAATGAAGTTAATAATAAGTGTTCATTTTTTTTTGAAAAGCTGTTGAACTTGTGACATTATTTAACTTGAAACTATGGAATGAGGCTAAGATGCTATGCTAACAACCTGTTGTTCAGTCTCATTCTTTTCAGAATTAGAAATCTGTACCCTTTGTCAGGAATGGATGCTTTCAGCTAGTAAGAATTTAGATTTCTTCTTGTTTGGCAGGGCTTACAACAGAAACAGGGGAACACTTTTAAGAAGTATTAGGAGCATATTAGAAACAGATGGGCATTCAGCACCTACATAAAATGTTCTATGGGATAAAATGTGTATAACTGGGTTTGATTTAACAAAGTATCAAACTTAAAATATCAGGATTCATAAAAAACCAAACTTACTTTGCAATTTAAGAGGAATACAAATCACGTGATTAGAATTAAGAGTAAAGAGTTTTACTTAGGCTGTTTTTTTTCTCCTTGTGTACTTATTAGTGATATAAGGAATTGTTACCTGGTTTTTGCCTCATGATTTTTTGTTTTCTATACCGGTATATTCCTTTTCCCGTCAAGGAGATATATGTGGATTTGTGTTAATACCACTGTCTAACACCTTTTAGAGGATTTTTAATGTTTTATGTGATATATTTCATCCTTAGAATTTTGGGTGGGTCTAGATTTATAAAAGTGTTTTGGTTGGAATGATGAGGCCCTGGATCTCAGCAGGCTTCAGGGTTGGAAAAGTTGAAGCTTACAGGGAGAGCAAATAAACATGGTCTTCAAAGCTGGGAATTAAGATCTGTTTATTCACCTGCACACTTGAATTAAATCTCATAGAAATAGGCTGAGCCATTTGACTTATTAAGATCCTGACAAAATAAATTACTCTAGTCATGTTTAAAGGTCTAATTTTTGCTTGGCTTTAGATATATAGAGATAGGTGTATGTGTGTGTGTGTTAGTCGCTCAGTCACGTCTGACTCTTTGCGACCCCATGGACTATAGCCTGCCAGGCTCCTCTGTCCATGGAATTCTCCAGGCAAGAGTACTGGAGTGGGTTGCCACATCCTCCTCCAGGGGATCTTACCAACCCAGGGATTGAACCCAGGCCTCCTGCATTGCAGGCAGATAGATGCTTTACCATCTGAGCTACTAGGGAAGCCCAGAGATTGGTATAGTCACCATATAATGGATGAAACAGTTCTTGTTGAATTTAGCTGCTGATTTACAACATAGAGGAGACCAGGATAGTTGACACTGGACAGTGGTTAATTAAACCCAAAAATGTGTTTGAGGTTTGGGCCATGAAGCTTCAAACTGCAAAAATTACATGTGTTCTTATCCTTCAGCTTTGAGGAGCACTGCTGAAGGTTGGGGCAAGGGAAGAGAGAGCACTCACGGCTGGGTGTGGCTCACATCACTTTTGTTTTAAGAGGATTCCTCTTATGTAAGGTTATAATGATATCTAAGATACAGACTCAGGTAAGTATTCCCTACTTCATTTTCATTGTCAGTTAAGGTTCAAGTAAATAAAGCAATGCATTTACTGATTTTAAGAAAACCTTTTTAAAAATGTGGAGTACACTTTGTTGACTCTGAAATCTTTGTGGTCAAGATGAAAGTTGACTTCTGATACATAAAACAAAACAAAAAGCCTTTAATTTATAATGATTCTCTTAGCTCTGTAATTCTCTTTTCTCCATCCTTCTTACTATGGAGTGTGATTTATAGTGATAGCTCTGTGTTTAACTTTTGAACTTTAAGTATAGCTTCACTTTTACTTTGTGATGACTGTGGTCCAGAGAACCTTCTCCTTAAACTATTTTGCTACCTTTGTAAATCTTCCAAATTCTCTTTTTACTTCTGAAGCTGTTTGGGATATGGATAACCTTGATATTACATGTTCATATTTGTAGTTAAGTTGCAGAGCAAAAGGCACCAGTGAACTACTGCAGAGCGCTCTGTGATGTGGGGCTGCCTTTTGCTGAGCTCTAGCCAGCAGCTCCTGTCTTTGCCTTAGTCTCCTGGTTGTTCCTACTTAAAGGCTTTTTTTTTTCCCCCCACAAGAGAGTCTTGAGAGTCATAAATTACATATCCAAATACCATGCCATAAGGGTCTTTCTGCTTAAGGTGGGTTATGTTCTTAGACAGCCCTGAAAATTAAATGAGCTGGGTTCTCCCCAGTCACCACTTCCTCTGCCAAAGTCATTTCATCCATCATAGAGCTGCTGAGTCTTTCTGATTCTGTTCCCTTTGCTCATGTTCTACACCCTACCCACCCTACTCTGTCTTTACCTCCTTCTTGCATGGAAGTTAGTCTGTGTTCCAGTTTTTGAAATATATATTGATTCCTTACACCCTGCTCTGAACAATAATAACAAAATCTTAGAATAAAACCTCTTCAGAGGCATCTGGGAAAATTGTAAATAGTCTAGGCTTATTTCCAGGGGCTTCACTGATGGCTCAGATGGTAAAGAATCCATCTGCAATACAGGACATCTGGGTTTGATCCCTGGATCGGGAAGATTCCTTGGAGAAGGGAAAGGCTACCCACTCTATTATTCTTGCTTGGAGAATTCCATGGATAGAAGAGCCTGGCGGGCTACAGTCCAGAGTCAGACATGACTGAGCAACTAATACATTCACTTTCACTTTTTATTTCCAGTCAGCTAAGTGAAAACGCTTTATAAATTGTGATTATTTCATGAGAGTAAGACATAATAGAAATCTTA